>NC_141019.1:10737625-11173703 GCF_052327205.1 Somniosus microcephalus
GGAGGGGGAGGAGCATCGGGGCTGGGGGAGGAGCATCGGGGGTGGGGGAGGAGCATCGGGGGTGGGAGAGGAGCATCGGGGGAGGGAGAGGAGCATCGGGGCTGGGGGAGGAGCATCGGGGGTGGGGGAGGAGCATCGGGGCTGGGGGAGGAGCATCGGGGCTGGGAGAGGAGCATCGGGGGTGGGGGAGGAGCATCGGGGAGGGGGAGGAGCATCGGGGGAGTGGGAGGAGCATCGGGGGAGGGGGAGGAGCATCGGGGCTGGGGGAGGAGCATCGGGGCTGGGGGAGGAGCATCGGGGGAGGGAGAGGAGCATCGGGGGTGGGGGAGGAGCATCGGGGTGGGTGGAGGAGCATCGGGGGAGGGAGAGGAGCATCGGGGCTGGGAGAGGAGCATCGGGGCTGGGGGAGGAGCATCGGGGGAGGGAGAGGAGCATCGGGGGTGGGGGAGGAGCATCGGGGCTGGGGGAGGAGCATCGGGGGAGGGAGAGGAGCATCGGGGGTGGGGGAGGAGCATCGGGGCTGGGAGAGGAGCATCGGGGCTGGGAGAGGAGCATCGGGGCTGGGGGAGGAGCATCGGGGCTGGGGGAGGAGCATCGGGGCTGGGGGAGAGCATCGGGCTGGGAGAGGAGCATCGGGGCTGGGAGAGGAGCATCGGAGCTGGGGGAGGAGCATCGGGGGAGGGGGAGGAGCATCGGGGGTGGGGGAGGAGCATCGGGCTGGGGGAGGAGCATCGGGGGAGGGGGAGGAGCATCGGGGGTGGGGGAGGAGCATCGGGGCTGGGGGAGGAGCATCGGGGGTGGGGGAGGAGCATCGGGGGTGGGAGAGGAGCATCGGGGGTGGGAGAGGAGCATCGGGGGTGGGAGAGGAGCATCGGGGCTTGGAGAGGAGCATCGGGGGTGGGGGAGGAGCATCGGGGGTGGGAGAGGAGCATCGGGGCTGGGGGAGGAGCATCGGGGGAGGGAGAGGAGCATCGGGGGTGGGGGAGGAGCATCGGGGGTGGGGGAGGAGCATCGGGGTGGGAGAGGAGCATCGGGGGTGGGGGAGGAGCATCGGGGGTGGGGGAGGAGCATCGTGGGAGGGAGAGGATCATCGGGGGTGGGGGAGGAGCATCGGGGGAGGGAGAGGAGCATCGGGGGTGGGAGAGGAGCATCGGGGGAGGGGGAGGAGCATCGGGGGTGGGAGAGGAGCATCGGGGGTGGGGGAGGAGCATCGGGGCTGGGAGAGGAGCATCGGGGGTGGGGGAGGAGCATCGGGGGTGGGGGAGGAGCATCGGGGGTGGGGGAGGAGCATCGGGGCTGGGAGGAGGAGCATCGGGGCTGGGAGAGGAGCATCGGGGGAGGGGGAGGAGCATCGGGGCTGGGAGAGGAGCATCGGGGCTGGGAGAGGAGCATCGGGGGAGGGGGAGGAGCATCGGGGGTGGGGGAGGAGCATCGGGGGAGGGAGAGGATCATCGGGAGAGGGGAGGAGCATCGGGGCTGGGAGAGGAGCATCGGGGGTGGGGGAGGAGCATCGGGGGAGGGGGGAGGAGCATCGGGGCTGGGAGAGGAGCATCGGGGGAGGGGGAGTCGCATCGGGGCTGGGAGAGGAGCATCGGGGGAGGGGGGAGGAGCATCGGGGCTGGGAGAGGAGCATCGGGGGAGGGGGAGTCGCATCGGGGCTGGGAGAGGAGCATCGGGGGAGGGGGAGGTGCATCGGGGGAGGGAGAGAGCATCGGGGCTGGGGGAGGAGCATCGGGCTGGGAGAGGAGCATCGGGGCTGGGGAGGAGCATCGGGGGTGGGAGAGGAGCATCGGGGGAGGGGGAGGAGCATCGGGGGTGGGGGAGTAGCATCGGGGGAGGGGGAGGAGCATCGGGGGTGGGGGAGGAGCATCGAGGCTGGGAGAGGGAGCATCGGGGCTGGGGGAGGAGCATCGGGGCTGGGGGAGGAGCGTCGGGGCTGGGGGAGGAGCGTCGGGGTGGGGGAGGAGCGTCGGGGGTGGGGGAGGAGCGTCGGGGGTGGGAGAGGAGCGTCGGGGCTGGGAGAGGAGCATCGGGGCTGGGAGAGGAGCATCGGGGGAGGGGGGAGGGAGCATCGGGGGTGGGGGAGGAGCATCGGGAGAGGGGGAGGAGCATCGGGGCTGGGAGAGGAGCATCGGGGGTGGGGGAGGAGCATCGGGGGAGGGGGAGGAGCATCGGGGCTGGGAGAGGAGCATCGGGGAGGGGGAGTCGCATCGGGGCTGGGAGAGGAGCATCGGGGGAGGGGGAGGAGCATCGGGGGTGGGGGAGGAGCATCGGGGGAGGGAGAGGAGCATCGGGCTGGGGGAGGAGCATCGGGGCTGGGAGAGGAGCATCGGGGCTGGGGGAGGAGCATCGGGGGAGGGGGAGGAGCATCGGGGGTGGGGGAGTAGCATCGGGGGAGGGGGAGGAGCATCGGGGGTGGGGGAGGAGCATCGAGGCTGGGAGAGGAGCATCGGGGCTGGGGGAGGAGCGTCGGGGCTGGGGGAGGAGCGTCGGGGCTGGGGGAGGAGCGTCGGGGGTGGGGGAGGAGCGTCGGGGGTGGGGGAGGAGCGTCGGGGGTGGGGGAGGAGCGTCGGGGTGGGAGAGGAGCGTCGGGGGTGGGGGAGGAGCATCGGGGGTGGGGGAGGAGCATCGGGGGTGGGGGAGGAGCATCGGGGGAGGGGGAGGAGCATCGGGGGTGGGGGAGGAGCATCGGGGGTGGGGGAGGAGCATCGGGGCTGGGAGAGGTGCATCGGGGCTGGGGGAGGAGCATCGGGGCTGGGGGAGGAGCATCGGCGCTGGGAGAGGAGCATCGGGGCTGGGAGAGGAGCATGGGGGGTGGCGGAGGAGCATCGGGGCTGGGGGAGGAGCATCGGGGGAGGGAGAGGAGCATCGGGGGTGGGGGAGGAGCATCGGGGCTGGGGAGGAGCATCGGGGGAGGGGGAGGAGCATCGGGGGAGGGGGAGGAGCATCGGGGCTGGGGGAGGAGCATCGGGGCTGGGGGAGGAGCATCGGGGGTGGGGGAGGAGCATCGGGGGTGGGGGAGGAGCATCGGGGGAGGGAGTGGAGCATCGGGGGTGGAGAGGAGCATCGGGGCTTGGAGTGGAGCATCGGGGGCTTGGGGGAGGAGCATCGGGGCTGGGGGAGGAGCATCGGGGCTGGGGGAGGAGCATCGGGGCAGGGGGAGGAGCATCGGGGCTGGGGGAGGAGCATCGGGGGAGGGAGAGGAGCATCGGGCTGGGGGAGGAGCATCGGGGGAGGGAGAGGAGCATCGGGGTGGGGGAGGAGCATCGGGGTGGGAGAGGAGCATCGGGGGAGGGGGAGGAGCATCGGGTGGAGGAGGAGCATCAGGGGTGGGGGAGGAGCATCGGGGGTGGGGGAGGAGCATCGGGGGTGGGGGAGGAGCATCGGGGCTGGGAGAGGAGCATCGGGGCTGGGGAGGAGCGTCGGGGCTGGGGAGGAGCGTCGGGGCTTGGAGAGGAGCGTCGGGGCTGGGGAGGAGCGTCGGGGGTGGGGGAGGAGCGTCGGGGGTGGGAGAGGAGCGTCGGGGGAGGGAGAGGAGCGTCGGGGGTGGGAGAGGAGCGTCGGGGGTGGGGGAGGAGCATCGGGGGTGGGGGAGGAGCATCGGGGGTGGGGGAGGAGCATCGGGGCTGGGGGAGGAGCATCGGGGGTGGGGGAGTAGCATCGGGGGAGGGGGAGTAGCATCGGGGGAGGGGAGGAGCATCGGGGAGGGGAGGAGCATCGGGGCTGGGGGAGGAGCATCGGGGGTGGGGAGGAGCATCGGGGGTGGGAGAGGAGCATCGGGGGAGGGAGAGGAGCATCGGGGCTGGGGGAGGAGCATCGGGGGTGGGGGAGGAGCATCGGGGCTGGGGGAGGAGCATCGGGGCTGGGAGAGGAGCATCGGGGGTGGGGGAGGAGCATCGGGGGAGGGGGAGGAGCATCGGGGGAGTGGGAGGAGCATCGGGGGAGGGGGAGGAGCATCGGGGGTGGGTGGAGGAGCATCGGGGCTGGGGGAGGAGCATCGGGGCTTGGAGAGGAGCATCGGGGGTGGGAGAGGAGCATCGGGGCTTGGAGAGGAGCATCGGGGCTGGGGGAGGAGCATCGGGGGTGGGGGAGGAGCATCGGGGGTGGGAGAGGAGCATCGGGGGTGGGGGAGGAGCATCGGGGGTGGGGGAGGAGCATCGGGGGAGGGGGAGGAGCATCGGGGGTGGGGGAGGAGCATCGGGGGAGGGAGAGGAGCATCGGGGGTGGGGGAGGAGCATCGGGGTGGGGGAGGGGCATCGGGGGAGGGAGAGGGGCATCGGGGGTGGGAGAGGAGCATCGGGGGTGGGAGAGGAGCATCGGGGGTGGGGGAGGAGCATCGGGGGTGGGGGAGGAGCATCGGGGGTGGGGGAGGAGCATCGGGGGAGGGAGAGGGGCATCGGGGGTGGGAGAGGAGCATCGGGGGTGGGAGAGGAGCATCGGGGGTGGGGGAGGAGCATCGGGGGTGGGGGAGGAGCATCGGGGGTGGGGGAGGAGCATCGGGGGTGGGGGAGGAGCATCGGGGGTGGGAGAGGAGCATCGGGGCTTGGGGGGGAGCATCGGGGGAGGGGGAGGAGCATCGGGGGTGGGGGAGGAGCATCGGGGGAGGGGGAGGAGCATCGGGGGTGGGAGAGGAGCATCGGGGGAGGGGGAGGAGCATCGGGGCTGGGAGAGGAGCATCGGGGCTGGGGGAGGAGCATCGGGGGTGGGGGCGGAGCATCGGGGGAGGGAGAGGAGCATCGGGGCTGGGGGAGGAGCATCGGGGGTGGGGGAGGAGCATCGGGGGTGAGGGAGGAGCATCGGGGGAGGGGGAGGAGCATCGGGGGTGGGGGAGGAGCATCGGGGGAGGGGGAGGAGCATCGGGGGTGGGGGAGGAGCATCGGGGGAGGGAGAGGAGCATCGGGGGTGGGGGAGGAGCATCGGGGTGGGGGAGGGGCATCGGGGGAGGGAGAGGGGCATCGGGGGTGGGAGAGGAGCATCGGGGGTGGGAGAGGAGCATCGGGGGTGGGGGAGGAGCATCGGGGGTGGGGGAGGAGCATCGGGGGTGGGGGAGGAGCATCGGGGGAGGGAGAGGGGCATCGGGGGTGGGAGAGGAGCATCGGGGGTGGGAGAGGAGCATCGGGGGTGGGGGAGGAGCATCGGGGGTGGGGGAGGAGCATCGGGGGTGGGAGAGGAGCATCGGGGCTTGGGGGGGAGCATCGGGGGAGGGGGAGGAGCATCGGGGGTGGGGGAGGAGCATCGGGGGAGGGGGAGGAGCATCGGGGGTGGGAGAGGAGCATCGGGGGAGGGGGAGGAGCATCGGGGCTGGGAGAGGAGCATCGGGGCTGGGGGAGGAGCATCGGGGGTGGGGGCGGAGCATCGGGGGAGGGAGAGGAGCATCGGGGCTGGGGGAGGAGCATCGGGGGTGGGGGAGGAGCATCGGGGGTGAGGGAGGAGCATCGGGGGAGGGGGAGGAGCATCGGGGGTGGGGGAGGAGCATCGGGGGTGGGGGAGGAGCATCGGGGGTGGGGGAGGAGCATCGGGGCTGGGGGAGGAGCATCGGGGGAGGGGGCGGAGCATCGGGGCTTGCGGGGGGCGCATCGGGGCTGGGGGAGGAGCATCGGCGGTGGGAGAGGAGCATCGGGGGTGGGAGAGGAGCATCGGGGCTTGGGGGGGAGCGGGGAGAATCCGGGAGGCCTTATGCGGGATTCGGATGCCTTGTTGGGGGGGTCTCCGATCACGGTGGGGTTGGTGAGGCAGGGACGCTGGATCCAACAGTCCTCGCCTTACTTCCCCAAGGCCTGAGAAACCCGACCAGCCAGAGTTAAATTTGGATTGGTGGTTAAACCTGAGGCACGTCAGCCTCATTATAATATTTAACAGGACTAGACAGACTAGATGCAGGAAGGATGTTCCCGATGGCTGGGGAGTCCAGAACCAGGGGTCACTGTCTGAGGATAAGGGGTAAGCCATTTAGGACAGAGATGAGGAGGAATTTCTTCACCCAGAGAGTGGTGAACCTGTGGAATTCTCTGCCACACAAGGCAGTGGAGGCCAATTCATATTCAAAAAGGAGTTGGATATATTTCTTTAGGATAAAGGGATCAAGGGATATGGGGAGAAAGCAGGGACAGGGCACTGAATTTGGATGATCAGCCATGATCTCATTGAATGGCGGAGCAGGCTCAAGGGGCCGAATGGCCTACTCCTGCTCCTATCTTCTATGTTTCTATGTTTAAATGGTGACTCGCCTCCTGGGAGTGAATTGGCTGCTCCCCCATACTGGCTCCGTTAAAACCGGAAGGAGGCTGTTTGGGGTCGGGATTTCGTTTTTTTAACACTTTAACCTCCCACCCGACCCCAACTCACCCGTTTTTTGAGGTTAAAATTCCCCCCCCTTGTTACAGTAACAGAGACAAGACCTTTCCACACCGCAGTTGAAGCTGAATTGTGTTTTCCTGCTCCAGGATGAGGAAGACACTTCTGCTGGAAACAAAGGGGAACAGACGAAGAATCCTGACTTACATGAGGACAATGTGACTGAACAGACTCACCACATCATCATACCCAGCTATGCGGCATGGTTCGACTACAACAGGTATCCCTGTGGCAATTAGTGCTTTTATTAGCGATGCCATGGCTGGTATACATTTTACTGGTGAATAATGATCAGTTATAATGTGAATTGAAATGTTCTATGTCGGATATTCATTTTCATCTCACACAAGGTGCCACTGAAAGGAGTTTGCAGGTTCCCAGGGTGATACTGGGTTTCATTTGGGCTGCAGGGTAATAGAGAGATTCTTTTTCCATTGAATTTTATTTTCGTACATTTCTTTGATCTGATGGGCCAAATGGCGGCCTCCTCTGCTGTACAGGGAAATGTGAGGAAAGTAGACAGCGCCAGTAAAAAAGGCCAAATAGCCTCTCCCCTATACAGGTTGAGCGTCCAAAATCCGGAGTTCCGGACTCCGGGACGATTGGTGGCAGGGTCGTCCGGAATCCGTAAAATGTTCCGGAATCTGGACACCCTGAGGGAGGCTTACCAAAAACCGGAAATATCGCAACCTGGGCCCAGGCATTTCCGGACTTGGAACGTGTTTCTGATGTCCGAAGTCCGGAAATATCGCAACCTGGGCTCGGGCGTTTCCGGACTTCGGACATCAGAAACACGTTCCGCAGTCCAGAAAACCGGCTCGGCCTTGGTCCCAAGGTTGCCGGATTCGGGGCGCTCAACCTGTATAGTAATTTCTGTAATCATAGAGTATCACTGAACATACATGTGTTGTACGACAATATGCATTCCAAAGAAAATAATATCCCTACCTGCCATATCCAGGAGTCCAGGTACTCTACCATCTGCATCCAAGAAGGATCAAAGGGTTCATTTTAACGTAACCCGCTCGGTAGGAAACTGACGGGATCAGATCGGCTGCCCATTTTAGCCCCGCCTGATTTTATACTTTTGAAGTTAAAAGGGGCGGCCGATCTGATGCTGTCAGTTTCCCGCCGGGCGGGTTAGGTTAAAATTACCCCCCAAGTCTTCCTATAATGCCACGTTTCTCTCACCCTATACTCAACCTGAACAGCAGGAAAGTGGGCGCGGGGAGGGTTGGGTGGGATGAGTTACACTACTTATCCTCGGGAATCTCCCCTCTCAGCTGCTCAGCCTCAATCAAGTGTTTCCAACTTGTCTCAGATTTCACTTCAACTTTGAATATAATCTGTTCAGATCTAGAACATATGACATTACATAAGAACATAAGATATAAGAGCAGGAGTCGGCCACACGACCCCTCGAGCCTGCTCCACCATTCAATAAGAATCATGGCTGATCATCGACCTCAACTCCACTTTCCCGCCCGCTCTCCATATCCCTTGATTCCTCTAGAGTCCAAAAATCTCTCGATCTCAGCCTTGAATATACTCAAAGACTCAGCATCCACAGCCCTCTGGGGCAGAGAATTCCAAAGATTCACAACCCTCTGAGTGAAGAAATTCCTCCTCATCTCAGTCTTAAATGGCCGACCCCTTATCCTGAGACTATGCCCCCTGGTTCTAGACACTCCAGCCAGGGGAAACATCCTCCCTGCATCTACCCTGTCAATCCCCCTCCGCATCTACCCTGTCAATCCCCCTCCGCATCTACCCTGTCAATCCCCCTCCGCATCTACCCTGTCAATCCCCCTCCGCATCTACCCTGTCAATCCCCCTCCACATCTACCCTGTCAATGCCCCTCCGCATCTACCCTGTCAATCCCCCTCCGCATCTACCCTGTCAATGCCCCTCCGCATCTACCCTGTCAATCCCCCTCCGCATCTACCCTGTCAATCCCCCTCCGCATCTACCCTGTCAATCCCCCTCCGCATCTACCCTGTCAATGCCCCTCCGCATCTACCCTGTCAATCCCCCTCCGCATCTACCCTGTCAATCCCCCTCCGCATCTACCCTGTCAATCCCCCTCCGCATCTACCCTGTCAATCCCCCTCCGCATCTACCCTGTCAATCCCCCTCCGCATCTACCCTGTCAATCCCCCTCCGCATCTACCCTGTCAGTCCCCCTCCGCATCTGCCCTGTCAGTCCCCCTCCGCATCTGCCCTGTCAGTCCCCCTCCGCATCTGCCCTGTCAGTCCCCCTCCGCATCTGCCCTGTCAGTCCCCCTCCGCATCTGCCCTGTCAGTCCCCCTCCGCATCTGCCCTGTCAGTCCCCCTCCGCATCTGCCCTGTCAGTCCCCCTCCGCATCTGCCCTGTCAGTCCCCCTCCGCATCTGCCGTCAGTCCCCCTCCGCATCTGCCCTGTCAGTCCCCCTCCGCATCTGCCCTGTCAGTCCCCCTCCGCAACTACCCTGTCAGTCCCCCTCCGCATCTACCCTGTCAATCCCCCTCCGCATCTGCCCCGTCAGTCCCCCTCCGCATCTACCCCGTCAGTCCCCCTCCGCATCTACCCCGTCAATGCCCCTCCGCATCTACCCCGTCAATGCCCCTCAGAATCTACCCCGTCAATCCCCCTCCGCATCTACCCCGTCAATCCCCCTTCGCATCTGCCCCGTCAATCCCCCTCCGCATCTGCCCCGTCAATCCCCCTCCGCATCTGCCCCGTCAGTCCCCCTCGGCATCTGCCCCGTCAGTCCCCCTCGGCATCTACCCCGTCAGTCCCCCTCCGCATCTACCCCGTCAATGCCCCTCAGAATCTACCCCGTCAGTCCCCCTCCGCATCTACCCCGTCAATCCCCCTCGGCATCTACCCCGTCAATCCCCCTCCGCATCTACCCCGTCAATCCCCCTCGGCATCTACCCCGTCAATCCCCCTCGGCATCTACCCCGTCAGTCCCCCTCCGCATCTACCCCGTCAGTCCCCCTCCGCATCTACCCCGTCAATCCCCCTCGGCATCTGCCCCGTCAATCCCCCTCCGCATCTGCCCCGTCAATCCCCCTCCGCATCTGCCCCGTCAATCCCCCTCCGCATCTGCCCCGTCAATCCCCCTCCGCATCTGCCCCGTCAATGCCCCTCCGCATCTGCCCCGTCAATCCCCCTCCGCATCTACCCCGTCAATCCCCCTCAGCATCTACCCTGTCAATCCCCTTCAGAATCTTGTATGTTTCAATGAGATCACCTCTCATTCTTCTAAACTCCAGAGAGTATAGGCCCATTCTACACAATCTCTCCTCATAGGACAGCCCTCTCATCCCAGGAATCAATCTCGTGAACCTTCGTTGCACCGCCTCCAAGGCAAGTATATCCTTCCTTAGATAAGGAGACCAGAACTGTGCACAGTACTCCAGGTGTGGTCTCACCAAGGCCCTGTACAATTGTAGCAAGACTTCCTCACTCTTATACTCCAACCCCCTTGCAATAAAGGCCAACAGGCCATTTGCCTTCCTTATTGCTTGCTGTACCCGCATGCTAGCTTTCTGTGTATCTTGCACGGGAACACCCAAATCTCTCTGAGCACCAACATTTGAAAGTTTCTCACTATTTAAAAAATATTCTGTTTTTCTATTCTTCCTACCAAAGTGAATAACCTCACATTTCCCTACATTATACTCCATCTGCCACCTTACTGCCCACTCACTCAGTCTATCTATATCCCTTTGCAGACTCTGTGTGTTCTCCTCACAGCTTACTGTCCCACCTAGCTTTATATCATCAGCAAACATGGATACATTACACTCGGTCCCTTCATCTAGGTCATTAATATAGATTGTAAATAGCTGAGGCCCCAACACTGATCCTTGCGGCACCCCACTAGTTACAGCCTGCCAACCTGAAAAAGATCCGTTTATCCCTACTCTCTGTTTTCCGTCTGTTAACCAATCCTCTATCCATGCTACTATATTACCCCCAACCCCATGAGCCCTAATCTTCTGTAATAACCTTTTATGTGGCACCTTAGCGAATGCCTTTTGGAAATCCAAATATACTACATCCACTGGTTCCCCTTATCTACCCTGCTAGTTACATCCTCAAAAAACTCTAATAAATTTGTCAAACACGATTTCCCTTTCATAAAACCATGTTGACTCTGCCTAATCATGTTATGATTTTCTAAGTGCCCTGTTACCACTTCCTTAACAATGGATTCCAGCATTTTCCCGACGACTGATGTCAGGCTAACTGGCCTGTAGTTCCCTGTTTTTTCTCTCCCTCCTTTCTTGAATAGCGGTGTTACATTTGCGACCTTCCAATCCGCTGGGACCGTTCTAGAATCTAGGGAATTTTGGAAGATCAAAACCAATGCATCCACTATCTCTTCAGCCACCTCTTTTAGAACCCTAGGATGTAGGCCGTCAGGTCCAGGGGATTTGTCGGCTTTTAGTCCCATTAGTTTCTCTAGTACTTTTTCTCTACTTATATTAATTACATTCAGTTCCTCACCCTCATTAGACCCTTGGTTCCCCACCATTTTTGGTATGCTTTTTGTGTCTTCTACTGTGAAGACAGATACAAAATATTTGTTTAACGTTTCTGCCATTTCCTTATTCCCCATAATAATTTCTCCTGTCTCAGCCTCTAAGGGACCAATATTGGTGGCAAAAACAGGAAGGCAGATTATTATCTGATTGGCAATAGATTGGGAGAAGGGGAAGTGCAACGAGACCTGGGTGTCCTTGTGCACCAGTCGCTGAAGGTAAGCATGCAGGCGGTTAAGAAGGCAAATGGCATGTTGGCCTTCGTAGCGAGAGGGTTTGAGTACAGGAACAAGGATGCCTTGCTGCAGTTGTACAGGGCCTTGGTGAGACCACATCTTGAGTATTGTGTGCAGTTTTGGTCGCCTTATCTGAGGAAAGATGTTCTTGCCATGGAAGGAGTTCAGCGAAGATTCACCAGGCTGATACCTGGGATGGCAGGAATGACGTATGAAGAGAGATTGGGTCGATTGGGCTTGTACTTGCTGGAGTTTAGAAGAATGAGAGGGGATCTCATTGAAACTTATAAAATTCCGACAGGACTGGACAGACTAGATGCAGGAAGGATGTTCCCGATGGTCGGGGAGTCCAGAACCAGGGGTCACAGTCTAAGGATAAGGGGTAGGCCATTTAGGACAGAAATGAGGAGGAATTTCTTCACCCAGAGAGTGGTGAACCTGTGGAATTCTCTACCACAGAAGGCAGTAGAGGCTAATACATTAAATATATTCAAGAAGGAGTTGGATATATTTCTTAAGGCTAAAGGGATCAAGGGGTATGGGGAGAAAGCAGGGACCGGGTACTAAATTTGGATGATCAGCCATGATCACATTGAATGGCGGAGCAGGCTCGAGGGGCCGAATGGTCTACTCCTGCTCCTATCTTCTATGTTTCAATGTTTACTTTGCTACTCTTTTCCTTTTTACATACTTGTAGAAACTCTTCTAGTTTTCTCTCATTCTATTTTTTCCCTTTTTATCAATTTTTTGGTCAACCTTTGCTGGTTTCTGAAACTCTCCCAATCCTCAGGCTTACTATTATTCTTTGCAACATTATAAGCTTCTTCTTTCAATCTAATGCTATCATTAACTTCTTTACTTAGCCACAGTTGGATCACTTTTCCCGTGGAGTTTTTGTTTCTCAATGGAATGTATTTTTGTTGAGAATTATGAAATATTTCTTTAAATGCTAGCCACTGCTTATCTACTGTCATAACTTTTAATCTATTTTTCCAATCTATCTTAGCCAACTCGCCCCTCATCATACCTATGTAATTGGCTTTATTTACGTTTAAGACTCTAGTTTTGGACTTAAGCAAGTCACTCTCAAAATTAATGTGAAATTCTATCATATTATGATCACTCTGCCCCAGAGAATCCTTCACTATGAGATTTCTAATTAACCCTGTCTCATTACACAATACAAGATCTATAATAGCCTGTTCCCTGGTTGGTTCCATGACATATTGTTCTAGAAAACTGTCCCGAATGCATTCCATGAACTCGTCCTCCAGACTACTTTTGCCAATTTGATTTGTCCAGTCTATATGAAGATTAAAGTCCTCCAAGATTATTGCATTGCCTTTGTTGCAAGCTCCTACTATTTCTTGATTAATATTCTGTCCAACGGTATAGCTACTGTTAGGGGGCCTATATACTACTCCTACCAGTGTTTTCTGCCCCTTGTTACTCCTTATCTCCACCCATACTGATTCTACTTCCTGATCTTCCGAGCCGAGATCCTTTCTCGCTATTGTCCTTATGTCATCCTTTATTATCAGGGCTACTCCCCCTCCTATTCCATTCTGCCTGTCTTTTTGAAACGTCAAGTACCCTGGGACATTTAGTTCCCAACCTTGGCCACCTTGCAACCATGGGCTCGATTTTGCCAGGCCCGAGGAGGTGGGATTGGAGGCGTGCGAGTTGTAAAAATCGCAAAAAATGGCGGGCGGCTCCGATCCCGCCCTCATCCCGCCTCCGAGCAATTTTCCCACATTCATCGTTTCAGACCCCGTTTCCATCCCACCTCCAAGAGGCGGGATAGGCCCTTAAGGCCTTAACTACCAGTTAATTGCCCCATCATCCCATTTTGAGAGGCCTTTCTGAATTTAAGACATTTCCCCCGTGCTGCACGTCTCCTCTGGAACACGCCAGTTAATCCTGGCGGCCTCACAAGTGGATGGTTTACTAACAGCTCCAGCTCCACCATTGAAAAGGAGTTTTCACCGATGATCATTTGCAGGTGGCAGAACTTTGTTGTCTCGGGTCTGGGGGAACTTTTAGCAGGCCTACTCATTGTTGTGGAAGTTTGGAGCCTGACACCCATCTCCAGTGTGACCTCCTGGGAAACACTTCTCCCCACATTGACTGAGCGCTTCCTCAACTGAGATATATACCAGAAGCATGGGAACCATTTATTTCCTTTCCTCCTGGACATCAGATTCAGAAGAAGACCAGCCACGGCAGCAGCAGAACCCTGAACATCAGCAGCACCAACTGCAGGAGCAACAGCAGGAGCTCCAAGCTGCTGCTCACCCACCTGAAGCTGCACAGGCCAGAAGGCGCCAGCGCATGGAAGCACGTCGGTGTAGGAGATACCCCCCAAACAGGGTCTACAGACAGAGGATGAGCTACCTCAACATGAGTGAGCAGCAGTGCCAAAGGAGGCTCAGACTTTCGCGAGAGGTAGTGGGTGACATCTGCGCAATGCTGCAGCAAGACCTGGAGCCCAGAGGATCTGGTGGACACCCCTTACCAGTGGCCATCAAAGTTACCACCGCACTCAACTTTTTTGCTTCAGGCTCATTCCAGGGATCAGCAGCAGACATCAGCGGCGTCTCCCAGGCGGCCGCACACACTTGCATCACGCAGGTAACCAATGCCCTCTTTGCCATCGCACACAATTACATCAATTTCTCCAAGGATGAAGCAAGTGTAACCACGCGTGCGGTTGGATTAGCTAATCTGGCAGGCTTTCCAAGGGTGCAGGGCGTCGTAGACTGCACACATGTGGCCCTTAAGGCACCCCATCACAATCCAGGTATTTTTGTCAACTGCAAGGGCTTTCACTCCCTCAACGTACAGCTGGTGTGTTTCCACAATAAGGAAATTTTGCATGTTTGCGCCAAGTACCCTGGCAGTTGCCATGACTCCTTCATCCTGCGCCAGTCTAGTGTGCCTCCGCTCTTCAGTCCGCCAGACCAACTTTTTGGATGGCTACTTGAGGGGCTATCCCCTGAAAGCGTGGCTAATGACGACGCTGAGGAGCGCTACAACTCCAGCCACATTTCCACCAGATCCATAATCGAGCAAACCATCGGCTTGCTGAAGATGCGCTTCAGATGCCTTGATAGATCAGGTGGAGCCCTGCAGTACTCAGCAGCCAGGGTCTCAAGAATCGTCGTGGTCTGCTGTGCACTTCACAACATGGCACAGCATCGTGGCTTGCAGCTGTCTGAGGTACAAGTGGCTGATCGCATGTCCTCCTCAGATGAGGAGGACACCGACAACGAACAGCTTGCGGAGGCACATCAACCAGCGGCACCAGCACGCGAGCACTTTGCTGCCCGGGATGCAAGGGACGCACTCATTTTGGCCAGATTTGCTTAGCCTACACAATCAAACACTTTTGCCTCGCACCTTCTTACCAGACCATCGACAATGGACAAGAACCTGCGGATTCCTATCACTCTGACCTCCATACTGACAATTCCAAGTCGCCCTAAGCCCTCAATGTGGAAGTCCCATTTGCGAAATGACACAGGCCACAACTTCAACAGTTTACCATCAAATTTGTTTATCATCACAATTCACTTTTCAAAAATAAACACAATGGAACACCTAAGTGACTACCCTTGTGACTACTTGTGCTTTATCTTCCTCTTGTGCGTGCTCCTACGTGGTGATTCCCCTGTGGCTTCAGCAGATGTGGAGGCCCCTTGCTCGCATTCTTGCTGCTCCTGTCTCGACACCTTTGGCGGGCGTCCTCTGGGGTTGCGAGCCTGTGAGGGCTCGGCAACAGTCTGCTGCTCCTGCGGCTGTGCAGGGGCCGAGACGACCATCTCAGTTGGGTGAGGACTCTGGTGGGGCTCTGACCGAGGGCTTTGCAGTGGCATGGTCGTGTGAGCGCTTGGAGAGGAGCCCCCACTTCCTTGTTCTCTGCCACCAACATCCCTCTCATGGATAGCAAGTGGCTTGACAGCACCTTGCTGCACTTCAGGGGGGCCATGAGGACCCGTTTCTGCACTAGAAGTCCTACTCCAGAGGACTTCCATGAAGGTCTGGTTTCTATGCTCAATAGCTGATCATCGCTCCTCGAGAGATGTCGGTCTATTCTGAACAATGACCATGTTTTCAATACCCTGGCAACTAAGCTCCTCCATGGCCGTAGCCATCCTCTCCTCTACGGTAGCCAACCTTACCACGGAGGTAGCCATCCTTTCCACGGAGGTTGCCATCCTTTCCGTGGTGATGCGTTCATGCGCCAATGCCTCCACAAAGGCTCTGCTCATGTTCGCGATGGACTCCTCCATTCGCTCCACACTCGCAGCGACCCTGGAGACAAAACCTGCCAGAGACTCCTGCACCTGTTCCTGGAGTTCCAGCACTGCTCTCCTTCTGGATGGACCTGGAGGCACAGGGTCGACATGCAGCTGAGCCGAGCTGGGAGAGTCCTGCGCCCTCCGACGAGGACTCTCCACTGCTGTCCCTGTCTCCACCATCTGCTGATGCTCACTTGTGAGCTGTGATACACCAGGTGACCACACTATCTCGCGAAGGTCCCACCGAGGTGTGAGTGTCTGTGCTGGTGCTGGGTGCACTGAATTCTGCTGACGCTGCGCCCTCAGGTTGCAGCTTCCTCTGAGGAGTCTTGAGGCTCAGGCTGTTCCTCCTGGACAGTGGGGACGGGGGCTCTCGATGGTCCTGTGGGGGAGTAAAGGAAAGAGATAGAGATGTGAGATAAAGGTTGCATGCACATTGAATTGTGCAGATGATCATAAGTCAATCTGTTAGAGCATCAGAATCATTATCAGTCACTCATGCAATGTCAATGAGAGAGATGCAAAACTATTCTGTCACCAGCTTGCTGTGATGCGCCCATCTGTCCGTCCCTCACTTGCGCATCGTCCTCCACTCCCACGATCTCCAGGGCCGCCTCCTCTGCATTGGTGCGCTGGGCTATTGAGGGTGGCCCTCCTCCTGTCCTCGCCCTTTCCCTCTTATTGTGAGCTCTCTTTTCCTGCAATGAGGGAGACAAGTGAAGTTTGAGTGAGAATGAAGGAGTGAGTGTCGAGAATCCATAGCATAGATGCTTGGAAGGAGACAAAGATGGAGTGAGGTGCCAAGACCAAGGGCCCTCCCTGTGTGTTGTAAGTTGTTGGCATTGCATCACAGTGATAGGGAGTGTGAGGGCTGCACAGTGGAATAGTTCAGTGAATGTGAACATAGAGAGAGAGGGTAAGGGTGCAGGGATGTAAGGGTGAAGTGGGATGTGGAGGAAGAGGTTGGCAAAGCAGAGTGCTGGTGATGAGAGGCAATGGGGATCAGATTGAGGGTGGTGGGAATGTAATACTCACTTTTCCTGTGTGGAGAAGGTCATGAAACCTCTTCCTGCACTGCAGCCAGGTTCTGCTGCACATAGAAATAGCATTTGCAGCCACACAGCTTTAGTCTGTTGTGGAGGCTTTTTCCTGCCTGAGGAAGGAAAGAGCACCTCCTTTGTTAAGTCTGTGTGTTATATTGCGAATTACTACACAGACCACAAGAGTAAACTTTAACAGGACTTTACTGGTTGAAGGTCAGGGCGGATCTGCCCAATAAATCCTTACACAGCACTTATATACCGGTGTGGTCACCACCGGTATTACAGTATACAGTAGCCAAGATAAAGTAGTGCAACCCTTAAAATAGTTCTCTTAAAGGTGGAACGTTACATACACTACAATCCTCCCTTTTTAGGTTAACAGTATATATTCCCATTAAACATAACATCATAACATATATACACAACTTCATGGAAACAGTTCACAGATTCAGTCTCTCTGGAGGCTTCCTGACTCGGTCCGGATAACGCCTCGGTGGTGTAGTAGTTTTCGCTGGTGTAGTAGGTTCTTCTGGCAAGGTCGATTCTGCTTGCAGGCCAGTGTCAGGTTCATCTGATACCAGTATTACCGGATCGGAGGTAGATGTCATGGGTATCTCTGCTTCAACATTAGGCGTATAGAGTTGTGGAGTAGATTGGCCCTTTTCGGATGACTCTATGATCTGGTCAACATGGCGCCTTATTATGCTTTCCCCAATGTCCACGGTATACATCAGCGGTCCTAGCCGTTTGCAAATAGTTCCAGGCTGCCATTTCTCTGTATGGTAGTCCCGGGCCAAAACTCGTTGACCTATCTGGAAGGTTCTAGTTGGCTTTTCATTCATGCCTTGAAATTGCCGGTTCTCTACGTCCCTTCTGATGTTTGGCTTGATCAAATCCAGCCGGCATCTTAGTCTTCTATTGAAAAACATCATGGCGGGAGTTTGGTTTGTGACCGCATGTGTTGCATTCCTGTACGCCAACAAGAAGTTATCTACCTTATGTTGTAGATTTAGGTCTTCATTACCCATGGCCTTTATGGCCTTCTTGAAGGTCTGGACAAACCTTTCAGCTAATCCATTGGTGGCGGGATGGTATGGGGCGGACGTGTAGTGCTTAACCCCATTGCTCTTTAAGAACTTCTTGAATTCTTCGGACACAAATTGCGGTCCATTATCAGAACAGATCTGTTCCGGCAGCCCATTCCTGGCAAATATGGTCCTTAATACTGTGATGGTTTTTTCCGTGGTGGTGGAGGACATCTTTATTACCTCCGGCCACTTGGAGTGTGCATCCACCGCGATTAAAAACATTGAGTCCATAAATGGACCAGCAAAGTCGATATGTACCCTTTGCCATGGAGATGAGGGCCACTCCCATGGATGCAGAGGAGCTTGTGGTGGGGCGTTTTGGACCTTCTGGCATCCTAGACAGCTCTTGGTCATTTCTTCGATGTCTCCATCGATACCTGGCCACCACACAAACGCTCTGGCTAGGTTCTTCATTTTCACTCCACCCAGATGCCCCTCGTGAAGCTCCTTTAGCACTTTATGCTGGAGTTTGGGTGGAATCACCACTCTGGATCCACACATCAACGTTCCTCGGCACACTGACAGCTGTTCTCTTCTTTGCGAAAATGCTGGCAACATTGGTTCGCCATGTGCTGGCCATCCCTTCACCGTTAAATCGTAGACTCGTGAGAGAGTCGGGTCATTTCTTGTTTCCTTTTCTATCGTAGAATTGGTTACTGGTAGACATTCCACTATGGTTGAGTGGAACATCTCCACTGGGTCCACTGTAGGCGCCTCTTCTACCGTTGGCAACGGTAGGCGCGATAACCCGTCAACATTCCCATGCTGTTTGGACCCTTTGTATTCGATGTCATATTGGTGTGCCCCTAGGAAAATGGACCACCTCTGTAGCCTTTGCGCTGTCATCGTGGAAACGGCCTTGTTAGGGTTGAATATGGATACCAACGGCTGGTGGTCTGTCAGCAGTGTAAACTTCTTGCCCTGCAGGTAATGGTTGAATTTCTTTACTCCCCACACAAGGCTGAGAGCCTCCCTATCTATCTGAGCATAGTTGCGCTCAGCGGAGGTCAATGATCTGGATGCGAATGCGACTGGCCTTTCCGAGCCATTTGGCAACTTGTGTGAGAGTACTGCTCCAATACCATAAGGGGAAGCATCACAAGTGAGCCAACACTTCCTCAGAGGTGATCAATGCCTTGCTTTTGCGAAAGGCCTTCTTACAGTCCTCGCTCCACTTCCATGGTACTTCTTTCCGCAACAGAGCATTCAGCGGGTGCAGCACCGTGGATAGATTTGGCAGAAACTTATGGTAATAGTTAATCAACCCCAGAAACGACCTCAACTGGGATACATTTTCCGGAGCGGGAGCCTTCACAACAGCTTCGATCTTGTCAGGTGACTTGTGCAGCCCCCTCTTGGTCAGTGACGTGACCACAGTACGAGATCCGTTTCTGGAAGAACTCACATTTCTGGCGATTAACTCGAAGGCCATATTCCTTCAACCTGGTGAGCACCAGTTTCAAATTTGCGAGGTGTTCCTCCTCGTCCTCTCCTGTAATCAGGATATCGTCCAAGTAACACTGAGTGCTTGGAATTCCCTGTAAGACCTGCTCCATGGCCCTCTGCCAAATTGCTGGAGCCGAAGCCACTCCAAAAACCAGTCTATTATATCGATACAAGCCTCTGTGCGTGTTGATTGTGAGATACTGGCGCGACTCTTCCTCAACTTCCATCTGTAAGTACGCTTTCGCCAGGTCTATCTTGGTGAAGTGTTTCCCACCAGCCAATGAAGCAAAGATATCCTCAATCCGCGGAAGCGGATATTGTACCGTGTGAAGCACCGGATTAACTGTGATCTTGAAGTCTCCGCAGATGCGGACCTTTCCCGGTTCCCCTGGCTTGTTACTCGATGAATGCTTCATGACGGGAACAATGGGCGTGGCCCACTCACTCCAGTCCACCTTAGACAGTACCCCTGAACGTTCAAGCTCTTCCAGTTCAGCCTCCACAGCAGGTCGTATCGCATAAGGTACCGATCTGGCTTTGAAAAATTTTGGGGTTGCATGTTCTGCAATCTTGATTTTCGCCTTAATTCCTCTCAGTATTCCCAGTCCCTGTTGGAATACCTCTTCAGCCTCATCCAATATTCTGGACAATCGTTCAGGTTTGACATCTTTCTTTCCGGAATCTACCGTTATCGTGTTTAGGGAGTGCCAGTCCATATTTATTTTCCTGATCCACTCCCGTCCCAGAAGTGGTGGACCTCCCTCGGGTAGTACATATATGTCCATTCCTTGGTGTTCTTTGCCCTTGTGTAACACCTTGACTTTTATCTTTCCGATGGGGTATACTTTTTGCCCCGTGTATGTCTGCAATACTATCTTCGTATCCCGTAGGGGAATATGTTTGAATAACTTTTTGTAATCTTGCTTATTCATGACCGTCAACGCCGATCCGGTGTCCAATTCCATCTTCACTTGGACTTTTGCAATCTGCAGTGTGACCCAGATAGTTTGTCGGTCAGTTTCCTTACTCACATTGTGAATTCTCAGACTACCCAGTTTCTTGCTGTTGGAGTCTGACTCCGAATTCTGTTCATCTGAACTCTTCACAGTCACCTTATGTACCTTTCTGTACTTCTTCTGCGGTGACTTATTGTTGCTGGTCTTCTTTCCTGACCGGCATACTTTAGCTATGTGACCAAGCTTGCCACATTTTCTACATTCCTGGTTTTTAAACCAGCATTGGTTCTGATGGTGTTTTGTCTTCCCACAACGATAACATTTCGTTGTACCCGAAGCCATTTGATCTACGCTGAGTACCGCTGCCTTCAGCTGCATTTCCGCAGTGCCTCTCGCTGCGGCTTCGTGCGATGCTGCAATAGTGACAGCCTTATCAAGTGTAAGATCATTCTCTTCGAGCAGTCGCTTTTGTGTTCCTTCCTTCGACATCCCACACACGAACTTGTCTCTCAGTGCCTCTGTCAGATTTTCCCCAAACTGACAGTATTTTGCTAGCCTACGCAGTTCAACCAAGTACTCCGCGTTGCTTTCCTCTTTCAGTTGCGTTCTCACATAAAATTTAAATCGCTCCGCCAACATCAGCGGTGTGGGGTTCAAATGATCCTTCAGGACAGCAACAATATTAGCGAAAGTCTGATCCGCCGGTTTAGCTGGTGATAGAAGATGCTTCAATAGCCCGTATGTCTTCGCACCCATTGAGTTTAGTAAGGTTATTGCTTTATCATCATTTGATATGTTATTTGACTTACAATATATCTCTGCGTTCTACATACGTGGCCCAATCTTCCACCTCGGAATCGAAATCGTTGATGTTACCACGCTCAGGCATCTTCGCAATCTTTTTGAGAGACAACAACGAAATTTTTCTTTAACTTTTTTTTTTCAAAAAAAAAATATGGCGGTTTCCCGCGCTTGCCTTCTTCCCCACCTCCGAAAATGGCGGTTTCCCGCGCTCACACGGTCTCCCTCGCTCGCTCGGTCTCGTTCTCCCTCGCTCGCTCGGTCTATCTCTCCCGCTCGCTCGGGCTCTGGCTCTCCCGCTGGCTGTGACGGCGATTGCCGTATTGCTGCGTTCACCCTCCCCAGCGGTTTTCAATCGCGCCTCCCAGCCCCTCTTGCAGTCCGGTCCTTTCCCCCCCGGCTGCGGCTGAGTTCTCCGCGGTTTTCTTTTATTTGTTTTATTTTCCCCCGCGCAAGCGGTTCTTGGTCGCTGCGCCTCGCGGCCTCGGTAGCTGCCCGGCCTTGTTTACCGGTCGCGGTTGAGCTTGCTCTCGACGCCGTTGCGTCTCCCAGCCCGCTTGCAGCCCGGTCTCTCTCACCGGCTGCGTTTGCCTGCACCGCGGCTTCCGTGCCTTACGCTGCCCCAGTCTCAGCGCCTCTGGCCCCGACTTCTGTCCGGCTCTTTTTCCCCCGGCCGTGGTCGAGTTCTCCGCCCTTATCCTCCGTTTTTTTTTTCTCCCCTACTCACAGTCAACGTGGCCGACTTGCTTTTCGTCGCTGATCGGCTCACCCACCACAGTGATATAAGGGACGATCACTGCCTGTTGCTGATGGAAGGCTTCGTGTCAGAATTCTTCCTTCTTCCTTGCTCTGCAGACTCGAGTCTTCTCTCAGCAGAATGACGAGGGCGGATTCCTCTTCTCGACGCCCGTTAACTGCCTTGGATGTATCTCTGCCGCAGGGTAAGATCGAACTCGTCGCCACTGTTAAGTCTGTGGCCTAGAAATTGAGTTTTGGCGCTGCCAGGGCTTTAGCGCCGGAAGTTAGTGCCGGAGCTAAGTCGCGCTGGTCGGGCCCAAAATTCACTGGTTCTGCGCCCAAACGGCTGCCGGCGCTGCTGAAAGCTGTTAGCGCCTGAAAACTGGCGCTATGCGCTGAATTTCGGCGCTATTCCGGCGCTGCGGCGCCCGCTGCGGTGCGGCAGGTTCGGGAAGCGCAGGCCTCCTCCTTCCCTTAAGGAGGAGCTGCCTGCACCCGGCCGCGGCCCGCGATAATCTTATTAAAAATGAGCCCGGCACCTCGGACAAGTGCCGGGCTTGCTTCTGTTCCGGGGGTGGGGGGGGGAAGTCCGGGGAGGGAGCTGCGGCAAGGCGGGCGGCGGGAAAGCGGCCGGCCGCCGCGGGGCCTTTAATGCGCCGGCGCAAACTTGTGCAAGGCACCTCTGCCAGAACGTTGCTTGCGGCTGCCACGGGCGAGGCGGCCGCAAGTCAATTTCGGCGCTGGGGCCCGTCACCACGGCAACCGGGACGCTGCGCACACCGATGACGTCATCGGTGCCGGCGCAGCGCTACCGGTCTACCGCGGCGGAAGGGCCCCAGGCAATTTAGGCGCCGGCGCCAATTGCAGCGCTAGGCCCTCTAGCGCCGCAAAATCGGCGCTAAGGGCACTGAATTTCTAGGCCTGTGTGTTATATTGAGAATTACTACACAGACCACAAGAGTAAATTTAACAGGACTTTACTGGTTGAAGGTCAGGGCGGAACTGCCCAATAAATCCTTACACAGCACTTATATACCGGTGTGGTCACCACCGGTATTACAGTATACAGTAGCCAAGATAAAGTAGTGCAACCCTTAAAATAGTTCTCTTAAAGGTGGAACGTTACATACACTACATCCTTGTTTGCTCTTGCTCCCTCTACCAGAGCTTGGAGGGAGGCCTCATCAAATCTAGGTGCACACTTTGGTCTAGAGCTGGACATACTTGCAGAAGGAATCACTCAGAACAATGGTCACAAAGTTTAAAGGCTGAAAAGAAGCAAGGCTGCTTGCAGTCCTTAAATCCAGCAGCATTGATGATGTCATCGGAGGCGACTTTCTGTATGAAAAGGCTCATTGGGCCAGGGGTTCCCACACGCTGGAAATCAAGTGCCCAATTAGGGGAAAATCACACTTTTGTCCCACTTCACATCGGAGTCGGGATCCTGACACGACGACCACCTGACACGCCCCCAGCCCGCCCCCAATGACAAAATCCAGCCCCATGTCTCTGTAATGGCTATTAGATCAAACCCATTTATTTCTATTTGTGCCACTAGTTCATCTATCTTGTTCTGAATGCTTCGTGCATTCAGGTAAAGAACCTTTAATTTAAAGTAATTTTTTTGCTATTATTCTCTGCTTTGACCTTATTCTCTGCTGCACTGCTACCATTAAACTCTGTCCCTCCCTGTCACACTCTGCTGATTTTTACCCAAATCGCTGCACTGCTCTATGGCCTTAACCTTCGTCTTTAGATTTCTAAATTTCCCCTCGCCTGATGCCAGCCCTTTTTTTAGTTTAAAGCCCTAGTTATTCGATTCGCCAGGATGCTGAGCACAGTATTAACACTTATCTACCTGGAAACAGGAAAAGGACTCCAAGGTCCCTGTCATGGAGCCTAACTTGAGACCAGATTACCATAGGGCTTCCTTTTGGGAGACCCAACTATTTAGAGTGGTAGTCAGCAGTTCCAATAAGATCTGAATTCTTCTTCTTCTCAACAGTGTCCATGCCATTGAGCGACGAGCTCTCCCAGAATTCTTCAATGGAAAAAACAAATCCAAAACCCCGGAGATGTGAGTATTTATTTACTGATAAATCATTATTTTATGTAAAGAATAGTAAATGACTGAGATTGGTTCCCAGGCCCGCAGCACATTTGAGTATGTGTAATGGCACTTGAAAGGGACCAACAATTTGATAGTTCTTGACCATCCCCACGTGTTTTTCATAAGTACAGGGGGTGCTATGATTGACAAGGAGCCAGGATATTTGGGTATCAAGTCCTCATGGACAGAGGTCCAAAGTGCATCACTGTTTCTTTCACGAGCACTGTGACTGTGGCTGTTGAGACCTAGGCTCCAATTTACACAAGTCTGTCACTTCTGAATTGAACAGGTATGGGGATTTTCTTCAAAGGACTTTCATGACTGGCTTCACACTCCTCAGTTGTGGCCAATGGTTCATTCCCACGCAGATCACTGGTCATTCATAAAAAGTGCCCTGCAGCCGAGGCATTTGAGGGGAGGCGTGGGAACGATTGCTCTCTCTAAAGTTACACCACATCCACTGAACACACCTGGCTCCTTCAAAAGACTCCTGAAGGGCAAGATGGCAGCAATGAACTACCAGCCAATGTGGGTTTCAAAGTGCTGTTTGCTGGGCTATCTCGGGATCCAACACAAGAAGGTGGCCCAGCTACAAGCACTTTGGATCCCACACTAGTCACATAAATCAGGTACGGTAGTGTAGTGGTTATTGTATTTAGCCATGGCAGGTTTTGAAATTGAAGTCAATAAATCTGGTCATTTGTGGGCTGGAGCCATAAGAATGTCCATGAAAACTACCAGGTTGGCATAAAACCCCAACTGGTTCATTAATGTCCTACACGGAAGAGAGCCTACCACCCTACCCATTCTGGCCAACGGGTGACTCCAGGCCCACACTGCAGTTGACTCTTAATGCCCTCTGAAGTAGTCTAGCAAGCCACTCAGTTGTAAAATAATCACTACCACCACAAGGATTACAGCAGTTCAAGGAGAAGGCCCACTGTCACAGTCTTAGGGTAACTAGAGATGGGCAATAAATGCGGCCTTGCCAGTGACACCCACATCCCGAAAACACATTTTTAAACTCCAATGAGTAGCAGGCTGCCACCTTGCTTATTCCTCCCACTGAGGTAGCACTTAGAAGGAACCCCTGATTAGGTAGTAGAAGAATGGGGGGAAGCACCAGGGAGAGAAACAGTAATAGCACATACATAGAACAACAGTGAGAAAATAAAATAGTTACAAATTTGGGTCTGCCATCGAGACTTTCTCGGGTTCAGTGGAGTCAGTCACTCCCGTAAGTAGGTCCCATGCTCCTTACGTGCCAAAGTTGACTCGCACTGCCTAATATCTAACTATACAATAGCACAACCTAGCGGAGTAACAGTAGTATCCCATTGTGATCTTAACCTGTTTTTCGTGCATATGCCTCTTTGACCTATTCAAAGGTGGACTGAGAAAGCACTTAGTAAGACGAGACCAGATATGAATCATTAAGCTGCTTTATTTCACAGTAAGTGAACATACAGAGCAAGAGTTATCGTCAGACTCACTTAATTCAATCAGTACAACGTGTCTTTGTGTAATAATACAAAATCGTAAACATGCTATACTTCCACACAACAGTGAGTTGTCCTACTTGACTTAAACAAAACAACTCCTAACAACCTTCCTGTATTCTCCTGAGCCTGGCCAAAGCTTGCCCTCACAGCTTCCTGTTTAAAGCTTTTGCAGCCTTTACTGGGCCTGACTGCCTGTGTCTCTGTTACTAGCTTTTCCATCCCTATGTTCACAATCCAAGGGGAGGGCCATTGCCAGACACCCTTTACTGAGTGTCTAGGACTAGGAACCTTCTAACACAATGGGTGTGAGGTGTTTACTGATTGCCAAGACAGGCTAACAAATTGCTCATTGTTTACAATCTTTGCGGTTTGGGAAATTTGTCAATTTCAGTGTCCAGTCTATTAGCATATTAACCACCTTTCATCTTGGTGCTTTTTTTGAACTTGTGTGAATACACTTTGCTTTAAACGCAAGCCTTAAGCGTAACTCTTTTTTCCCAAATTCTGTCTCTGGAAAAATGGTCAAAAAATCCCAAAACTTGCCAGACACCGTTAAGAAAACTCCTCCAAATCAGCAAATCTCAGCAGTGCTCATTTAATGTGGGCACGTATCTCGAAAGAAGTGACCAGATGAAAGTGACATCGGGGTGGGACCAATTTGTATGGGACTGACTGAAAATAGAACCTCTACCGAGGCTCTCCTGCACATTTTTGGAGGCCTCCAAAAATTTGAAAACCAGAGTAAGAAATATAGTAGAGGGACTCACTTTACTTGAATTAGATTCTGAATTTGTAAATAAGTAAGAAAGAAACTTAAATTTCTATGGCGCCTTTCACGTTCCAAGGATGTCTCCAAGTGCTTTACAGCCAATGAATTACCTTTTGAAGTGCAGTCACTGTTGTAATGTAGGAAACGCAGCAGCCAAATGGCACAAAGCAAGCTCCCACAAACAGCAATTAGATAAATGACCAATTAGATAAATGCTTTTGGTGGTTGACAGAGGATATTGGTCCGGTAGCCTGCTCTTCGAATCGTGTAATGGGATCTTTTGCGTCCACTTGGGCTGGCAGACAGGCCTTGGTTTAACGTCTCATTCAAAAGACGGTACCTCTAGCAATGCGGTACTGCACTGAACCATCAGATTATGCGCTCTGAACCCACCACTGTCTGACTCCGAGGCGAGAGTGCTACCACTGAGCCATGGCTGACAAGCAGGCATATTCCTTTACCTGGGCTAACTAGTAGCAAATTAAGCTCCAGATGGACAAATGCATATTGTAAGTAAAAATAGGAGGAACATGTACCCCATGAGTGGGATAGAACTGGCCAAGGAGAAAGTTGAAAAAGATCCAAGGGGGTTAGTTGACTCGCTGCTCACCACATCCTAACAGTGTGAGAGGGAAATACACAAAGTGACAAGGATACTGGATTACATAACTAAATCAGTTAACTTCAATCTGCTGAGGAGCTCTCCAGTGCCCCAGTCAGGCTGAACATACAGTATTGGGAACAGGTCTGGTCAATCCAGGCCCTAGAAGTCTTGTGAAGTCTCTTAACAGTGACATTTTGGCAAAATTGATACTTCAACTATCTTTTTAATCCTATTCTTCCCCAGTTACCTTGCCTATCGTAATTTCATGATTGACACGTACCGTCTGAATCCACAGGAGTACCTCACATCAACAGCATGCCGCCGGAATCTGGCAGGGGATGTCTGTGCAATAATGAGGTATGTAATAGAGAAGAATTGTTAACATCCACTTAAAAAAGCTTCATAACCCCTTAATTTAATTTTTCTGAAAATCGCTATTAAGAACTTAACTAAGACATCTCTAAAACATGTTATGGTGTTGCCAACATTGTAAAGTACAGAGAAGGTTACAGAGGTCAGTGGCATTAAACCTTTTTGAAAGCCAGGTACATGGTGACAGCTAGGGCTCTAGGCATGCAACCACTGGGAGCTAATCTTGCTCCCATCTCCCACCACTGACCCCTTGGACTCTGCCAGCAGATCAGCAATCACAGCCCCTCTCCACAATTCCCTCCAGAGTATCCATTCACTTGTGAGCAAGGCATTTGCTATCCATGACCTTATTGTAGATGATTACACTAACATTGCATTGCATTGCCTGGACAGAAACTTGGTTCATGGGTGGTGACACCGTGCCTTTTAACTGAAGCCTGTCTGCCTGGCTATACTTTCAAACCGCTGTGGTGGTGGTGTGAACCTTATCACCAAATCTCACTGTGGTTGCTTCCCCTACTCCTGTGGTACTTTCTCTTCCTTTGAGAACCTTGATCCACCCCTCACGCCTCTCTTTTAAAATCCTCATTCTCTACTGTGCCCCTCAAGTCCCACTCCAAGTTTCTCTGCGAGATATCCTCCCTCTTTTCCTGCTTCGGTGATTTCAATCTCCAATTCAACACCATTTGCCCTCTCTTCCCTGAGTTCCCCCCCCCCCCCCGCCCCAAGTCACTAACAATTTCACTCTCTAGCTACCACTGTCTAGCCTTTGGCCCTCCGTTCACTACAATACTTCTGCAGCTATTGATCTTCTCAAGCATTGCCTAATCTCTGCCTTTGATGCCCTTGTCCCAATGAAACCCTTACTCTCATTCCTCCTGGTATGGCCTCTACCTTCACTCCCTTAAGTCCAAGGGTCACAGTTTTTGTGTCAACTTTTCCCATTATAAATTCCCATTATTATGGGTTTTGCCTACATATGTTCATCATTATGATTAAGCAATTTGGCCACTGAGTTCCCACAAATCGTTCAACACGGCTTCTGAAGTTTTGCATCCAATATTTTTGCTCCTCAGTAAGCTGACATTTCTAATGTGCAAAATAAGTGTTTAATCAAAATTTTAAAAATTGAAGAATTACATATCTCATGATGAGGATTAAATTAATCCGTTGAATTGTCTTTTTAATGCCTTTGTTAAAGTGTTCACTTGAAGGCCTCGGCCTCTCCTGGGGTCCTGGGCTTGGACTTTATATTTTTGCCTAGACCTCTGACTCTGTGAGCTAAATTTGCAAAATGCAGTCTAAGCATGTGCCACGTACCTATTTTCCCAGGATGCATCGGTACTAATTAGTCAGCTGTATTGATGAATTATTTTTCTTGAGCTTCTAGAAGTTTGTGCTCAGCTTTTCAAAAAATGTTGAAAAACAAGACATTTCAAAAAGTAACATTTATATTTAGTTTTTTTTAATTAGCAGAGAGGGTATCTCTCTTGTCTGTCCTCTTCTGCATTCTGTCTCTATCTGTATCGTTCTCTCCTCTTCTGCTTTTCTCGCCTTTAACTCTTTTGTTTTCCCCTCTGTCCTCTTCTGCTTCTTGCTCTACCTTTGACATTTCTTCAGTGCAGGGAAAATATGGCCTTAGTGTCTCCTTTGCCATTCACTACTTCATGACTCATCCTCTCGCTCCATCACATCCCTTATCCCTTTACTTCCCCACAACCCAGCACCCTTTCTTCCACCCACTCACTCCCATCAGTACCTCTATCTCTTCCCCAATGAGCTACCCTCTCAATCCCTATATCCTCCGCTCACCCTTTCGCTGTTATCACTCGCCTTACTTTTAGCCCTCCATCCACTTCACTCCCACTTCTACTCACTCCTTCGAACGGTGAGAGGTCAGAGGGCTCCTCACCTTCAAGCTATTTCACTCCTCCCTTTCCACCTCTTACTTTCCCTCCCTAGCTGTTTTCCTCAGAGACTTTGTTTGCTTTCAAAATACAACTTTTAAGAAATCAAATTAGAATGAGAAAAGACACTATGGCCTAGAAATTCAGTATAGCCACGTTTGGGGCGCTACAGCCAGGCGTTCGCTAAATTTTGCACCCAGCGCAACTTAGCGCCACCTTCGCCGATATTCAGTTGCATCGCCCCAAGAGGTTGCTGCTGCGCTAAAGCAGGCGATGCACGACTATCATTAGGCGCTAAGCCGGCGATCCGGGGCGCTAACACCGAGGGCGGGCGCAGCGCAGGTGCGGCGAGTTTCTGAATGAAGGCAGACACGCTGGCGCCGGTCAGCTCTTAAAGGGGGAGGGTCGACTTGTTTGGCTGCCATGCCCTGCACACTGCAGCCCTGAAGCAAGGCCTGACCATTGCTGGTTCATCAGTTCTACACCCTGGTCCATGGGGAACATAAGAACATAAGAAATAGGAGCAGGAGTTGGCCAATCGGCCCCTCGAGCCTGCTCCGCCATTCAATAAGATCATGGCTGATCTGATCCTAACCTCAAATCTACTTTCACTCTCCATCCCACCCGAACCCATGTGATCTCCTGGGAGAGGCGAAAAACCAGATAAAAAACCCAATGGCCAATTTGGGAGAAAAAATCTGGGAAATTCCTCTCCGACCCATCTAGGCGATCGAAACTCGTCCAGGAGATCACTCTGTCCCTGTATTTCCTGCAGTACTTGCCTTCTGTAAGAGGTGATCTCCACCCCAGCCAGGAACAGGCCCAATTTACTCTTGAAGGACTCCTAGCTGGCAGCCTGTTCCCGAGGTCTCCACTAATCCCTGTGAATAGAACCATCTCCTGAAATCTAACACAGAATTAGAACACAAGAAGTAGGAGCAGGACCAGGCTACATGGCCCCTGGGCCCGCTCCGCCACCCACAGGGCCATGACCGATCCGAACCTAGCCTCCTGTCCGATTTCCTACCCGCTCCCCGTAACCCCTAATTCCCCTTACTTCTAGGAAACTGTCTATTTCTGTTTTAAATTTATTTAATGATGTAGCTTCCATAGCTCTCTGGGGCAGCAAATTCCACAGACCTACCACCCTCTGAGTGAAGAAGTTTCTCCTCATCTCAGTTTTGAAAGAGCAGCCCCTTATTCTAAGATTATGCCCCCTAGTTCTAGTTTCACCCATCATTGGAAACATCCTCACCGCATTCACCCGATCAAGCCCCTTCACAATCTTATATGTTTCAATAAGATCGCCTCTCATTCTTCTGAACTCCAATGAGTAGAGTCACAATCTACTCAACCTCTCCTCATATATCAACCCCCTCATCCCCGGGATTAACCGAGTGAACCTTCTTTGTACTGCCTCGAGAGCAAGTATGTCCTTTCTTAAGTATGGACACCAAAACTGTATGCAGTATTCCAGGTGTGGCCTCACCAATACCTTGTACAACTGCAGCAATACCTCCCTGTTTTTATATTCCATCCCCCTAGCAATAAAAGCCAACATTCCATTGGCCTTCTTGATCACCTGCTGCACCTGCATACTAACTTTTTGTGTTTCGTGCACCAGGACCCCCAGGTCCCTTTGTACTGCAGTACTTTCCAGTTTCTTGCCATTAAGATAATAACTTGCTCTATGATTTTTCCTGCCAAAGTGCATAACCTCACACTTGCCAGTATTATATTCCATCTGCCAAATCTCTGCCCACTTACTTAGCCTGTCTATGTCCCTTTGCAGGTTTTTTATGTCCTCCTCACTCACTACTTTCCCTCCCATCTTTGTATCATCTGCAAACTTTGATGTGTTACACTCGGTCCCTTCCTCCAAATCGTTAATATAGATTGTAAAGAGTTGGGGTCCCAGCACTGACCCCTGCGGAACACCACTAGTTACTGATTGCCAGTCTGAGAATGAACCATTTATCCCAACTCTCTGCTTTCTATTGGATAGCCAATCCTCCACCCATGCCAGAATATTACCCCCAATCCCGTGATTTTTTATCTTGAGCAATAATCTTTTATGTGGCACCTTGTCAAATGCCTTTTGGAAGTCTAAATACATTATGTCCACTGGTTCCCCTTTATCCACCCTGTATGTTACGTCCTCAAAGAACTCAAGCAAATTTGTCAAACATGACTTCCCCTTCATAAAACCATGCTGACTTTGTCCTATTAAATTATGTTTATCCAAATGTCCCGTTACTGTCTCCCTAATAATGGACTCTAAAATTTTACCAACCACAGATGTTAGGCTAACTGGTCTATAGTTTCCAGCCTTCTGTCTACTACCCTTTTTAAATAAGGGTGTTACATTAGCAGTTTTCCAATCTGCCGGGACCTTTGCTAAGTCCAGGGAGTTTTGGAAAATTATTACCAATGCATCCACAATCCCTACCGCCACTTCCCTCAAGACCCTAGGATGTAAGCCATCAGGTCCAGGAGATTTATCCGCCTTAAGTCCCATTATTTTACCGAGTACCACTTCCTTAGTGATTTTAATCGTATTTAGCTCCTCACCTCCTAGAGCCCCCTGTTTGTCCAGTGTTGGGATATTCTTAGTGTCCTCTACTGTAAAGACTGATACAAAATATTCATTCAGTGTTTTTGCCATCTCCATGTTTCCCACCATTAATTTCCCGGTCTCATCCTCTAAGGGACCAACATTTACTTCAGCCACCCTTTTTCTTTTTATATAACTATAGAAACTCTTGCTATCTGTTTTTATATTTTTTGCTAATTTACTTTCATAATCTATCTTCCCTTTCTTAATCAATCTTTTAGTTATTTTTTGCTGTCTTTTAAAGACTTCCCAATCTTCTATCCTCCCACTAGATTTGGCTACCTTATATGCCCTTGTTTTTAGTCGGATACTATCCTTTATTACTTTACTCAGCCACGGATGGCTGTCTTTTCTTTTACACCCTTTTTTCCTGAGTGGAATATATATTTTTTGAAAGTTGTAAAATAACTCCTTGAATGTACACCACTGATCATGTACCGTCTTACCCTTTAATCTATTTTCCCAGTCCACTCTAATCAATTCCGCTCTCATACCTTCATAGTCTCCTTTATTCAAGCTTAGCACGCTTGTTTGAGATCCAACCTTCTCACCCTCTAATTGAATATGGAATTCAACCATGTTATGGTCACTCATTCCAAGGGGATCCTTTACTAGGACATTTTTAATGAATCCTGTCTCATTACACAGGACCAGATCTAAGGTTGCTTGCCCCCTGGTCGGTTCAGTTACATACTGCTCAAGAAACCCATCCCTAATACACTCAATGAACTCTTCTTCAAGGCTGCCCTGCCCAATTTGATTTGTCCAGTTAATATGAAAGTTAAAATCCCCCATAATTATAGCTGTTCCCTTATTACAAGCCCCAACTATTTCCTGATTAATACTCCGTCCAACAGAGTTGCAACTGTTCCAACAGAATTGCAACTGTTAGGAGGCTTATAGACTACGCCCACCAGTGTTTTTTTTCCCCTTATTATTCCTTATCTCCACCCAAAATGTTTCATTATCCTGATCCTTTGACCCAATATCATTTCTCTGTATTGCAGTGATTCCTTCCTTTATTAACATAGCCACCCCACCTCCCCTTCCTTCCTGCCTGTCCTTCCTGATTGTTAAATACCCTCGTATGTTTAATTCCCAGTCATGGTCACCCTGCAGCCATGTTTCTGTAATGGCCACAAGATCATACCTATATGTAGTTATTTCTGCCATCAACTCGTCCATTTTGTTACGAATGCTACGTGCATTCAGATGAAGAACTTTCGAATATGTTTCGTGACTTAGTTCCTGCTTTTTTCCCTTTTACTACTTTACCTTTTACTCCATACATTCTGTCTCTTCCTGACACTCTCTGGTTTTTAATTCCCCCACTGCTACCTAGGTCTATGACCGCTATTCTTCCAAATCCCATTGCACGCTCTTGCTGCTTGTCCAGGGTCATGGGGAAGGAGATGTACTGACGTCTCCTTCTGAAAAGGGCATTGGTCACCTGGCGGATGCAGCAATGTACCGTGAACTGGGTGATGTTGGCAATGTCCCCAGTAGCGGATTGGAAAGAGCCTGTGGCAAAGAAGTTGAGAGCCACCGTCACCTTCACTGCCACCGACAGAGACGTCCTGCTCCTCAGCTGTGGCTGCAGATCTCAGCGAAGCAGGTGGCAGATCTCAGTGACCACCTCCCTTCTGAATCGCAGCCTCCGAACACACTGCTCCTCAGACATGTTCAGATATGAGAACTGCTGGCGGTATACCCTGGGTGGGTAAGGCCTCCTGTGCCGACACCTGTTGGCCCTTCTCCGTCTGGCCATGACTGGCACTCTCTCACGGCGTCTCTGAGCCTTTTGAACGCAATGTAGTAAGCCAACGTCTCCACCCATTGCAGCCCCCATTAAATGTATCGAATCAATGCTATGGCACTGAAAGTTAAATCCAAGTGCAAAGCTCTGGCCTGAAGCCACAAGTACCTGTGCGAGTGTTCAGCCAAACCAGAAAGCTCTCTACCTTTGTCTCTCTCCAAATATTTGTCTCTCACAAAGGAGTAGTGGAGCAAAATGGCTGCCATTTATACTGCAGGAGGAGTCCCCTTTAATTAGCGCGCCCCGCAGCGACTGGGAACTGTTCCCCTCTACCAGTCGCGGGGGGCGCCAGGCGCACAATAGGCCGGCGCCACTGAATTTCCGGTTCGGGGCGCACAAAGGGCGTTGCACCATGAAATGACGTCAGGATCTGCGCGCGCAGCTGAGCGCACGCTACGGTTTTGCGCCGCCGCTAAATCTTAACTGAATTTTGCGAGAGGCGCAGATCGCGCCGCGCCCGGGCGCTAGCCGCTTAGTGCCCCACTTCTCCTCCTCCTAAGGCGCTAGCGGCTGGCGCAAACAACTGAATTTCTCGGCCTATCTGTTTTGCTCTGTGTTTGTGTCTCTCTCTGTTTCATAACTGTTAGCAATTTGAATCTCTCTCAGCTGTAAGCAATTAGTTTTTCAAACTGTCAGCAAAACACAGGTGAGATAATCAGTTGGCTTCAAAATGAAACTAATGTTTTTTTTAAATTGAACTATCATTACCATGAAGAAAGACTCTCACTCCCTCTCGGTTTAATGCACGTTCTGAAATTCATACAACGCAACACGAGCAAACAACTGGTGTCAGTTTTTATTATTTTCATACACGTGTGCTGTTTTATTTCAAAAGTATAAACTTTGCCTCAATAAAGCTTTTGAACTTTGTTCTCATTTTCAAAATTGTTTTAAGTAAAACCACTGCTAGAAACCAGCGACAAATACTTGATCTGTACAGCTGACTGGTATAGATGCATCCTGGGAAGTAGGATACACTGCACAGAGGCGCACACTAAATCAATGTTCAGCTCCTGTTTTATTGTGATACTTCTTCGTTGTTCGCAGGGTGCATGCTTTTCTCGAGCAATGGGGACTTATTAATTACCAGGTGGATGCAGAGAGTCGACCGACACCCATGGGTCCTCCCCCAACATCACATTTCCATGTGCTGGCAGATACACCTTCTGGCTTGGTGCCCCTTCAGCCCAAAGCTCCACAGGTCTGTTTTACAAGCTACTCTATAAGCAGCAAAGTCTCTATGGCATATCAACTGACAGATGAATTCTCTGGCTAGTACAAGATCTGTTAATATTATGTTAATGATGCAGAAAGAGCCAGATTATAATTTGAAACTAAAGCTGCATTTTGCACCCCGTGGTGGGTGCTTTCTGAATGAGATTGGCAACAGGTCAAAGTGCAGTTATGGTACAGACAAACTTTTTAAAAGAAAAAATAGGGAAATGAAGCTTGTTGGAATCTGCACTAATGTATTAAACTTTTGACAGACATCTGCATCCCAGCAAATGCTCAACTTCCCCGATAAGAACAAAGAGAAGGCAGCAGACATGCAGAACTTCGGACTGCGTACAGATATGTACGCCAAGAAAAATGTTCCTTCTAAGGTAAGACAGTGTTTCAGGCCTGACCCAAGGCTCAGATTGATGGCTTAAAACCAGCTGTGACTTGATATGCAGGAGGGGAGGAAAGATTTCCAGGTTAAGTGGATCTATACCTATTAATAGTGAGGTCACATTTCCAAAACAGGCATTTTTTTCTTTCAAATGTGTTGAATTGATAGTTCAGTTGGATCTCAGTTGATGGAAGCACCTTTTAGATGGGGTCGTAAAGATTGCTTTCTGTGCTGTTGTAAAAAATGGACATTTTGTCTGTAGCCTGTATGGGTTTATTTCAGTGCTCTCTTCCAGGGCACGATTCATGGAATCATTCAAGTTACTCCTCAGACGGAAGCCATTCGGCCCATCGTGCCTATGCCTTTTGGAAGAAGAGCAGAGGGTTTTCCCAGGTCGTACCCAACGTTTTTCTCTCAACCAACACCGCCAGAACAGTGGCAACTCTGTTGGACGGAGTATCAATCAGGAAATAGTTGAGGCTTGTAATAAGGGAACATCTATAATTATGGGGGATTTTAACTATCATATTAATTGGACAAATCAAATTGGGCAGGGCTGCCTTGAGGATGAGTTCATTGAGTGTATTAGGGATGGGTTTCTTGAGCAGTATGTAACTGAACCGACCAGGGGGCAAGCAACCTTAGATCTGGTCCTGTGTAACGAGACAGGATTAATTAAAAATGTCCTAGTAAAGGATCCCCTTGGAATGAGTGACCATAACATGGTTGAATTCCATATTCAATTAGAGGGTGAGAAGGTTGGATCTCAAACAAGCGTGCTAAGCTTGAATAAAGGAGACTATGAAGGTATGAGAGCGGAATTGAGTAGAGTGGATTGGGAAAATAGATTAAAGGGTAAGACGATACATGATCAGTGGTGTACATTTAAGGAGTTATTTTACAACTTCCAAAAAATATATATTCCACTGAGAAGAAAAGGGTGTAAAAGAAAAGACAGCTATCCGTGGCTAAGTAAAGAAATTAAGGATAGTATTCGACTAAAAACAAGGGCATATAAGGTAGCCAAATCTAGTGGGAGGATAGAGGATTGGGAACACTTTAAAAGACAGCAAAAAATAACAAAAAGATTGATTAAGAAAGGGAAGATAGATTATGAAAGTAAATTAGCAAAAAATATAAAAACAGATAGTAAGAGTTTTTATAGTTATATAAAAAGAAAAAGGGTGGCTAAAGTAAATGTTGGTCCCTTAGAGGATGAGACCGGGAAATTAATGGTGGGAAATATGGAGATGGCAAAAACACTGAATGAATATTTAATATCAGTCTTTACAGTAGAAGACACTAAGAATATGCCAACACTGGACAAACAGGGGGCTAAACACGATCAAAATCACTAAGGAAGTGGTACTCGGTAAAATAATGGGACTCAAGGCGGATAAATCACCTGGACCTGATGGCTTACATCCTAGGGTCTTGAGGGAAGTGGCGGTAGGGATTGTGGATGCATTGGTAATAATTTTCCAAAACTCCCTGGACTCGGCAAAGGTCCCGGCAGACTGGAAAACTGCTAATGTAACACCCTTATTTAAAAAGGGCAGTAGACAGAAGGCTGGAAACTATAGACCGGTTAGCCTAACATCTGTGGTAGGTAAAATTTTGGAGTCCATTATTAAGGAGACAGTAACAGGACATTTGGATAATCATAATTTAATAGGACAAAGTCAGCATGGTTTTATGAAGGGGAAGTCATGTTTGACAAATTTGCTGGAGTTCTTTGAGGAAGTAACATATAGGGTGGATAAAGGGGAACCAGTGGACGTAGTGTATTTAGACTTCCAAAAGGCATTTGACAAGGTGCCACACAAAAGATTATTGCTTAAGATAAAAAATCATGGGATTGGGGGTAATATTCTGGCATGGATAGAGGATTGGTTATCTAACAGAAGGCAGAGAGTTGGGATAAATGGTTCATTCTCAGACTGGCAATCAGTAACTAGTGGGGTTCCGCAGCGGTCAGTGCTGGGTCCCCAACTCTTTACAATCTATATTAACGATTTGGAGGAGGGGACTGAGTGTAACATATCAAAGTTTGCAGATGATACTAAGATGGGAGGGAAAGTAGTGAGTGAGGAGGACATAAAAAACCTGCAAGGGGACATAGACAGGCTAAGTAAGTGGGCAGAGATTTGGCAGATGGAATACAATACTGGAAAGTGTGAGGTTATGCACTTTGGCAGGAAAAATCGTAGAGCAAGTTATTATCTTAATGGCAAGAAACTGGAAAGTACTGAAGCACAAAGGGATCTGGGGGTCCTGGCGCACGAAACTCAAAAGGTTAGTATGCAGGTGCAGCAAGTGATTAAGAAGGCCAATGGAATGTTGGCTTTCATTGCTAGGGGGATAGAATATAAAAATAGGGAGGTATTGCTTCAGTTGTACAAGGTATTGGTGAGACCGCACCTGGAATACTGCGTACAGTTTTGGTGTCCATATTTAAGAAAGGACATACTTGCTCTCGAGTCAGTACAAAGAAGGTTCACTCGGTTAATCCCGGGGATGAGGGGATGGACATATGAGGAGAGGTTGAGTAGATTGTGACTCTACTCATTGGAGTTCAGAAGAATGAGAGGCGATCTTATTGAAACATATAAGATTGTGAAGGGGTTGGATCGGGTGGATGCGGGGAAGATGTTCCCGATGATGGGTGAAACTAGAATTAGGGGGCATAGTCTTAGAATAAGGTGCTGCTCTTTCAAAACTGAGATGAGGAGGAACTACTTCACTCAGGGTGGTAGGTCCATGGAATATGCTGCCCCAAAAAGCTGTAGAAGCTACATCATTACATAAATTTAAAACAGAAATAGACAGTTTCCTAGAAGTAAAGGGAATTAAGGGTTACGGGGAGCGGGCAGGAATTTGAACATGAGTCTAGGTTCGGATCGGTCATGGCCCTGTGGGTAGCGGAACGGGCCCAGGGGCCGTGTAGCCTGATCCTGCTCCTATTTCGTGTGTCTAATTCTGTTAGATTCAGGAGATGGTTCTGTGATAGTGGATTGGCGGTTAGGATCAGATCAGCCATGATCTTATTGAATGGCGGAGCAGGCTCGAGGGGCCGATTGGCCTACTCCTGCTCCTATTTCTTATGTTCTTAAAAACAGACCACCTAGTCTGTACTGTTTGTGGGATCTTGCTGTGTACAAAATGGCTGCTACATTTGCCTTCATAACAGCAGTTACTGTACTTCAAAGTAACTCATCATTGTGAATCGCTTTGGGGTGTTTTGGTGTGACAAGATGCTGTATAAATTGAAATGTCATCATTTCCACCAGGAAGGCATCGCTTTGATTTCACTTCTACTTTCTTCTCCAGAGTAAAGCAGCCGCTAGTGCTACACGAGAGTGGACAGAGCAGGAGACACTTTTACTGCTCGAGGTAAGAACATGAGATTCTAATTCAGGGCAGACCATTCAAGCTAACCTAAAAACCAGCAAAAGCTGACACAGCCTGCAAAACACTGGTGCCTGAAGAATGGCATTCTCTGCCCCCTTATTCATGGTCACATCGTTTGACCACCCCCACAGTTAATGGTGACACTGTCCCTCCCACTCTTGCTTGGCTAATATGTAGGAATTGCTAGACTACCATCTAGTTCGCCTTCTACCATCCCGGTAGTCATATGACACAACGATTATGGAGTTGTTGACTAATCAGCAATCAATCTCTATCAATGAGTCTACAACAGGCCCAGACACCAGGTGAGGAAAATCCCCAGTGCTGGAGAGCTTTGGTAACCACAAGTCCAAAATCACCTGTTATTCCTGAGCATGTTACACTCACCACACATCGTGTCTCAAATTACTCATATACTGTATGTCAAATTATGGGATGCTGGGATGGTAATGCTGGCACTCTCCTCCCTACTCCACCCCAAATCATCATTCCCATGCTGGAGTGACTCACCCTTCAGTTTTGCTCCTGTCCCTGTGGAAGTGCCTGGTTTCCACTCAACTCACTTTGGACACCTGTACACAAGTAATACACGGTCAACTCATTTGCATTGTTTTCTGGTGCTCTGAGCCAGGAATGCCAGAGCCACACTGTCTGGTCCCGGGACTGCCCATTGTGTGCTGAGCACTTGCCTTGCATGGATGGCAGGCATCAAGCATGTGCCCTTTTTTTTTCTGCATTGATAATATGGGGACTGGCCGGTTGTCCTCATGAGATTTGCCCGACTGTATTGGAATTGTATATTCCCACTATATCCAACCACTGGATGGTACTGTAGAACCATCAAGAAACAAAATAATCTTAATAACTAAAGAATGAAAAGGTATTGGACAGAGCAGGACTTAACACTTGCAGTACTTGGACAGGGGGTGGGTTTAGTGTTACAGCATTTATTTGTGTTCAATAACCTATAGATGATCCCAGGATTGCAAAAAAACCTTTGACCACTCATTTTTCCCAATTTATCCAAAGGAATACTTTTTGTATTTGAGTGTTGTTTAATGTGTAATTATGGGAGGGGCAGGAGACGGGTAACATAATTGTCATAAGATTTACATATCAATTTGTATTAATATAGTGGGATTGGTTCAGATTTTCAGAATTCCAATAATGAACTGAGAGTCTCAAAGTGGAGAATTTTACTTTGTTAATGATTATTCCTAACTCTCTCTGATAGGTTTTAATTGAATGAGTATTATTATATGAGCGAGTGACCGCTCAGGGAGAGTAGAGCAGCCTTGATCGTATTCGCCAAGTGTTTTCATTTAGATGACACGGATTCTTTTTTGCAATGTTGAATTCGTCTGTCAGTTGTCCTTTAGGTAGTTGAAGGCATCAAAGGGCCACTTTTATGAGGCCGTACCAGCAGCATGGATCAGGAAATTAGGAACATTGCTGCTGACCCCACCATTACTATGTTCCTAACTATTATGCTACTCTGAACTTGGTTAATTAGAGCTAATTCTGCCTGATCAGATGCAGGCACACACTATCTCCGCGCCAAGCTCACTTCCTTACCTTTTCTAAGCAAAAACTCAGTCAGCCCCTTGGTCAGTCGGCTTCTCGCAGCTCTGACATGAAAGTCACACATCGTTCCCCCCAAGGTCATGCCACACATGCCTTCGACTGAAGTTGAACTATCTTTCTGCTCCCTCCCAGCACTTTTTACTTTTCACCGGCCGATCCAGCAACAAACACTGTCCACACTAAGCAGGTTAAAAAGGTCAATATATTAGTTCATGCTGTTTACCTAAAAAAAAAAAAAAATGATGTAAGCCTTATGGCCATGCTTTCCCTGGTGAGGTGATGAGGTGTGCTTGTTCTGCTCTGTAACCTAAGGCTATGTCTAAGTGCTCTCTAACTGTGATGGCAGGTTACTGTTGGGTGTAGGGGTGGTGGTGGCCTTGACCCTCTGATTGCAGGGTCATGAGATTGTGCACTGATAGCTGGAGCCAGGCTGACAACAAAGTGACTTCCAGGTCCTGACCGCTCTGTTAAGTCTGTGTGTTATATTGAGAATTACTACACAGACCACAAGAGTAAAATTTAACAGGTCTTTACTAGTCGAAGGTCAGGGCGGAACTGCCCAATAAATCATTACACAGCACTTATATACTGGTGTGGTCACCACCGGTATTACAGTATACAGCAGCCAAGATAAAGTAGTGCAACCCTTAAAATAGTTCTCTTAAAGGTGGAACGGTTACATACACTACAATCCTTCCTTTTTAGCTGAACAGTATATATTCCTCATTAAACATAACATCATAACATATACACAACTTCATGTAAACACAGTTCACAGATTCAGTCTCTCTGGAGGCTTCCTGACTCGGTCCGGATAACGCCTCGGTGGTGTAGTAGTTTTCGGTAGTGTAGTAGGTTCTTTTGGCAAGGTCGATTCGGCTTGAATGCCAGTGTCGGGTTCATCTGATTCCAGTATTACCGGATCGGAGGTAGATACTATGGGTATCTCTGCTTCATCATTAGGCGTATAGAGTTGTGGAGTAGGTTGGCCCTTTTCGGATGACTCTATGATCTGGTCAACATGGCGCCTTATTATGCTTTCACCAATGTCCACGGTATACATCAGCGGTCCTAGTCGTGTGCAAATAGTTCCAGGCTGCCATTTCTCGGTACGGTAGTCCCGGGCCAAAACTTGTTGACCTATCTGGAAGGTTCTAGTTGGCCTTTCATTCATGCCTTGAAATTGCCGGTTCTCTACGTCCCTCCTGATGTTTGGCTTGATCAAATCCAGCCGGCATCTTAGTCTTCTATTGAAAAACATCATGGCGGGAGTTTGGTTTGTGACCGCATGTGTTGCATTCCTGTACGCCAACAAGAAGTTATCTACCTTATGTTGTAGATTTATGTCTTCATTACCCATGGCCTTTATGGCCTTCTTGAAGGTCTGGACAAACCTTTCAGCTAATCCATTGGTGGCGGGATGGTATGGGGCGGACGTGTAGTGTTTAACCACATTGTTTTTTAAGAACTTCCTGAATTCTTCGGACACAAATTGCGGTCCATTATCAGAACAGATCTGTTCCGGCAGCCCATTCCTGGCAAATATGGTCCTTAATACTGTGATGGTTTTTTCCATGGTGGTGGAGGACATCTTTATTACCTCCGGCCACTTGGAGTGTGCATCCACCGCGATTAAGAACATTGAGTCCATAAATGGACCAGCAAAGTCGATATGTACCCTTTGCCATGGAGATGAGGGCCACTCCCATGGATGTAGAGGGGCTTGTGGTGGGGCGTTTTGGACCTTCTGGCATCCTAGACAGCTCTTGGTCATTTCTTCGATGTCTCCATCGATACCTGGCCACCACACAAACGCTCTGGCTAGGTTCTTCATTTTCACTCCACCCAGATGCCCCTCGTGAAGCTCCTTTAGCACTTTATGCTGAAGTTTGGGTGGAATCACCACTCTGGATCCACACATCAAGGTTCCTCGGCACACTGACAGCTGTTCTCTTCTTTGCGAGAATGCTGGCAACAGTGGCTCGCCATGTGCTGGCCATCCCTTCACCGTTAAATCGTAGACTCGTGAGAGAGTCGGGTCATTTCTCGTTTCCTTTTCAATGGTAGAATTTGTTACTGGTAGACATTCCACTATGGTTGAGTGGAACATCTCCACTGGGTCCACTGTAGGCGCCTCTTCTACCGTTGGCAACGGTAGGCGCGATAAACCGTCAGCATTCCCATGCTGTTTTGATCCTTTGTATTCTATGTCATATTGGTGTGCCCCTAGGAAAAGGGACCACCTCTGTAGCCTTTGCGCTGTCATAATGGAAACGCCCTTTTTAGGGTTGAATATGGATACCAACGGCTGGTGGTCTGTCAGCAGTGTAAACTTCTTGCCCTGCAGGTAATGATTGAACTTCTTTACTCCCCACACAAGGCTGAGAGCCTCCCTATCTATCTGAGCATAGTTGCGCTCAGCGGAGGTCAATGATCTGGATGCAAATGCGACTGGCCTTTCCGAGCCATTTGGCAACTTGTGTGAGAGTACTGCTCCAATACCATAAGGGGAAGCATCACAAGCTAGGCGAATAGGTAGCGTTGGGTTGAAGTGAGCCAACACTTCCTCTGAGGTGATCAATGCCTTGCTTTTGCGAAAGGCCTTCTTACAGTCCTCGCTCCACTTCCATGGTACTTCTTTCTGCAACAGAGCATTCAGCGGGTGCAGCACCGTGGATAGATTTGGCAGAAACTTATGGTAATAGTTAATCAACCCTAGGAACGACCTCAACTGGGATACATTTTCCGGAGCGGGAGCCTTCACAACAGCTTCGATCTTGTCGGGTGAATTGTGCAGCCCCTCCTGGTCAATGACATGACCACAGTACGAGATCCGTTTCTGAAAGAACTCACATTTCTGGCGATTAACTCGAAGGCCATATTCCTTCAACCTGGTGAGCACCAGTTTCAAATTTGCGAGGTGTTCCTCATCGTCCTCTCCTGTAATCAGGATATCGTCCAAGTAACATTGAGTGCTTGGAATTCCCTGTAATACCTGCTCCATGGCCCTCTGCCAAATTGCAGGAGCCGAAGCCACTCCAAAAACCAGTCTATTATATCGATACAAGCCTCTGTGCGTGTTGATTGTGAGATACTGGCGCGACTCTTCCTCAACTTCCATCTGTAAGTACGCTTGCGCCAGGTCTATCTTGGTGAAGTGTTTCCCGCCAGACAATGAAGCAAAGATATCCTCAATCCGCGGAAGCGGATATTGCACCGTGTGAAGCACCGGATTAACTGTGATCTTGAAGTCTCCACAGATGCGGACCTTCCCCGGTTCCCCTGGCTTGTTACTCGATGAACGCTTCATGATGGGAACAATGGGCGTGGCCCACTCACTCCAGTCCACCTTAGACAGTACTCCTGAACGTTCAAGCCCTTCCAGTTCAGCTTCCACAGCAGGTCGTATCGCATAAGGTACCGGTCTGGCTTTGAAAAATTTTGGGTTTGCATGTTCTGCAATCTTGATTTTTGCCTTAATTCCTCTCAGTGTTCCCAGTCCCTGTTGGAACACCTCTTTAGCCTCATCCAATATTCTGGACAATCATTCAGGTTTGACATCTTTCTTTCCGGAATCTACCGTTAGGGAGTGCCAGTCCATATTTATTTTCCTGATCCACTCCCGTCCCAGAAGTGGTGGACCTCCCTCAGGTAGTACATATATGTCCATTCCTTGGTGTTCTTTGCCCTTGTGTATCACCTTGACTTTTATCTTTCCGATGGGGTATACTTTTTGCCCCGTGTATGTCTGCAATACTATCTCCGTATCCCGTAGGGGAATATGTGTGAATAACCTTTTGTAATCTTGCTTATTCATGACCGTCAACGCCGATCCGGTGTCCAATTCCATCTTCACAGGGACTCCTGCTATCTGCAGTGTGACCCAGATAGTTTGTCGGTCAGCTTCCTTACTCACATTGTGAATTCTCAGACTACCCAGTTCCTTGCTGTTGGAGTCTGAATCCGAATTCTGTTCATCCGAACTCTTCTCAGCCACCTTATGTACCTTCTTGCACTTTTCCTGCGGTGACTTTTTGTTGCTGGTCTTCTTTCCTGACCGGCATACTTTGGCTATGTTACCAAGCTTGCCACATTTTCTACATTCCTGGTTTTTAAACCAGCATTGGTTCTGATCGTGTTTTGTCTTCCCACAACGATAACATTTCGTTGTACCCAAAGGCATTTGATCTACGCCGAGTACCGCTGCCTTCAGCTGCATTTCCGCAGTGCCTCTCGCTGCGGCTTCGTGCGATGCTGCAATAGAGACAGCCTTATCAAGTGTAAGATCATTCTCTTCAAGCAGCCGCTTTTGTGTTCCTTCTTTCGACAATCCGCACATGAATTTGTCTCTCAGTGCCTCTGTCAGACTTTCCCCAAACTGACAGTATTTCGCTAGCTTACGCAGTTCAATTAAGTACTCCGCGTTGCTTTCCTCTTTCAGTTGCGTTCTCGCATAAAATTTAAATAGTTCCGCTAACATCAGCGGTGTGGGGTTCAAATGATCCTTCAGGACAGCAACAATATTAGCGATAGTCTGATCTGCCGGTTTAGCTGGTGATAGAAGATGCTTCAATAGCCCGTATGTCTTTGCACCCATTGAGTTTAGTAAGGTTAGTGCTTTATCTTCATTTGATATTTTATTTGACTTACAATATATCTCTATGCGTTCTACATACGTGGCCCAATCTTCAACATCGGGATCGAAATCGTTGATGTTACCACGCTTAGGCATCCTCGCAATCTTCTTGACAAACAAAAAGAAATTTTTCTTTAACTTTTTTTTTCAAAATGGCGGTTTCCCGCGCTTGTCTTCTTCCCCGCCCACGAAAATGGCGGCTTCCCGCGTTTGCCTTTCTCCCCCGCTGGCTGTAATGGCGATTGCCGTATTGCTGCGTTCGCCCTCCCCAGCGGTTCTCGAATTGTGCCTCCCAGCCCCTCTTGCAGTCCGGTCCTTTCCCCCCGGCTGCGGCTGAGTTCTCCGCGGTTTTTTTTTTAATTTTCTCCCGCGCCTTTCGCTGTCCCGGTCGCTGCGCCTCGCGGCCTCGGTAGCTGCCCGGCCTTTTTCACCGGTCGCGGTCGAGCTTGCTCTCGACGCTGTTGCGCCTCCCAGCCCGCTTGCAGCCCGGTCTCTCACACCGGCTGCGTTTGCACTCACCGCGGCTTCCGTGCCTTACGCTGCCCCAGTCTCAGCGCCTCTGGCCCCGACTTCTGTCCGGCTCTTTTCCCCGGCCGTGGTCGAGTTCTCCGCCCTTATATCCTCCGATCTTCCCTCCCCTATTTCACAGCCAACGTGGCCGACTTGCTGCTCGTCGCTGATCGGCTTACCCACCACCGTGATAGAAGGGATGATCACTGCCTGTTGCTGATGGAAGGCTTCGTGTCAGAATTCTTCCTTTGCTCTGCAGACCCGAGTCTTCTCTCAGCAGAATGATGAGGGCGGATGCCTCCTCTCGACGCCCGTTAAACTGCCTTGGATGTATCTCTGCCGCAGGGTAAGATCGTACTCGTCGCCACTGTTAAGTCTGTGTGTTATATTGAGAATTACTACACAGACCACAAGAGTAAACTTTAACAGGTCTTTACTAGTCGAAGGTCAGGGCGGAACTGCCCAATAAATCATTACACAGCACTTATATACTGGTGTGGTCACCACCGGTATTACAGTATACAGCAGCCAAGATAAAGTAGTGCAACCCTTAAAATAGTTGTCTTAAAGGTGGAACGGTTACATACACTACACGCTCTCTCCATATCCTCCCACTATGGGGCTATGGGCCCCGACAACATCCCGGCTATCGTGCTGAAGACTTGTACTCCAGAACTAGCCGCGCCTCTAGCCAAGCTGTTCCAGTACAGCTACAACACTGGCATTTATCCGACAATGTGGAAAACTGCCAGGTGTTGTGTCCCGTCCACAAAAAGCAGGACAAATCCAATCCGGCCAATTACCGCCCCATCAGTCTACTCTCAATCATCAGCAAAGTGATGGAAGGTATCATCGACAGTGCTATCAAGTGGCACTTACTCACCAATAACCTGCTCACTGATGCTCAGTTTGGGTTTCGCTAGGACCACTCGGCTCCTGACCTCATTACAGCCTTGGTCCAAACATGGACAAAGGAGCTGAATTCCAGAGGTGAGGTGAGAGTGACTGCCCTTGACATCAAGGCAGCATTTGACCGAGTGTGGCATCAAGGAGCCCTAGTGAAACTGAAGTCAATGGGAATCGGGGGGGGAAATACTCCACTGGCTGGAGTCATACCTAGCACAAAGGAAGATGGTTGTGGTGATTGAAGGTCAATCATCACAGCCCCAGGGCATTGCTGCAGGAGTTCCTCAGGGCAGTGTCCTAGGCCCAACCATCTTCAGCTGCTACATCAATGACTTTCCCTCCATCATAAGGTCAGAAGTGGGGATGTTCGCTGATGACTGCACAGTGTTCAGCGCCATTCACAACTCCTCAGATAGAAGCAGTCCATACCGTATGCAACAAGACCTGGACGACGTTCAGGCTTGGGCTGATAAGTGGCAGGTAACATTCGCGCCACAGAAGTGCCAGGCAATGATTATCTCCAACAAGCGAGAGTTTAAACACCACCCCTTGACATTCAATGGCATTACCATCACCGAATCCCCCACCAGCAACATCCTGGGGGTCACCATTGACCAGTAACTTAACTGGATCAGCCACATAAATACTGTGGCAACAAGAGCAGATCAGAGGCTAGGTATTCTGCGGCGTGTGTCTCGCCTCCTGACTCCCCAAAGCCTTTCTACCATCTACAAGGCACAAGTAAGGAGTGTGATGGAATACTCTCCACTTGCCTGGATGAGTGCAGCTCCAACAACACTCAAGAAGCTCGACACCATCCAGGACGAAGTAGTCTGCTTGATTGGCACCCCCTCTACTGTAGGGGGTTTCTCTTGCTCTTTCTGGTCTCCTGCCAGGCTTCGTGCAATAATTGCCCTTGAGTGGTTCGACCCACTCCCCCCCTACGGTTCTAGACCTTGGACTTAGGTGCAGAGAACAGTAGTGCAGAGAAAGAACTCAATAGACCAGGTTGAATAGCACGAAATGGATGCTTTTATTTTTAAACAGTTTGAAGCATTACAAAACACATGTCAAAGGCACAGATTAAAGTTACTACAATCATGCACAAATTTATGAACTTGACTCTATGGAAATGGGGAACACACGGCACATCGAAAAAGGGGAAACACATTACGATTTCCCTTGACTCCCTCCCCTATACCTAAACTAAGTTTCGACCTGGGGAACTTGGGATCATGCTCACCACTCTCGAAATCGCGAGAAAGGGGGTTCGCAGCCTTTTTGGCACCGCTTTCCGTCGTCACGTGGATTTGGAAACTTCTGGCGCAGTCGATATTCTCTCCTCCCTCGAGGCGGTGGGGTAGACCCAGCCTCGATGAGCGCTCGTTAAGGTTGAGATCCACCAAGTCAATTTGGGTTCATGGAGCAGACCCAGATGCAGGCTATGCACTTGGGAGAATCTTGTGGCATCGATCGCCGGTTCTCCAGAGGGTTTCTTCTCCGTCGGCCTGGGTCGTCGATGATCTCCCGACCCCAGTACCCGGGCCACCCTCATCGTCTTCTCGTCGTGGCCGAGCCTTGTTTGGCTGAACACCGACCACGTTGTCCTTTTACCGAAACCGTCCGTCTTTAAAAAAAAAAACGAAAACGTTTTCATCGATCTGCCGAAGTGGAAGAGGCGCCGATCCGGGCACCGTCCGCCCTTCGTTCGTTCCTCGTAGAAGAAAGTTCTTGAAGAAATGGAAGCCTGAAGTCGCCCAACAAGAAGCCGTGGCAGCGAAGAAGAAGTTGTTCAAGTAACCCGGAGTCCGAAGTTTTTTTAGATGGACTTTCAATCCATAGTTATACTCTTTTGGGACAGTCTTATCTCCCGCCAAATCATAGTCCTGTCTTTGTATTAATTTTGGCGGGCAGAAATCTCTGCAGGGGCGCTTTGTCTTGTAACGGAGCCGGTGATAACTTAAACTGGCCTTCCTGGCCGATAATGTCTTTCAATGTCTTTTGCATTGTCACCGTGGCTCGGTTCGCATATTGATCGGTCCGGACATTTTCCTTGATGGCTGCTAAACGGTTTTTCCTTTGTACGATAAATGGGTATAAGTGTTTTTACATTGTCCGCCCATATCTTGATGGGCCCCATCCTGTACTTATAATCCATTGAATATGTATGCTGTTGCTCTGAGTTTCGGTTCCCAGAGACTGGCTTTCGTGGGCTCACTGTCTTCAATCCACAAGCCTGTCTGGCTTGCAGTAACAGAAATAAAATGGTTCATAAACTGATCACGGGGCCTGGCGGCCATTTTGTATGCCCTTTTATCAAAGGTTTTTCTGTGCAAGCTTACTTTGGTCAATAAACAGTCTTATTTTATCCAGTTTTCTTGCGTGATTTTTGCTGAAAATTGCGAATCTTACACTACCACCTTAAACATCCACTCCCTCCACCACCGGTGTACTGTGGCTGCAGTGTGTACCATCTACAAGATGCACTGCAGCAACTCGCCAAGGCTTCTTCGGCAGCACCTCCCAAACCCGCGACCTCTTCCACCTAGAAGGACAAGGGCAGCAGGCGCATGGGAACACCACCACCTCCAAGTTCCCCTCCAAGTCACACACCATCTTGACTTCGAAGTATATCACCAATCCTTCATCATCGCTGGGTCAAAATCCTGGAACTCCCTCCCTAACAGCACTGTGGGAGTACCTTCACCACACGGACTGCAGCGGTTCAAGAAGGCAGCTAACCACCACCTTCTCAAGGGCAATTAGGGATGGACAATAAATGCTGGCCTTGCCAGCGACGCCCACATCCCATTAAAAAAAACGAATAAAAAAAAACTCCAGCCAGGCTCTCAAAGGATTTATATAATTACAGACAGGGTGAGAGGATGCTGCCTCACCAGTCCCTTCTCCAGTCCTGTTCCCAATGGGTACAGCAGCTGGATGACCATTGATCTGCTCAGTAGAGTGTCTCTGGTGTAGGTTAAGCTTGCTGTCCCTGCTGTTTCCAACTGATCCCCAATCAGTGGTCTCGAGATCTCAATAACAGTAGTCACGGTGATTGAGAGAAAGCTGGTCTGCCCTTGCTTCCTTTGTGCATTGGGATTCGCCTGCAGACGGTAGTAAAGATGTCACTCCCTTCCTGATACTGTGTATATCTGAAAATCACTCATGCAGCACTACAGTGATGTCGAAAGTATACTGTGGCACATTCTCCACCAACTACTCATGGCAGACTCAAAGGATATGGAAAGCGTGTGCTTCTGCATTCGCATCCATCTAAAGGCTATACTGTCCAGTCGGCAGATATATGTCATGGCACATCCTCCGACTCTGATCTTTCCTCCTCCTCTCCTGTCACCTCTATTTGTGAATCACTGATGCAGCTTCCTCAGACTTGCTACCTTCATTCTCCTGGATCTGTGCTGGTGTTAGGGGCTGGTGGCGTGCTGGACACAGCCTTCTAGGATCAGGGCCATGGTTTGGTCTGACTGGAACACAAACCCCCCGAAGGAGGGAATCTCACATAGCTTGGTTTTGACTCTCCTCTGCACTCTCTAAACATTCAAATTTCTATCTGTTGGCGCCAAGCTCCCAAATTTGTGTTTCCAGGCATGTGTTGAACTGTCTACTGACAGGACAATTTGGGTTCCATTCAGACGGATCCAAGCAATGTAAACATGGTTATATCTGGCTGGAACCTGAACTGTAGCATCCAGTCCCAGACAGGTAGCTGCAATGTAAATGGACTTTGTGATGTAATCCAGCATTTATCCATCTATATGGACGAGATGTCTGAGATATGAAAGGATAGTGTTCTAATACATTGGCCTTTGGAGCACCCTGCTGGGGACTGATTCATTTCTGCTTCCTTTTTTTCCACAGGCACTGGAGATGTACAAGGATGATTGGAATAAAGTCTCAGAACATGTAGGCAGTCGCACACAGGATGAATGTATCTTGCATTTCTTACGTTTACCGATAGAAGATCCATACCTTGAAGATTCAGAAGCCTCACTGGGCCCGTTGGCTTATCAGCCAATTCCATTCAGCCAGTCTGGTAACCCTGTCATGAGCACTGTGGCATTCCTGGCATCGGTTGTTGACCCACGTGTGGCATCAGCAGCTGCAAAATCTGCATTAGGTAAGATGATTTAAACTCCAATTTTAAGTTTGTATTATAATATGGCCATACTGATCATAATATACACAGGAGAGTTGTATGCATTATAAATAGTGCTGTACTGATCAGAATCTATACAGGAGAGTTATATGTATTATAAATTGAGATGATTGGCCTCCAACAACCACAAACATCTTCCTTTGTGCTAGGTATTACTCCAGCCAGTGGAGGGTTTTCTCCCTAATTCCCATGATGGGAATCGGGGGAAATCTCTCCACTGGCTGAAGTCATACCTAGCACAAAGGAAGATGTTTGTGGTTGTTGGAGGCCAATCACCTCAGCCCCAGGACATCGCTGCAGGAGTTCCTCAGGGCAGTGTCCTATGCCCAACCATCTTCAGCTACTTCATCAATGACTTTCCCTCGTCATAAGGTCAGAAGTGGAGATGTTTGCTGATGATTGCACAGTGTTCAGTTCCATTCGCAATTCCTCAGATAATGAAGCAGTCCGTGCCCACATGCAGCAAGACGTGGACAACATCCAACCTTGGGCTGATAAGTAACATTCACACCACAGAAGTGCCAGGCAATGACCATCTCCAACAAGAGAGTCTAACTACCTCCCCTTGACATCAGTGGTATTACTGTCGCCGAATCACCCACCATCAACATCCTGGGGTCACCATTGACCAGAAACTTAACTGGACCAGCCACATAAATACTGTGGCAACAAGAGCAGATCAGAGGCTGGGTATTCTGCAGCGAGTGTCTCACCTCCTGACTCCCAAAAGTCTTTCCACCACCTACACGCCACAAGTAAGGAGTGTGATGGAATACTCTCCACTTGCCTGGATGAGTGCAGCTCCAACAACACTCAAGAAGCTCAACACCATCCAGGACAAAGTAGCCCACTTCATTGGCACCCCATCCACCACCTTAAACATCCACTCCCTCCACCACCGGCGTACCGTGGCTGCAGTGTGTACCATCTACAAGATGCACTGCAGCAACTCGCCAAGGCTTCTTCGACTGCACCTCCCAAACCTGCGACCTCTACCCCCAAGACGGTCAAGGGCCGCAGGCGCATGGGAACACCACCACCTCCAAGTTCCCCAAAGTCACACACCACCCTGACTTGGAAATATATCGCCGACCCTTCATCATTGCTGGGTCAAAATCCTGGAACTCCCTACCTAACAGCACTGTGGGAGTACGTTCTCCACACGGACTGCAGTGGTTCAAAAAGGAGACTCACCACCACCTTCTCAAGGGCAACTAGGGATGGGCAATAAATGCTGGCCTGGCCGGTGAGACCCACACCCCATGAATGAATAAATTTAAAAAAATAATGGTAGCCCTCATTTGCTTTACCTGACTTGATGTTACCTGTAAGAAGTCACACAACACCAGGTTCTAGTCCAACAGCTTTTTCATACAGACCCCAGCATCTGCAATATTTGACCCCTTGTGACCCCACCTCATTGTTCTTTGATGTAATGTTTCCCTGACTGACCTGTTTGGACACCATTCACACCTTTGACTGCTGTGATTATCTCTCTGCCGAGGTGTGATAAATTGCAGTTGGAAAGGGTACCTGTAAACATCTGACATGATTCTCTGACTATATAAGCTGTGTCTTTATGCATTTCTCCACTTCACCTGAAGAAGGAGCAGCGCTCCGAAAGCTTGTGATTTCAAATAAAGCTGTTGGACTATAACCTGGTGTTGTGTGACTTCTTACATTTGTCCACCCCAGTCCAACTCCGGCATCTCCACACCATTGATGTTACCTGACTTGATGTTACCTGCAAGGCTGGGTCTGTAAAGGGAGCAGGCTCTCGTCGCCTCCTCCTTGCGCCCTTTCGGCTTCCTCCCCAATCTTTAATGCACCGGCCAAAAACAATTTTAGAAGACGACACTTTCAAAACAAAAAAGTGAATGCGTGCCCTTTAAAGAGATGCAGCCGCCCAATCCTGGTGCTACATTGGATAGCCCAGTGCCAGTGACTCCTTGCTCCAAGCAAACAGATCAATCCATGCAGGGGGAGCTGCATATAATTATTAAAATGGGATGGGGATCATCGGAAATACCTTCCCCCCCCCCCCCCCCCCCCCACAACCTTCAAGCTTCATGACATGCCCATGATGCAGAATTAGACATCGAGAAGATGTTTCCAGTTGTGGGCGAGAACAGAACTGGGTGCCATAAATATAAGATAGTCACTCATAAATCCAGTGGGGAATTCAGGAGAAACTTCTTTACTCAGAGTGGTGAGAATGTGAAACTCTCTACCAGGAGTGATTGAAGCAATTAGCATAGATGCATTTAAGGGGAAGCTGGATAAGCACATGAGGGAGAAAGGAATACAAGGATATTCTGATCGGGTGAGATAAGGAAGGGTGGGAGGAGGCTCGTGTGAAGCATCAACACCGGCATAGATCAGTTGTGCCAAATGGCCTGTTTCTGTGCTGTAAGTTATATGTAATTCACTGGCCATAATAATAATAATATATACAGGGGAGTTATATGTATTATAATAAAGAGTGCTGTACTGATCAGAATCGATACAGGAGCGTTATATGTATTGTATATGTCAGTCGATCTCCCATGGTGTTGCTTACGATGAGTAAGAGAATTCTCTGTTTTATAACAATCGGAGTGTTTATGCCATTGTAGGAGATAACCTCAGGTCATTGATTCACAGTGGCTGAATAGGTCAAACTTTGTTTTTATTAAATGGTAAAATGCATTTTTTTCCTGCTACTTCGGTGATTGAATTTTATAACTCTGTCCATTATTCTGTGACAACCATAAATGAGTGGCGGTTATTGACCAATATCCACTGACTCCCACAGCTACCTGGACTACACTTCCTCCCACCCTGCCTCCTGTAAGGACTCTATTCCATTCTCCCAGTTTCTCCGTCTCCGCCGTATCTGCTCCGACGATGCCACCTTCCACACCAGTGCTTCCGACATGTCTTCCCTTTTCCTCAACCGAGGATTCCCCTCTACAGTGTTTGACACGGCCCTCGACCGTGTCCGTTCTATCTCCCGCACTTCTGCCCTCACCCCTGCCCCTCCCTCCCGGAACCACGATAGGGTTCCCCTTGTCCTCACCTTTCACCCCACCAGCCTCCACATTCAACGGATCATCCTCCGCCATTTCCGCTACCTCCAAAGTGATCCCACCACCAAACACATCTTCCCCTCACCTCCCCTTTCAGCATTCCGTAGGGACCGCTCCCTCCGAGACACCCTTGTCCACTCCTCTATCACCCCCAACAGCCCTTCGCCTGGCACCTTCCCGTGCAAGCGCAGGAGATGTAACACCTGCCCCTATACCTCCCCAATTCCCACTGTCCAGGGCCCCAAACACCCCTTCCAGGTGAAACAGCGATTTACTTGTACTTCTTGCAATCTAGTATACTGTATTCACTGCTCATGATGCGGTCTCCTCTACATTGGGGAGACCAAACGCAGATTGGGTGACCGCTTTGCGGAACACCTCCGTTCAGTCCGTAAGGGTGACCCCGAGCTTCCGGTCGCCTGTCATTTTAATTCACCGCTCCATTCCCACTCGGACCTCACCGTCCTTGGCCTCTTGCATTGTTCCACGGAAGCTCAACGTAAACTCGAGGAACAGCGCCTCATCTTCCGATTAGGCACTTTGCAGCCTTCCGGACTCAATATCGAGTTCAACAATTTCAGATCATAACCTCGGCCCCTATTACATTTTTACTTATATTATTTTTCCACCCCTTTGTTTTGGGTTTTCCCTTCCCCCCTCTTTCCTTTTTTTTCTCTCTCCCACATGGCAGCTGTCTCTCTTTCTGCCAGTACACTTCACACCTAATCTGAGCCGTCTTTTGTCTCCACTGTCTATTACCATCTCGTCTGGTTTTGAATACCTCTTAATGTCTCTTTTACTTCTTTTGTTCTATCGCAGCCCTGCCTTCGATCTATTTCATTTCCTTTCCAGTTTTGAAAAAGGGTTTCGACCCGAAACGTCGATTCTAATTTCTCTCCACGGATGTTGCCTGGCCTGCTGAGTTTTTCCAGCATTTTCTGTTGTTATTTCGGATTTCCAGCATCTGCAGTATTTTGCTATCATAAATGAGTGGCCTTTAGATTCCTTTACTTTTTATTCCTGAACTCTGTTAAAGCTGAGACCACACTAATGGACCTGGAGCTAGATGTCTACTATTTAGCAACTCTGAGGAGGGGGAATGGGGTTTAGCTGCACTTGGGGGCTATTCATGGTATTGGTAGCACTGGGGCAGGGTCGTGGGATTTGGTATCACTGGGGCAGAGTCCCTGGGTTTGGTATCACTGGGGCAGGGTCCCTGGGTTTGGTATCACTGGGGCAGGGTCCCTGGGTTTGGTATCACTGGGGCAGGGTCCCTGGGTTTGGTATCACTGGGGCAGGGTCCCTGGGTTTGGTATCACTGGGGCAGGGTCCCTGGGTTTGGTATTACTGGGGCAGGGTCCCTGGGTTTGGTATTACTGGGGCAGAGTCCCTGGGTTTGGTATCACTGGGGCAGGGTCCCTGGGTTTGGTATCACTGGGGCAGGGTCCCTGGGTTTGTTATCACTGGGGCAGGGTCCCTGGGTTTGTTATCACTGGGGCAGAGTCCCTGGGTTTGGTATCACTGGGCAGGGTCCCTGGCTTTGGTATCACTGGGGCAGGGTCCCTGGGTTTGGTATTACTGGGGCAGAGTCCCTGGGTTTGGTATCACTGGGGCAGGGTCCCTGGGTTTGGTATCACTGGGGCAGGGTCCCTGGGTTTGTTATCACTGGGGCAGGGTCCCTGGGTTTGTTATCACTGGGGCAGAGTCCCTGGGTTTGGTATCACTGGGCAGGGTCCCTGGGTTTGGTATCACTGGGGCAGGGTCCCTGGGTTTGGTATCACTGGGGCAGGGTCCCTGGGTTTGGTATCACTGGGGCAGGGTCCCTGGGTTTGTTATCACTGGGGCAGGGTCCCTGGGTTTGGTATCACTGGGGCAGGGTCCCTGGGTTTGGTATCACTGGGGCAGGGTCGTGGGATTTGGTATCACTGGGGCAGAGTCCCTGGGTTTGGTATCACTGGGGCAGGGTCCCTGGCTTTGGTATCACTGGGGCAGGGTCCCTGGGTTTGTTATCACTGGGGCAGGGTCCCTGGGTTTGTTATCACTGGGGCAGAGTCCCTGGGTTTGGTATCACTGGGCAGGGTCCCTGGGTTTGGTATCACTGGGGCAGGGTCCCTGGGTTTGGTATCACTGGGGCAGGGTCCCTGGGTTTGGTATCACTGGGGCAGGGTCCCTGGGTTTGTTATCACTGGGGCAGGGTCCCTGGGTTTGGTATCACTGGGGCAGGGTCCCTGGGTTTGGTATCACTGGGGCAGGGTCCCTGGGTTTGTTATCACTGGGGCAGGGTCCCTGGGTTTGGTATCACTGGGGCAGAGTCCCTGGGTTTGGTATCACTGGGGCAGGGTCCCTGGGTTTGGTATCACTGGGGCAGAGTCCCTGGGTTTGTTATCACTGGGGCAGAGTCCCTGGGTTTGGTATCACTGGGGCAGGGTCCCTGGGTTTGGTATCACTGGGGCAGGGTCCCTGGGTTTGGTATCACTGGGGCAGGGTCCCTGGGTTTGGTATCACTGGGGCAGGGTCCCTGGGTTTGTTATCACTGGGGCAGAGTCCCTGGGTTTGGTATCACTGGGGCAGAGTCCCTGGGTTTGTTATCACTGGGGCAGGGTCCCTGGGTTTGGTATCACTGGGGCAGGGTCCCTGGGTTTGGTATCACTGGGGCAGGGTCCCTGGGTTTGGTATCACTGGGGCAGAGTCCCTGGGTTTGGTATCACTGGGGCAGGGTCCCTGGGTTTGGTATCACTGGGGCAGGGTCCCTGGGTTTGTTATCACTGGGGCAGAGTCCCTGGGTTTGGTATCACTGGGGCAGGGTCCCTGGGTTTGGTATCACTGGGGCAGGGTCCCTGGGTTTGGTATCACTGGGGCAGGGTCCCTGGGTTTGGTATCACTGGGGCAGGGTCCCTGGGTTTGGTATCACTGGGGCAGAGTCCCTGGGTTTGGTATTACTGGGGCAGTGTCCCTGGGTTTGTTATCACTGGGGCAGGGTCCCTGGGTTTGGTATCACTGGGGCAGAGTCCCTGGGTTTGGTATTACTGGGGCAGGGTCCCTGGGTTTGTTATCACTGGGGCAGGGTCCCTGGGTTTGTTATCACTGGGGCAGGGTCCCTGGGTTTGTTATCACTGGGGCAGAGTCCCTGGGTTTGTTATCACTGGGGCAGAGTCCCTGGGTTTGGTATCACTGGGGCAGAGTCCCTGGGTTTGGTATCACTGGGGCAGAGTCCCTGGGTTTGGTATCACTGGGGCAGAGTCCCTGGGTTTGGTATCACTGGGGCAGGGTCCCTGGGTTTGTTATCACTGGGGCAGGGTCCCTGGGTTTGGTATCACTGGGGCAGAGTCCCTGGGTTTGGTATCACTGGGGCAGGGTCCCTGGGTTTGTTATCACTGGGGCAGAGTCTCTGGCCTAGAAATTCAGTGGGCTGTGCCACCAGTTAGCGCCCAAAGAATGCACTTAGTGGGTTTAGCGCCACTGGCCACGCCTCCCGCGAAATTTAGCAGGGCGCTTATGGCAGCATTAGCCTGTAGCGCTGCGCCGCCACCGATAACGTCATCGTTGTGCGCAGCACCCCGCTACCGCCCCGATCACGATATTTGGTCGCGCCCCCCGCTGTAACGCCGGTTGCAATTTGTGACCGGGTCAGGGGGGCCTACCTGCGGCGGTAGTGGCGCTAATTAAAGGGGAGGTGCGGGGCGGCCATTTTTTTTGCTGGCCACCTGCCAGCACCTCCTCACGCCGCCGTCCCTGGCCTCCTGAGCACCCCCCCCCCCCCCCCCCCCCCCGGGCAGTGCCGGCTGTGTCCCAAGCGCCCGGCACTTCTCCTCGGTGCCAGGCTCTTTTGCCGGCACTTGCGATCTCCGATCGTGCTGGTGCAGGCCCCTCCCCTTTAAGAAGGGCCTGTGGGGTTTGGTAGCACTGGGTTAATCCTGGGATCTGGTACCACTGGGAGATGATACTCGGGTTTAGTAACACTGGGGGAGGTGATCCAGGGTTTGTGTGAATAGGGAGGTAATCCTGGGATTTGATAGCACTGGAGGATGGTCCTGGGGTTTGGTAGCCCCACTTTTGAATTTATGATGGAAGGAAGGTCATTGATGAAGCAGCTGATAGCTGGGCCGAGGACTCTGCCCTGAGGATCTCATGCTGCAATATCCTGGGGCTGAGATGATTGGCCTCCAGCAACCACAAACATCCTCCTTTGTTCCACGTATGGCTCCAGCCACTGGAGAGTTTTTCCCTGAACTCCATTTACTTCAATTTTACTGGGGCTCCTTGCTGCCACACTCGGTCAAATGCTGCCTTGATGTCAAGGGCAGTCACTCTCACCTCACCTCTAGAATTTAGCCCTTTTGTTCAAGTTTGGACCAAGGCTGTGATGAGGTCTGGAGCTGAGTGGCCTTGGCGGAACCCAAACTGAACATCAGTGAGCAGGTTATTGGTGAGTAAGTGCTGCTTGATAGCACTGTCGATGAGACCTTCCATGACTTTGCTGATGATTGGGAGTAGGCTGATGGGGCAGTAATTGGCCGGATTGGATTTGTCCTGTTTTTTGTGGACAGGATGTAACCTGTGCAAATTTCCACATTGTCGGGTAGATGCCGGTGTTGTAGCTGTACTGGAACAGCTTGGTTAGAGGCACAGCTAGTTCTAGAACACAGGTTTTCAGCACTACTGCTTGGATGTTGTCAGGATCTGTAGCCTTTGCTATGTCCAATGCACTCAGCTGTTTCTTGACATCACGTGGAGTGAATCGAATTGCCTGGAAACTGGCATCTGTGATGTTGGGGACCTCAGGTGGAGGCCACTCGGCACTTCTGGCTGAAAGTGGATGTGAACACTTTAGCCTTGTCTTTTGCACTCACGTACTGAGCTCCACCATCGTTGAACCTCCTCCTCCCATTAGTTGTTTAATTGTCCACCACCATTCACAACTGGATGTGGCAGGACTGCAGAGCTTTGATATGATCCGTTGGTTGTTGGATCACTTAGCTCTGTCTATAGCAAGCATCCACTGTTTACTGTGCATGTAGTCCTCTGTTGTAGCTTCACCAGGTTGGCACCACATTTTCAGGTACATCTGGTGCTTCTCCCAGCATGCTCGTCAATGCCCCTCATTGAACCAGGGTTGGTCACCTGGCTTGATGGTGATGGAGGAGTGGTAGTGCCACGCAGCATGATGGAGGGTGTCCTCAGTGTGAAGATGAGACTTGGTCTCCACAAGGACTGTGCGGTGGTTACTCTTCCCAAAACTGTCATGGACAGATGCATCTGCGACAGGTAGATTGGTGAGGTCGAGGTTAAGTATGTTATTTCCTCGTGTTGGTTCTCTCACCACCTGCCGCAAGCCCAGTCTAGCAACTATGTCCTTCAGGACTTGGCCAGCTCGGTCAGTGGTGGTCTTACCAAGCCACTTTTGTGTGATGGACATTGAAGTCCTTACCCAGAGTACGTTCTGTGCCCTTGCTACCCTCAGTGCTTCTTCCAAGTGGTGTTCAACATGGTATCCTGAGGTGGATAGCACAATGAAGAGGCCATTTGGTGTGTGCTGTTACTGAAAGTTGGTGTTTCTGTGACTACATAGCAATGGTTTTAGTACTTTGCTTTTTGAGTCAGGACTACTACTTTTATTCAGCGCTACCGAAAGTCCTGCTTTACACTCTGGACATGGATTCCTGAATGGGACTACATTTATTTTGATGTTATGAAGAGGAGGAGGATGAAGACATGGAAGAGGCTAGACTGGAGGCTCTTAGAGTCATGTATCACCGCAGGCATCTCTTCTCTCCACGTAGACATTCATTCACCAGGGTCTACAGACTAAGAAGGTGTTACTTGGGCATCTCCACTGCATGAGGATGGTGTACAAGAAGAGGAAATGAAACAGGAGAACCAGTAGCCAGCTGCCAGAGTGAGGAGGGCACAAGTGATAGCCCAGAACTTTTGATAAACAGGTTGACTCACCAAGTAAAGTCACGCCATACCTGCCTGTTCTTCCCCCTCCCCAACATTCCCTCCCCAACAGACCCTTACCAGGTCCCTCACGTGTCAAGACTCTTGCCAAGGTCCTTCATAAGACAGATATCTACATTTCCCTGCCATCATCCAGTTGAAAGCAAACACAGAAATTAACTCTGTGATCAAACTATCTTCACCTGAAACAGCAACATTCAGCAGGAAGTTCAACATCCGTTCACCCTTTCTACAGCTACTTCCTAACACTGACTACCCTTTGTGCCATCTAACTTCTTACTCTATTTCCTAATCTACTACTCCTATGAAGTTCTCCCTGAGTGAGATGAGGTTGAGCGGTGATGGGTTGGGATGGTTCCACTGGAGCCTCAGAGGCCTGAGGTGACTCTTGTCTCAAGGTAGCTGCTGTCCCAGCGGGAGCTGTTTCTGGCAGCCTGGCACTTGCAGTGGCAAGGGGGGCTGGGATCATGTGCAAAGGCGTTGGAGAGTGTCTTAACAAATCCGGCTCAATGCCATTCTATCGAGAGACAGTGACATCTGCACCCAGTCTTTGCAGCCCACTGGTGCTGGGCACAGGCTCCAAGGAGCTACTGGTCAGTGTCAGTACAGATGTAATAATCCCAACCAGGCCTTGTAAACTCTGTGCAAGTGTGGTGTTCAGGCTGATCCTCAAGACAACTATTGAAGCATTGGTAGCTGTCACTCCTGGCATTCTGCAGCTTGAGAAACTTCCCACAGTGTGTTGGAGACACATGTAACCAACTCCTTCCACCTGTCCATCATCTCAACCGCACGCATGGAACCAACTCCTTCCACCTGTCCATCATCTCAACCGCACGCATGAAAACTGTTGCACTGCCATGAGATCGATGCTCCTGAATCATTGTTCTTTTGAAGACTGGGTTCCTGAGATCTGGGCCCTGAGACTCCTCAGCCGAGGGCGATTGTTTCTTCCCCTCCGTGGAGAAACGGCATGCTCCTTCTCTTCCACTCCCAGGTCCTCAATCTCATTCATGCTCAGTGACCTACCCATTGACAGCCCTTCTGACTGCCTAACTAATTCCTCCCGAGTGGGTGTCTCTGTGCTAGTGATGGTAAGATGCCAGGATGGAGTTGATGAGAACATAGCAGCTGTGGATCTGAAAGTCCGGGCGCAGTCATGGACTAGCGGACCTCATCTTACAAAGTAACCCCCTATGATGCAAACAGTGACATTTTCCCTTGAAAATGTAGACGGTGAGTGTAAGGGCATTGCAATACTTTGAGAAGGCACGTGAAATTGAAAGTATTTCTGACTGGCCTTTACCAACCTTCTCTTGTCAGCTGGTCTCCGACCTTGCCCTCTCCTACAGGCTCTCCTGCCCATCTACTGAGTGAAACATCTGGGGGCCCTTCCAGCTGCTCACACCTCCGAGGCTGCTGCAGCTGCGGCTCCTCCTGCCAGCTTGTTGAGAAGTGACACCCACTGATGTAAAACCACCGCTAACCCGCTAGAATTTCCTCCTAGAATACTCATTAGCAGTGCAGGGTGGTTTGGAGGCCAGAACACTGCACTTTGGGTTTATTGCCACCGGGAGGGAGGGAAATACAATTCTGGTGAAGCCTTTAAAAAGCTGCAGCCAGTCACTTCTTAGGGACCAAAAAAGAAATCATCTTGTGGAGGCAGAGGGCAGGACTGAGGTATTGAATGAGTACTTTGCATCTATTTTCACAGAAGAAGAGGATGCCAATGTCCCAGTAAAGGAGGAGGTTGCAGAGAAATTGGATAGGATAAAAATAGATAAAGAGATGGTACTTAAAAGGTTGGCAATGCTCAAAGTAGAAAAGTCACCCAGTCTGGATGGGATGCATTCTAGTTGCTGAGGGAAGTAAAGGTGCAAATAGCAGAGGCTCTGACCAGTCTTTCAATCCTTGGATATGGGGGTGGTGCCAAAGGACTGGAGGATTGCAAATGTTACACCCCTGTTCAAAAATGGGGCGAGGGATAAACCCGGCAACTACAGGCCAGTCAGCCTAACATCAGTGGTGGGGAAACTTTTAGAGACCATAATCCGGGAGAAAATTAATTATCACTTGGAGAAACATTGATTAATTAATGACAGCCAACAGGGATTTGTTAAAGGTAACTTGTGTCTAACAAACTTGATTGAGTTCTTCAATGACGTAACGGAGAGGGTTGATGAGGGTAATGCGGTTGTTGATGTGTATATGGACTTTCAAAAGACATTTGATAAAGTACCACATAATAAACTGGTTAGCAAAATTGAAGCCCATGGGATGAAAGGGACAGTGGCAGCGTGGATACAAAATTGGCTAAGGGCCAAAAAGCAGAGAGTAGTGGTGAATAGTTGTTTGTCGTACTGGAGGGAAGTATACAGTGCTGTCCCCCAGGGGTCGGTTTTCAGACCACTGCTCTTTTTGATATATATTTTCCAGGTAGGAGTGTTTATATGGAGGGAGAGATTAAGAGAGGAGAGTGAAATCAAAGGAGCGAGGGCAAAGGGAGTTGAGATGCTGATTGAAGGGATCAGGAATCGCTCAGTGCAAAGTCTGAAAAGAAAAAGGAGGGAGGATATCTTGGTGAGAAACTCTGGGTGGGACTTGAGTGGGGCAGTTGAGAACAAGAATTTTAATGGAGAGGTGAGAGGGGTGGAACAAGGTGCTCAAAGGAGGAGAAGGTGCAGAAGGTGTAGGGGGACAGACCAAGCTGTGATCTGGTGATGCAAGCCACATCACCACTGCATGGTTTGGGTGAGGCAGGTGGTGGAAGTTATAGCCAGGAATACAGTCTCTGTAGAAAAAGGTGGCGACATTGGAGGTCACTATAAGGTCCAGAAGCAGCAGAAAAATGGACTTTGGCCCAGGAGAAGTGGATTTCTGTCCAGGACCCACACAGCAGCAAAATAAAGCTGAGAAACCAGCAAGACAGTCAAAAGCTCAGCAGGTAACAGCAACGGAAAGGAGGATGGGCTGTAGGCTAGAAAAAGCGACATTAGAACTGAGCAGCAGAGTCATAGCAGCCGAGTCTTACAGTGGAGTCTAGTAGAACAGTATAGTCCTGGTGGTAGAGGAATCCTGGAGCCTGGGAAGCCAAATTTGAGCAAAGTTCCAGCAGTTGAAACCAGCTCAGTGTAAACAAACAGGGTCAGGCTCTGCACAGGCAGCTTTAAACTTGTAGATTGGGCTAAAATGCACCCAGTATTAGGACCAGGGGGTCTTCAGCAGTGGAAAAGAGGAGATTGGGGGAGAAAGGACAAAGGATGGCAATGGCTGACCAAGAATAGGGTTGCAAAGGAAAGAAGCTCAATTAAGTAGCTGCCAGCCCATGAGCCATCATGAATTTTGAGTTTAGTGAAATCATGAACTGGCATCAACAGGCCATCCGCAGAAAGCTGGGCTCCTTAAAAATGGTGTAGTGGGCACAAACACATTCTAGCATGTCAAACCTGACTCCATTATTTAGGGATTTAAAAACCACTGGATGAGAGTGAGGATTGTGCACCCGATGATGATAATGATGATTTTGGCTGCTCCGTATCAAATTCTGATGATGAAGACCACCAGAACTGTACTGCTTTTCCTTTCTAATAAGAAGATATCCCAGTCTCAGAAAATCAGGGATGTGCAGTAGGATTTACCCCCCACCCCCAAAACACCAGAGAGTAAATTGTCCAGAGGTACCAGTACTGAATTCTGTTTTTTTTTGTTGAAGGTGCCCAGTATATTAATGCAGTTAAAAGTTTTTTTTGATATGTTGTTCTGTTCTGCAGGGATTTTTTATTTTTCCCCTGAGGGGACACCTTGAGCTAGGGATGCAGTCTTGTATACAGAGGATGTGTATATGTGAAGAATTGTAAGATCAGGACGAAGGTAGAGACAGGAACAACACTAGGCCGGCTGGGATTCTTTCGCCTGGAAGTTGAAAGCAAATCCTTAACATAGGAATAAATTAGCTTTTTTGATCTAAATAGAAGTATTTAAGTTCTCTTGAATCTTATGCAAATAAAAGATGATTGTTTATAGGATGCCTTTTATTTTACAGAACCATTCAATATGCAGTTTCATGATCCTGTTTCACAAGACTCTTCACCCTGCTCATATACCCCAAATAGAGAACAGGAAATGCATGTCTGTAAGTATACAGGGGACTGTACATTACACCTCTCCCATTTTAATTATTGGGGTTTGCTTTGCAGAGGAGTTCTCTAAGATGAAGGAGGAGGTCCCCTCGGCTCTGGTAGAAGCACATGTCAAGAAAGTAGAAGATGCTGCTAAAGTCACTGGGAAGGCAGATCCAACGTATGGTCTGGAGAGCAGTGGAATTGCAGGAACTACCTCAGATGAGCCAGAGAAGTTGGGTGAGTACACGTGATGAGTTGTGCCAGGGGAGCTGAAGGCAATGGACCATTCACAGTGAACCTGTTGTCTTTGCCAAGTAGCTGTACCCAAGTAGACTAGGCATATCTTTCAGCCCTTTACTTGTCACTGGAATTTGTCCAGTTGTCTTAATAGTAAATCCCACCGGGGTTGTTTTACAGGTTCCAGACCAAATGTTCTTGTGTGCCAAGCTCATAACTGGTTCTTTGAAAATTTGAATGTTAAGAGTTAGAGAAAGAAAGAAAGAATGATTGGTTCACTTCTATTTTAGAAATTTTGGTCATTTATATAGATAGAAACTAAATGTAGCGAAGAAACATTCCTAATTTTGTTCATCGGGTTCATCTTCAAACTCCTGTTGTAACATCACTTAATCCACAACAGAGTCTACTTCACTAAAGCAGATTTTAGTGCTATGTGTGCTGCCAATAGTTTTCTGTTTTTATTGAGAGAGCCCAGTGAAGGTCAAAGAACCACAGTGCAAGTCACTCCCCAGGATCTGAAAGAGTAAGAGCGAAGTTGAGGTAAATCAGCAAGTAGCTTAGATTTTAAAATCCTATCCATTGTAGCAGGAAGGGAAGACTGAGGGAGGTCAAGAGTTCCAGAGTTCAGAGGTCCTGGGAAAGAATGAGTAGAGGAAGCGGTGAGTCCCGATATTAACAGCAACAACTTGTATTTATACAGCGCCTTTAACATAGTACAGGAAACTCTCGTTTAAACGGCACCTAAATATCCGGAATTCTCTATTAACCAGCAAAATTCTCACTCCGAAAACAACAGCTCAATAACCGGAAATGTTGCCGAGTCCGAGTCTCCCGCGGTGGCCGAGTTAGTCAGTGGGGGTAGTTCTCTAACCTGCCACTACTCAGCTTCTTGGCGCTGTCGGAAGTCCGAACACCTCAATAACAGGAGTCTGACTCTCTCGCGCTGTATACAGTCGTTTACTGTATAAGTTTTGTTTTACTGTTAAGTAATTAAAGAGTTATGGATTACCCTCAACTGGCAGTACTGTACTTAATCAAGCATCTTCCACCATCCATTTAACACAACATTCTGTAGGTGAGTACCCAATTACTGTATACTGCACATTTCTTTATTTTTTTATTTTTGTTTGTTAAAAATAGCCTCGGTAGATAACCCTCTCCTTCATCCGGAATTTTTAATCAACCGGCACAATCCCGGTCCTGTCGGTGCCAGATACCAGAGAATTTCCTGTAAAACCTCCCAAGACGCTTCACAGGAACGTAATCAAACAAAATTTGACACCGAGCCACATAGAGATATTAGGACAGATGACCAAAAGCTTGGTCAAAGAGGTAGGTTTTAAGCAGCGTCTTAAAGGAGGAAAGGGAGGTAGAGAGGCGGAGAGGTTTGGGGAGGGAATTCCAGATCTTAAGGCCCAGGCAGCTGACGGCACAGCCGCCAATGGTGGGGCGAGGTTACAGAGATGGGGAGGAGCAAAGCCATGGAGGGATTTGAACACAAGGATGAGAATTTTAAAATCGAGGCATTGCCGGACTGGGAGCACAGGGGTGATGGGCGAACAGGACTTTGTGCGAGTTAGTATACGGGCAGCAGAGTTTTGGATTAGCTCAAGTTTATGGCGGGTGCAAGGTGGGAGGGAGGCCAGGAGAGGGTTGGAATAGTCAAGTCTAGTGGTAACAAAGGCATGGATGAGGGTTTCAGCAGCAACTGAGCTGAGGCAAGGGCGGAGACGGGCGATGTTACCGAGGTGGAAGTAGGTGGTTTTATTGATGCTGAGGATATGCGGTCGGAAGCTCAGCTCAGGGTCAAATAGGACGCCAAGATGGCAAACGGTGTGGTTCAGCCTCAGACAGTGGCCAGGGAGAGGGATGGAGTCGGTGGCTAGGGAATGGAGTTTGTGGCGGGGACCGAAGACAATGGCTTCGGTCTTTACAATGTTTAATTGGAGGAAATTTCTGCTCATCCAGTACTGGATGTCGGACAAGCAACGTGACCAATCACAGTCAGGATACAGGAGAAGAGAGGGCGTGCAGGATGGGGCATTTGGAGCTTAATGCCAGTTTGCAGATCCAAAGTAAGGAATGTTTATGGGACTTGTGGATGATGCGACTCCTGCAGCTAGTCCAGGCAGTTGATTACTGCATTTTGCTGAAATTGATTTTAAATTTTTTTTTTAATATTTGCATGGAGAAAAATAAAAATAAAATTGTGGCTCTCTCTGTTATTGATTGCATGCCTCTCTGTCTTTCTGTTTGCCATCCCCTGGGAGGCAACTGATGGAGGGGACTTGGCCTCGGAGAGAGCTTGCGGCCCAAAAAGTACTCACGGATTGGGGTCAGGGAGGCATAGAGCTTGGAATCATGCGAAGGAGATCTGGGCCCGGGGACTACTGCAGATGTTTAGCATTAGGGTTTAGCTTGTGGGAACACTCGAGGTGGGAGGGACCTGGAGTTTCATAACATTTGGGGAGGAATAGGATCTGGTGCTGGGGCCATTCCGAGGGTTTGACAGAGGAGAGTAGCCATTAGGAATGGAGAGTGTGACCGCAAGGAGCAGAAATGCAAAGTGCCACCAAGGGAGTGCATGCTGGGAGGCCTGAACAGTCATGCATGCATGGAGAAGAGCAAAACACTGCCCAGACACTGAGAGTGTGAATATACATATATGCTTATGGAGAGAGTCATTGGAGAGCCTGGGTGCAGACGTGCACCTTTGTGCAGTGATTGTCAGTGTTTGCTGCATCTCAGTGCTGCAGAACACTGACAGCACAACTGTCAAAATCAATGTGGCCGTGGTCCCTTTAAAGAAACCGGCTGATGACGCGTCATCAAATGACGCCATCAGACCCGCTTCCTGTTAATTGGTCAGGAACCCCGCAGGGCGGGCTTAACAAGGCCAATCTACGGAAAATCAAATTCAGAGAGCGGCTGTAGACGGGAGTGGCACCAGAATCGCCAACGAGCTTTCCCACTGCCATCCACCTCTGCAGGGAAAATTCAGCCCCGAGTGTGTGAATAGACAACGGTCTGACACACACCGAGTGTGAAAGTGTCCAGATATTTTCAGAGCAACAGTTCACTGAAAATAAAAGAAATCCTGTAGCCTTTTACTTTTATCCCTTTTCTCTCAAAACAATTTTAATTTCTGATGTTTGCTGTGGTCTTTTGAATTCTTTCTTTGCTTCCTAATTCTTTTGTTACCCTTGATGTGACTGTACATTAGATTTTTACATAACTCCTTTGCAGCCTCTGTCTGCTGTGAAAGGGCTGATATTAACTCATCATCCCCCTGCACAATTTCTTTCCTGTTTTTCTGTTGGTGTATGGGAGGGGTATGATGACATAGAGTACAGGGGGAAGCAGTCGAGAGTCCCAATCCCTTTCTTGGTTTACGACTGCCTCTCACACTGCTGGTCTCAAATCGACAACTGCCATTCCGCATTCCCTTAGATGATGCCTACCCTCCTCGCATATCTTCTCTTGCAGCTCACTGAATTTATTACACCATGTTGAGCATTGTTCTAACTGCTTGATCAATGCTTAACAGGTCATCAGGCCCTTTTTGGTTTTGGACTCCTCATCAAAGAGGGTTCCAACCCATTTAAATGCGTTTTCGTGTCAAACGCAAATTCTGATCCTTGATGTTCAAGGATAAATTTCTCTCAACTCTCATCCAGTTTAGATTTAGATTCTACCATGGCTTCATAATAATTTACTGCTGACTGGCATCACAAGACTGGTACAGATGAAGAAGGCCATGCAGCCCATCTGATCTATCCTCGTCCTACTACATCTTTCCATTACAGCATCCCATGTTTCAGGCCTCACGCACCCTTCCCGGTAAGCCTGTTCCAGCTGTTTATCACCCTCTGTGTAAAGAAATACTCCTGGGTCTGTCCTATCCCTGCCCTTCACACCCTGACCTTGTGCTCTGAAAACATTGTTCCCAGTTTACTTTTTCTGTCCCATGAAGTATCTTATACACCTCAATAAGGTCCCTTCTGAAACATCTCTTTTTTTTGAGATTGAAGAGCACATGATGATCAGCCTTGTTGCTCTCTGAACTGCTTCTAGGGTCTGGATGGTGTCTCCTTCGATGCATTGACCAGACCTGTTCCCAGTACTGTATGTTCATCCTGACTGTACGGACCCTCAGCATGGCCTCTGCAGATTGAATTCAATTGATTTAGTTATGTAACCCAGTATCCTTGTCACTTTGTGTATTTCCCTCTCGCACTGGACGTGGTGAGCAGTGAGTCAACTAATCCCCTTGGATCTTTCTCAACTCCCTCCTTGGCCAGTTCTATCCCACTCATGCGGTACATGTTCCTCCGATTTTTACTTGCAATATGCATTTGTCCATCTGGAGCTTCACTTGTCACTAGTTATCCCAGGTAAAGGAATATGCCTGCTTGTCAGCCATGGCTCAGTGGTAGCACTCTTGCCTTTCAGTCAGACAGTGGTGGGTTCAAGTCCCACTCCAGTACTTGAGCGCATAATCTATGCTGACACTCCTGTGCAGTACTGAAAGGGTGCTGCATTCTAACTTAGAAGATGCAGTACCTTGTACTTCTTCTCTTCTTAGGCAGTCCCTCGGAACCGAGGATGACTTACTTCCACATTAAAAATGAGTTCTCAGGTGACTGATGAGTCCAATGCGAGACCTACAGTCTCTGTCACAAGTGGGGCAGACGGTGGTTGAAGGGGCGGGTGGGTGGGGTGCTTGGGTTGACTTGCGCTTGGCTTCCGCTTGCTCCCGGCGAAGAGACTCGAGGTGTTTGGCGCCTCCCCGGATGCTTCTCCTCCACTTTGTGCAGTCTTGGGCCACCAGGATAGGCGCACCAACGTCGGTGTTCTCGCTCAGGCCAGCATCGAAGTTTTGACCACGCTCGATTAGCTCCGATGGATGGGTCCGCATGCCCGATATGAGACTCCCAAAACAAGCGCTCTACTCGGAGCTCCAACACGGCAAGAGAGCCCCAGCTGGACAGAGGAAATGCTTCAAGGACACCCTCAAAGCCTTCTTGAAAAAGTGCAACGTCCCCACCGAATAACAGTTGCCTGTATAGAAGTAAAGTCTGCAGTTCCCACGCAGTATGCATTGTGATTTTATCGACTCTAGTTCGTCCTCATTTTCCACATTATATTGAGAGAAGTAGGTGGTATGTATGAAACATTTATCTTCACTTGTATAAAATATTTCAATAAACTAAGAATTGTATCTCTGTCCACTGAAAGAAATATTGCAGGTAGCTTTGTACAGTTCATAGCAACATTAAAGGTGAATGCTACATGCAACTGAGTTTTGCGCTAAGTTTAAGAGATTTCTAGCAACCTTAAGCAGCTAATATTGCGATTTAGACTGAGGATATGTAAAATGATATTATTTTACTTTCTCTTTCTCAGAGGAGGGCGGTGATGAAATTAAGTCAGATGCCCAACCAGTAGAAGATAAAAAAGAAACAAAGGTAACGCTGCTCTTTGCGCTGATTTCTCTCCTGCTGCTGTGCTTCCTCCTCCGACCCGCTCCCTCCTCCGGCCCGCTCCCTCCTCCGGCCCGCTCCCTCCTCCGACCTGCTCCCTCCTCTTCCTCATGGCACTGATGGAGTCATTTGCATTTTCTTGGCTCTCAAAGCACTGATTTCACCATCTCTCTGTGCTTACCAGGTTAGGAGATGAGCTGCTGGGAATTAGATATATTACACATATTGCTCCAGGTGTCACCATCAAATCCCACATAGCACAGATATAATATCAGTTACTTGCATCATAAAGTTCTCACTGCTTCGGCCATAAATGTTGTTTGATCCCCAACCTGAAAAGAGCAGACCTTAATGCAGCTCATTCCCCACAGCAGCCAGCCATCGGATAAGAGTGCAGATTAGTAATGAACGCTTACGTAGTTTGGTGCTGCGAACTCTTACCTATTAGGACCCCGACTCAGGCTCATTTCAGACTGACTTCAAATCAGCCGACAAGCATTTTAAAGAGGGAACTTTCATCCTTTTTCGTCTACGCTGGAATAGTTGTCATCCTTCCTAGTGCTGGAGAGGGCCAAGATAGCAAACTCCTTCACTGAAGCAGTGGAAAAGGATTTGTACTTCCTAAAAATTCTGCATAACAACTCTTCCTGATGCTTCAGTGGGGAAATGCATTGCCTGGTGTGGTACTAAGCCATACAGTTCAGAAGTACTTGAATTAAGCATTGTTCAGTGTTGAGTTGGTGATCTAGACTGGGGCTGTAGTTGATGCACTGCAATTGGCCTTACTGTTCCTGGTTTGGTGAGTGGGAAATCAGCCAGAGTTCTCACTCTAAATCTCTCTCCATACCTGGAAAGTGCAAGTGTGCGTAGACATCAGGTGGGGACAGGATCAGGCTTGGCTGTGATGCCCCCATGTTCAAATATTCTGTCCCATGGAATCTGCAAGACCAAGAGCATTCCGAAGAAGAGGGGAGAAAATGGGGAGCAACAACAACTGTGATCCAAAGATAGAAATACTACATTCATTCCCCTCCCTTCGCCCGCCCCCCCCCCCCCCACCCCAAGAAAAACAAGTGCTTTTACTGTTTCTGTAATGAAAATGTTAGTCGTCGTCTTCTTTCGTATGGTAGTAGCAAAGAAAATCCGATGTCAATATCTAAGTTGGATATCCAGGCCAAAGTAGAATTGTGTTTCATGGTTAGTAATCCGCCCTGAATTCGCATTTTAAGAACTTGCAACTTCCAAGTTGTTTATACAGGCATACATCACGTCATTGTCCCTGGACCCACAAACATCAACAGAGGAATCGATTATATTTTTCCCCATTTTGCCTGTTACTTGTTCCAGTGTCTGTTTTTTATGTTGCCTAGGAGAATAAAGAAGTAGCAGTGGAAGACGAAAATAAGGAAAAACAGCCCGACTCTTCCAAAAAGGATGAAGACAAAGGAAAAGAATGTGTACCAGAGAAAGAAAATGAAAAGGCTGAGGTAGAAGTGGGTAGGTTCAGCAGGCCGTTGAGTTTGTACTGGTCCATAGGGAGAGCAGCACTTGAACACATGCAACCTTTGTGTTCTGGGTTCTGTTGTTTTATTCACAGCCACCTATTGCCAGGTGGGCTTAAAACCTGTTCCTTAGTCTCTCCCTATGAAGTATACAAGAACAGTGTGAGTTGGCACCTCTCATTCACCTGGTGCCTGCCTTGGCTCAGTGGTAGCAATCTTGCCTCCGAGTTAGAAGGTTGTGGGTTGAAGCCCCAGTCCAGGACTTGAGCACATCATCTTCAGTGCTGTACCGTGGTCTTTCAGATGAGACGTTCAACCGAGGCCGTCTCCCCATTCGGGTGGATGCAAAAGACCCCATGACACTATTCTCAAAGAAGAGCAGGGGAGTTCTCCTGATGCCCTTGCCAATGTTTATCCTTCAACCAACATTTTAAAAAATTTGGTAATTTATTTCATTGCTGTTTGTGGGATCTTGCTTTGCACACATTGGCTGCCATCTTTTCCTACGTTACAACAGTGACTGCACTTCAAAAGTACTTCATTGGCTGTGAAGCACTTTGGGATGTCCTGAGGTTGTGAAACCAGCTATATAAATGCAAGTTCTTTCTTTCTTAGGTGTCTCCCATCACAGCCCAACCACTGTAAGGCAAATCGTAAACTAGTGACTCACAACTCCAATGCAACAAAGTGAAAACTACTGCTGCTCCCAAGTACTGCTGTGCTCTTCTTGAATCTCCAAGGAATTAGTCATTGTAAATGTTTCAAAGACAAAAGTTGTATAGGGTCTTGTGAAAAATGAACCTGAACAGTAGGCATCTGCTTCGGAGACTGGTGTTAAAGTGGATTGTTGAGGGAATATTCAAGAAGATTTACTTTGTATCTAATCCATGCTGTACCTGCCCTGGGAGTGTTTGATGGGACAGTGTAGAGGGAGCTTTACTCTGTATCTAACCTGTGCTGTACCTGCCCTGGGAGTGTTTGATGGGACAGTGTAGAGGGAGCTTTACTCTGTATCTAACCCGTGCTGTACCTGCCCTGGGAGTGTTTGATGGGACACTGTAGAGGGAGCTTTACTCTGTATCTAACCCGTGCTGTACCTGCCCTGGGAGTGTTTGATGGGACAGTGTAGAGGGAGCTTTACTCTGTATCTAACCCGTGCTGTACCTGCCCTGGGAGTGTTTGATGGGACAGTGTAGAGGGAGCTTTACTCTGTATCTAACCCGTGCTGTACCTGCCCTGGGAGTGTTTGATGGGGACAGTGTAGAGGGAGCTTTACTCTGTATCTAACCCGTGCTGTACCTGCCCTGGGAGTGTTTGATGGGACAGTGTAGAGGGAGCTTTACTCTGTATCTAACCCCGTGCTGTACTTGTCCTGGGAGTGTTTGATGGGACAGTGTAGAGGGAGCTTTACTCTGTATCTAACCCGTGCTGTACCTGCCCTGGGAGTGTTTGATGGGACAGTGTAGAGGGAGCTTTACTCTGTATCTAACCCGTGCTGTACCTGCCCTGGGAGTGTTTGATGGGACAGTGTAGAGGGAGCTTTACTCTGTATCTAACCCGTGCTGTACCTGACCTGGGAGTGTTTGATGGGACAGTGTAGAGGGAGCTTTACTCTGAATCTAACCCGTGCTGTACCTGCCCTGGGAGTGTTTGATGGGGCAGTGTAGAGGGAGCTTTACTCTGTATCTAACCCGTGCTGTACCTGCCCTGGGAGTGTTTGATGGGACAGTGTAGAGGGAGCTTTACTCTGTATCTAACCCGTGCTGTACCTGCCCTGGGAGTGTTTGATGGGACAGTGTAGGGGGAGCTTTACTCTGTATCTAACCCGTGCTGTACCTGCCCTGGGAGTGTTTGATGGGACAGTGTAGAGGGAGCTTTACTCTGTATCTAACCCGTGCTGTACCTGCCCTGGGAGTGTTTGATGGGACAGTGTAGAGGGAGATTTACTCTATATCTAACCCATGCTGTACCGACCCTGGGAGTGTTTGATGGGACAGTGTAGAGGGAGCTTTACTCTGTATCTAACCCGTGCTGTACCTGCCCTGGGAGTGTTTGATGGGACAGTGTAGAGGGAGCTTTACTCTGTATCTAACCCGTGCTGTACCTGCCCTGGGAGTGTTTGATGGGACAGTGTAGAGGGAGCTTTACTCTGTATCTAACACGTGCTGTACCTGACCTGGGAGTGTTTGATGGGACAGTGTAGAGGGAGCTTTACTCTGTATCTAACCCGTGCTGTACCTGCCCTGGGAGTGTTTGATGGGACAGTGTAGAGGGAGCTTTACTCTGTATCTAACCCCGTACTGGACCTGCCCTGGGAGTGTTTGATGGGACAGTGTAGAGGGAGCTTTACTCTGTATCTAACCCGTGCTGTACCTGACCTGGGAGTGTTTGATGGGACAGTGTAGAGGGAGCTTTACTCTGTATCTAACCCGTGCTGTACCTGCCCTGGGAGTGTTTGATGGGACAGTGTAGAGGGAGCTTTACTCTGTATCTAACCCGTGCTGTACCTGCCCTGGGAGTGTTTGATGGGACAGTGTAGGGGGAGCTTTACTCTGTATCTAACCCGTGCTGTACCTGCCCTGGGAGTGTTTGATGGGACAGTGTAGAGGGAGCTTTACTCTGTATCTAACCCGTGCTGTACCTGCCCTGGGAGTGTTTGATGGGACAGTGTAGAGGGAGCTTTACTCTGTATCTAACCCCTGCTGTACCTGCCCTGGGAGTGTTTGATGGGACAGTGTAGAGGGAGCTTTACTCTGTATCTAACCCGTGCTGTACCTGCCCTGGGAGTGTTTGATGGGACAGTGCAGAGGGAGCTGTATTGTGTATCTAACCCATGCTGTACCTGCCCTGGGAGTGTTTGATGGGAGAGTGTAGAGGGAGCTTTACTCTGTATCTAACCCATGCTGTACCTGCCCTGGGAGTGTTTGATGGGACAGTGTAGAGGGTGCTTTACTCTGTATCTAACCCGTGCTGTACCTGCCCTGGGAGTGTTTGATGGGACAGTGTAGAGGGAGCTTTACTCTGTATCTAACCCGTGCTGTACCTGCCCTGGGAGTGTTTGATGGGACAGTGTAGAGGGTGCTTTACTCTGTATCTAACCTGTGCTGTACCTGCCCTGGGAGTGTTTGATGGGACAGTGTAGAGGGAGCTTTACTCTGTATCTAACCCCGTGCTGTACCTGCCCTGGGAGTGTTTGATGGGACAGTGTAGAGGGAGCTTTACTCTGTATCTAACCCGTGCTGTACCTGCCCTGGGAGTGTTTGATGGGACAGTGTAGGGGGAGCTTTACTCTGTATCTAACCCGTGCTGTACCTGCCCTGGGAGTGTTTGATGGGACAGTGTAGAGGGAGCTTTACTCTGTATCTAACCCGTGCTGTACCTGCCCTGGGAGTGTTTGATGGGACAGTGTAGAGGGAGATTTACTCTATATCTAACCCATGCTGTACCGACCCTGGGAGTGTTTGATGGGACAGTGTAGAGGGAGCTTTACTCTGTATCTAACCCGTGCTGTACCTGCCCTGGGAGTGTTTGATGGGACAGTGTAGAGGGAGCTTTACTCTGTATCTAACCCGTGCTGTACCTGCCCTGGGAGTGTTTGATGGGACAGTGTAGAGGGAGCTTTACTCTGTATCTAACCTGTGCTGTACCTGCCCTGGGAGTGTTTGATGGGACAGTGTAGGGGGAGCTTTACTCTGTATCTAACCCGTGCTGTACCTGCCCTGGGAGTGTTTGATGGGACAGTGTAGAGGGAGCTTTACTCTGTATCTAACCCGTGCTGTACCTGCCCTGGGAGTGTTTGATGGGACAGTGTAGAGGGAGCTTTACTCTGTATCTAACCCGTGCTGTACCTGCCCTGGGAGTGTTTGATGGGACAGTGCAGAGGGAGCTTTACTCTGTATCTAACCCGTGCTGTACCTGCCCTGGGAGTGTTTGATGGGACAGTGTAGAGGGAGCTTTACTCTGTATCTAACCCGTGCTGTACCTGCCCTGGGAGTGTTTGATGGGACAGTGTAGAGGGAGCTTTACTCTATATCTAACCCGTGCTGTACCTGCCCTGGGAGTGTTTGATGGGACAGTGTAGAGGGAGCTTTACTCTGTATCTAACCCCGTGCTGTACCTGCCCTGAGAGTGTTTGATGGGACAGTGTAGAGGGAGCTTTACTCTGTATCTAACCCATGCTGTACCTGCCCTGGGAGTGTTGATGGGACAGTGTAGAGGGAGCTTTACTCTGTATCTAACCCGTGCTGTACCTGCCCTGGGAGTGTTTGATGGGACAGTGCAGAGGGAGCTTTACTCTGTATCTAACCCGTGCTGTACCTGCCCTGGGAGTGTTTGTTGGCACAGTGTAGAGGGAGCTTTACTCTGTATCTAACCCGTGCTGTACCTGCCCTGGGAGTGTTTGATGGGACAGTGTAGAGGGAGCTGCACTCTGTATCTAACCCGTGCTGTACCTGCCCTGGGAGTGTTTGATGGGACAGTGCAGAGGGAGCTTTACTCTGTATCTAACCCGTGCTGCACCTGCCCTGGGAGTGTTTGATGGGACAGTGTAGAGGGAGCTTTACTCTGTATCTAACCCGTGCTGTACCTGCCCTGGGAGTGTTTGATGGGACAGTGTAGAGGGAGCTTTACTCTGTATCTAACCCGTGCTGTACCTGCCCTGGGAGTGTTTGATGGGACAGTGCAGAGGGAGCTTTACTCTGTATCTAACCCGTGCTGTACCTGCCCTGGGAGTGTTTGATGGGACAGTGCAGAGGGAGCTTTACTCTGTATCTAACCCGTGCTGTACCTGCCCTGGGAGTGTTTGATGGGACAGTGTAGAGGGTGCTTTACTCTGTATCTAACCCGTGCTGCACCTGCCCTGGGAGTGTTTGATGGGACAGTGTAGAGGGAGCTTTACTCTGTATCTAACCCGTGCTGTACCTGCCCTGGGAGTGTTTGATGGGACAGTGTAGAGGGAGCTTTACTCTGTATCTAACCCCGTGCTGTACCTGCCCTGGGAGTGTTTGATGGGACAGTGTAGAGGGAGCTTTACCCTGTATCTAACCCGTGCTGTACCTGCCCTGGGAGTGTTTGATGGGGCAGTGTAGAGGGTGCTTTACTCTGTATCTAACCCGTGCTGTACCTGCCCTGGGAGTGTTTGATGGGACAGTGTAGAGGGAGCTTTAATTCATATCTAACCCGTGCTGTACCTGCCCTGGGAGTGTTTGATGGGACAGTGTAGAGGGAGCTTTACTCTGTATCTAACCCGTGCTGGACCTGCCCTGGGTGTGTTTGATGGGACAGTGTAGAGGGAGCTTTACTCTGTATCTAACCCGTGCTGTACCTGTCCTGGGAGTGTTTGATGGGACAGTGTAGAGGGAGCTTTACTCTGTATCTAACCCGTGCTGTACCTGCCCTGGGAGTGTTTGATGTGACAGTGTAGAGGGAGCTTCACTCTGTATCTAACCCGTGCTGTACCTGCCCTGGGAGTGTTTGATGGGACAGTGTAGAGGGAGCTTTACTCTGTATCTAACCCGTGCTGTACCTGCCCTGGGAGTGTTTGATGGGACAGTGTAGAGGGTGCTTTACTCTCTATCTAACCCGTGCTGTCCCTGCCCTGGGAGTGTTTGATGGGACAGTGTAGAGGGTGCTTTACTCTATATCTAACCCGTGCTGCACCTGCCCTGGGAGTGTTTGATGGGACAGTGTAGAGGGAGCTTTACTCTGTATCTAACCCGTGCTGTACCTGCCCTGGGAGTGTTTGATGGGACAGTGTAGAGGGAGCTTTACTCTGTATCTAACCCCGTGCTGTACCTGCCCTGGGAGTGTTTGATGGGACAGTGTAGAGGGAGCTTTACCCTGTATCTAACCCGTGCTGTACCTGCCCTGGGAGTGTTTGATGGGGCAGTGTAGAGGGTGCTTTACTCTGTATCTAACCCGTGCTGTACCTGCCCTGGGAGTGTTTGATGGGACAGTGTAGAGGGAGCTGTATTGTGTATCTAACCCGTGCTGTACCTGCCCTGGGAGTGTTTGATGGGACAGTGTAGAGGGAGCTTTACTCTGTATCTAACCCGTGCTGGACCTGCCCTGGGTGTGTTTGATGGGACAGTGTAGAGGGAGCTTTACTCTGTATCTAACCCGTGCTGTACCTGTCCTGGGAGTGTTTGATGGGATAGTGTAGAGGGAGCTTTACTCTGTATCTAACCCGTGCTGTACCTGCCCTGGGAGTGTTTGATGTGACAGTGTAGAGGGAGCTTCACTCTGTATCTAACCCGTGCTGTACCTGCCCTGGGAGTGTTTGATGGGACAGTGTAGAGGGAGCTTTACTCTGTATCTAACCCGTGCTGTACCTGCCCTGGGAGTGTTTGATGGGACAGTGTAGAGGGAGCATTACTCTGTATCTAACCCCGTGCTGTACCTGCCCTGGGAGTGTTTGATGGGACAGTGTAGAGGGAGCTTTACTCTGTATCTAACCCGTGCTGTACCTGTCCTGGGAGTGTTTGATGAGACAGTGTAGAGGGAGCTTTACTCTGTATCTAAGCCGTGCTGTACCTGCCCTGGGAGTGTTTGATGAGACAGTGTAGAGGGAGCTTTACTCTGTATTTAACCTGTGCTGTATCAGCCCTGACAATACTGTTGTTGGGTACCTCACAATAATTAAGTCAGTAATGAGATTGGGTTTCTGAGGGTAATTAAGACAATAATTAGATTGGATATCCCACTGTAATTAAGGTAGTGATGAATTTGGGTATCAGGGTAATTAAGACAGTAATGAGATTGGTTTGTGAGGGTAACTAAGAGAGTACAACAAAAACTTTCATTTATTAAGCATTTTTAATGCAGAAAAACTTCGCAAGGTGGCCACTGAAATCTCTGTGTTCTTAAGATTAATGTAGTTCACAATGAAAAGGTAGGAGCTCCAAACCCACATCGAGATCATCAGATAAAAATGGCGGCGAGACAAATTAGGAGAGCTGACCAAAACCTTGGTCAAAGAGATGGGATTTAGGGATGGCCTTAAAGGAGGAGAGGGAATTAGAGAGGCGGAGGGCTTTTGGGAGGGAATTCCAGGGTGTAGGGCCTAGACAGCTGGAGGCATGGCAATTAATAGTGGGGCAAAGGGAGTGGGGGAGGACAGTCAGATGAACAGAGCGTGGGTGGGGGGGAGGAGTTGTCGGGCTAAGAGAGGGTTTCAGAGATGGAAAGAGACAAGGCCATGAAGGGATTTACACACTAGGATGAAAATTTAAAATTTGATGCGTTGGGGGACCAGGAGCCAATGTAGGTCAGCGAGCACAATGGGTGAACGGTGAATGCAAGTTAGGATTCAGGCAGCCGAGTTTTGGAGGAGCACAAGTTTATGTAGGGTGGAAGATGGGAGGCCGGCCAGGAGAGCGTTGGAATAGTCAAGTCTAGAGGTAACAAAGGCATGGGTGATGGTTTCAGCAACAGATGAGCTGAGGCAGGGATTGAGGTGGGCGATGTTACAGAGGTGGAAGTAGGCGGTCTTTGTGATGGAGAGAGGATATGGGGTTGGAAACTCAGTGACGGGTCAAATAGGAGGCCAAGATTATGAACAGTCTGGTTGAGCCTGAGCCAGTGGCCAGAGAGGGGGATGGAATCAGTGGCGAGGATACAAAGTTTGTGACGAGGGCAGAAGACAATGGCGTTATACCACTTGGGTCTTTGCACTGTTTAACTGGACGAAATTGCGGTTCATTGAAGACTGGATGTCGGAAAAGCAGTCTATCAACACAGAAGCAGGGGAGAGTTCAAGATAGATAAAAAGAAAGATTTGCATTTATATAGCGACTTTCATGACCACCGGACGTCCCAAAACGCTTTACAGCCAATGAAGTACTTGTTGAAGTGCAGACACTGTTGTAATGTAGGAAACGCAGCAGCCAATTTACGCACAGCAGCACTCACATATGGTGGTGAGATAGAGTTGGGTATCGTCAGCGTACATGTGGAAGCTTACCTTGTGTCTACGGATGATATTGCCAAGTAGCAGCACGTAGCTGAGAAATAGGAGGGGGCCAAGGATAGATTCTTGGACTCAGAGGTAACGATGCGGGAGTGGGAAGAAAAATCATTGCTGGAGATACTCTGGCTACAACTATATAGATAAGAATGGAACCATGTGAGGGCAGTCCCACCCAGCTGGACAATGGAGGAGAAGCATTGGTAGAGGACACTTTGGTCAACCGTGTCAAAGGCTGCAGAGAGGTTGAGAAGGACAGGAAGGGATAGTTTACCACAATTACAGTAACATGGGATGTCATTTGTGACTTTGGTTAGGGCTGTTTTAGATGGCAAAGATTCAAACATGGGTGGTTTTGAAAGTGTGTTGGCCAATACCTGAGGAAAGGGGACCATTTACAATGTCAGCTAGCATAGGGGCCAGGAAGGGAAGTTGGGTGCTCAGCACTTTTGTGGGAATGGGGTCAAGGGAGCAAGAGATGGGTCTCATGGACAAGATGAGCTCAGAGGGGGCATGGCGGGGGAGAAAGGAAGTCAACTGAAAACAGAAAAATTGCAACAAGAATACAGGGATACATCAGAAGAATTCCCAATGTTTAGTAATCCTCTTCCTTTCCTGGTTAATTCCAGCAGACACAGAGAGGGAGAAAGAAAATAAAGAATTCCAGGAAGATGGCTCAAAGAAGGATGGAGAGTCAGAAACGGATAAGAAAACTAAACTGGAGAGAGATATTGGTGAAGGGAACTTGTCAACAGCAGCAGCAGCTGCACTAGCTGCAGCTGCAGTCAAAGCAAAGGTAAGCATCAGATGGGAAAACAGATTAATCGGCACCGCGAGGTTCCAATACAAATTAAGCTCTAGTAATATCGTTAGTCTTTGAGTCCACAATCAATTTATAGTGTGGTTGCTGAATGACACGCAGACTGTTCAGAATATAATGGACCTGTGAGTCCATGATCAGTTTATACTGTAGTTACACTGAGTCCATGATCAGTTTATACTGTAGTTACACTGAGTCCATGATCAGTTTATACTGTAGTTACACTGAGTCCATGATCAGTTTATACTGTAGTTACACTGAGTCCCTGATCAGTTTATACTGTAGTTACACTGAGTCCATGATCAGTTTATACTGTAGTTACACTGAGTCCATGATCAGTTTATACTGTAGTTACACTGAGTCCATGATCAGTTTATACTGTAGTTACACTGAGTCCATGATCAGTTTATACTGTAGTTACACTGAGTCCATGATCAGTTTATACTGTAGTTACACTGAGTCCATGATCAGTTTATACTGTAGTTACACTGAGTCCATGATCAGTTTATACTGTAGTTACACTGAGTCCACGATCAGTTTATACTGTAGTTACACTGAGTCCATGATCAGTTTATACTGTAGTTACACTGAGTCCATGATCAGTTTATACTGTAGTTACACTGAGTCCATGATCAGTTTATACTGTAGTTACACTGAGTCCACAATCAGTTTATACTGTAGTTACACTGAGTCCCTGATCAGTTTATACTGTAGTTACACTGAGTCCACAATCAGTTTATACTGTAGTTACACTGAGTCCATGATCAGTTTATACTGTAGTTACACTGAGTCCATGATCAGTTTATACTGTAGTTACACTGAGTCCACAATCAGTTTATACTGTAGTTACACTGAGTCCATGATCAGTTTATACTGTAGTTACACTGAGTCCATGATCAGTTTATACTGTAGTTACACTGAGTCCACAATCAGTTTATACTGTAGTTACACTGAGTCCATGATCAGTTTATACTGTAGTTACACTGAGTCCATGATCAGTTTATACTGTAGTTACACTGAGTCCATGATCAGTTTATACTGTAGTTACACTGAGTCCATGATCAGTTTATACTGTAGTTACACTGAGTCCATGATCAGTTTATACTGTAGTTACACTGAGTCCATGATCAGTTTATACTGTAGTTACACTGAGTCCATGATCAGTTTATACTGTAGTTACACTGAGTCCATGATCAGTTTATACTGTAGTTACACTGAGTCCATGATCAGTTTATACTGTAGTTACACTGAGTCCATGATCAGTTTATACTGTAGTTACACTGAGTCCATGATCAGTTTATACTGTAGTTACACTGAGTCCATGATCAGTTTATACTGTAGTTACACTGAGTCCATGATCAGTTTATACTGTAGTTACACTGAGTCCATCTAATCCCTTCATGATTTTAAACACCTCTATCAATTCTCCTCTTAACCTTCTCTATTCTAAGGAGAACAACCCCAGCTTCTCCAGTCTATCCACGTAAATATAATCCCTGGAACCATTCTAGTAAATCTCTTCTGTATCATAGAAGTTTACAGCACAGAACATAAGAAACAAGAACATAAGAAATAATAGCAGGAGTAGGCCATACGGCCCCTCGAGCCTGCTCCACCATTCAATAAGATCATGGCTGATCATCGACCTCAACTCCACTTTCCCGCCCGATCTCCATATCCCTCGATTCCCCTAGAGTCCAAAAATCTCTCGATCTCAGCCTTGAATATCCTCAAAGACTCAGCATCCACAGCCCTCTGGGGCAGAGAATTCCAAAGATTCACAACCGTCTCGAGTGAAGAAATTCCTCTTCATCTCAGTCTTAAACGGCCGACCCCTTATCCTGAGACTGTGCCCCCTAGTTCTAGACACTCCAGCCCAGGGGGAAACAACCTCTCAGCATCTACCCTGTCAATCCCCTTCAGAATCTTGTCTGTTTCAATGAGATCACCTCTCATTCTTCTAAACTCCAGAGAGTATCGGCCCATTCTACACAATCTCTCATCATAGGACAGCCCTCTCACCCCAGGAATCAATCTAGTGAACCTTCGTTGCACCGCCTCCAAGGCAAGTATATCCTTCCTCAGATAAGGAGACCAAAACTGTGCACAGTACTCCAGGTGTGGTCTCACCAAGACCCTGTACAATTGTAGCAAGACTTCCTTACTCTTATACTCCAACCCCCTTGCTATAAAGACCAACAGGCCATTTGCCTTCCTTATTGCTTGCTGTACCTGCATGCTAGCTTTCTGTGTTTCCTGTACGAGGACACCCAAATCTCTCTGAACACCAACATTTGAAAGTTTCTCACCATTTAAAAAATATTCTGTTTTTCTATTCTTCCTACCAAAGTGAATAACCTCACATTTCCCTACATTATACTCCATCTGCCACCTTACTGCCCACTCACTCAGTCTATCTATATCCCTTTGCAGACTCTTTGGGCCAGATTTTCAGTGTGCCATGAGGCGGGCTTTCAGGCGTGCTCGGGCAAAAATCCCGAATTTGGGGGTCCCGACACCATCCCGCCCAAAACCCGCCTCCACGTAAGTTTCAAGGGAGGCGGGTACCCGCCCCGCACTGGGACTCGCCGACCCGAGGCGGGAAGGGATTAGTGCCAATTAACTGCCTGTTAACAGGCAGTTTTTAGCCTAATCCCTATTTTGAGGGGTGTCGTGTGGGATTCCCGACGGCTCCAAACCACGCCAGGTTAGAGCAGGCGGGCCGTCGGGTTGAGGGACTTGGAGGGGTCGCGATGTCGGTGTTCAGGTGAGTGATGGGTGCATGAGTGCAAAGGTAAGTGTGTTTGGTGTGTCTAAAGTGTGTAAAGAAGTTTTACTTACCTTAACAGCCTTTCTTCCTCTAGGCGTCGGGAGTCCATCACTCAGCCGGAACTGAAAGCTGAACGGCTGCGATCTGTCAAAAGTGACAGCCTTCAGCTTTCAGTGCCGGTGACAGTTCTAACCGAGTCTGCGTAGAAGGACTCAGGTTAGAAGTCAGACTGTCAGTGTTTGACAGCTTCAAACAGCTGTGAAACACTGATATTTCATCTGTCAAAAACTCTTGACAGATGAAATTTCAGTCTGTGACGTCACCTGTTGCTGGGTGGCCCTTAATTGGCCTGCTGAGCCCGCTGGGCGGGCTCAACAAGGTCAATCAAGGGAAAATCGCGTCGATTGGCCAGACGTCGATGGAGGCGGGACTAAAACCCGAAAGTTGTAGTCCCGCCTCCTTCCCGACAGCTTAATGAAAATCCAGCCCCTTGTGTTCTCCTCACAGCTTACTGACCCACCTAGTTTTGTATCATCAGCAAACTTGGATACATTACACTCGGTCCCTTCATCTAGGTCATTAATATAGATTGTAAATAGCTGAGGCCCCAACACTGATCCTTGCGGCACCCCACTAATTACAGCCTGCCAACCTGAAAAAGATCCGTTTATCCCTACTCTCTGTTTTCTGTCCGTTAACCAATCCTCTATCCATGCTACTATATTACCCCCAACCCCATGAGCCCTAATCTTGTGTAATAACCTTTTATGTGGCACCTTATCGAATGTCTTTTGGAAATCCAAATATACTACATCCACTGGTTCCCCTTTATCTACCCTGTTAGTTACATCCTCAAAAAAAATCTAATAAATTTGTCAAACATGATTTCCCTTTCATAAAACCATGTTGACTCTGCCTAATCATGTTATGATTTTCTAAGTGCCCTGATACCACTTCCTTAACAATGGATTCCAGCATTTTCCCGACGACTGATGTCAGGCTAAGTGGCCTGTTGTTCCCTGTTTTTTCTCTCCCTCCTTTCTTGAATAGTGGAGTTACATTTGCGACCTTCCAATCCACTGGGACCATTCCAGAATCTAGGGAATTTTGGAAGATCACAACCAATGCATCCACTATCTCTTCAGCCACCTCTTTTAGAACCCTAGGATGTAGGCCGTCAGGTCCAGGGGATTTGTCGGCTTTTAGTCCCATTAGTTTCTCTAGTACTTTTTCTCTACTTATATTAATTACGTTAAGTTCCTCACCCTCATTAGACCCTTGGTTCCCCACCATTTTTGGTATGCTTTTTGTGTCTTCTACTGTGAAGACAGATACAAAATATTTGTTTAACATTTCTGCCATTTCCTTATTCCCCATAATTTTTCCTGTCTCAGCCTCTGAGGGACCAACGTTTACTTTTGCTACTCTTTTCCTTTTTATATACTTGTAGAAACTCTTACAATCTGCTTTTATATTTCTTGCTAGTTTTCTCTCATATTCTATTTTTTCCCTTTTGATCAATTTTTTGGTCAACCTTTGCTGGTTTCTGAAACTCTCCCAATCCTCAGGCTTACTATTATTCTTTGCAACATTATAAGCTTCTTCTTTCAATCTAATGCTATCCTTAACTTCCTTAGTTAGCCACGGTTGGATCATTTTTCCCGTGGAGTTTTTATTTCTCAATGGAATGTATTTTTGTTGAGAATTATGAAATATTTCTTTAAATGCTAGCCACTGCTTATCTAACGCCATACCTTTTAATCTATTTTTCCAATCTACCTTAGCCAACTCGCCCCTCATACCTATGTACTGTAATTGGCTTTATTTAAGTTTAAGACTCTAGTTTCGGACTTGGGCAAGTCACTCTCAAAATTAATGTGAAATTCTATCATATTATGATCACTCTGCCCCAGAGGATCCTTTACTATGAGATTGCTAATTAACCCTGTCTCATTACACAATACAAGATCTAAAATAGCCTGTTCCCTGGTTGGTTCCACGACATATTGTTCTAGGAAACTGTCCCGAATGCATTCCATGAACTCGTCCTCCAGACTACCTTTGCCAATTTGATTTGTCCAGTGTATATGAAGATTAAAGTCCTCCAAGATTATTGCATTGCCTTTGTTGCAAGCTCCTACTATTTCTTGATTAATATTCTGTCCAACGGTATAGCTACTGTTAGGGGGCCTATATACTACTCCCACCAGTGTTTTCTGCCCCTTGTTATTCCTTATCTCCACCCATACTGATTCTACTTCCTGATCTTCCGAGCCGAGATCCTTTCTCGCTACAGTCCTTATTTCATCCTTTATTATCAGGACTACTCCCCCTCCTTTTCCATTCTGCCTGTCTTTTCAAAACGTTAAGTACCCTGGAACATTTAGTTCCCAACCTTGGCCACCTTGCAACCATGTCTTTGTAATGGCTATTAGATCAAACCCATTTATCTCAATTTGTGCCACTAGTTCATCTATCTTGTTATGAATGCTTCGTGCATTCAGAGAAAGAGCCTTTAATTTAAATTTTTTTACCATTATTCCCTGCTTTGACCTTATTCTCTGCTGCACTGCTACCATTAAACTTTCTGTCCCTTCCTGTCACACTCTGCTTATTTTTACCCAAATCGCTACACTGCTCTATTGCCTTGACCTTTCTCTTTAGATTTCTAAATTTCCCCTCACCTGACACCACCCCCCCCACACACTTTTTTTAAATTTAAGCCCTATCTACAGCCCTAGTTATTCGATTTGCCAGGACGCTGGTCCCAGCCCGGTTTAAGTGGAGCCCGTCTCGACGGAACAGCTCCCTCTTTCCCCAGTACTGGTGCCAGTGCCCCATAAATTGAAACCCCTTTTTCCCACACCACTCTTTGAGCCATGCATTTAACTGTCTCATCTGCTTGACCCTATGCCAATTTGCACGTGGCTCAGGTAATAACCCAGAGATTATTACCCTTGTGGTTCTGCTTATTAATTTACACCCTATCTCCTCAAACTCCCTCAGCAGAACCTCATTCTTAGTTCTACCTATGTCGTTGGTTCCTACATGTACCTCGACAACTGGATCCTCCCCCTCCCTCTCCAAGTTCTTCTCCAGCCGCGAGGAGTTATATTTAACCCTGGCACCGGGCAGGCAAATCATCCTTCGGTACCTCTTTCGCGGCTGCAGAGATCAGTATCTATCCCCCTGACTATACTGTCCCCTACTACTATCGCATTCCTTCCTTCTCCCCGACTTGGATGGTCCCTGTACCACGGTGCCGTGGTCAGTTTGCCCATCCTCCCTGCAGTCCTTTTCCTCATCCATACAGGTAGAAAGTACCTCGTACCTGTTGGACAAGGTCCAGGGCTGAGGCTCCTCCATTGCTACATCCTGGGTTCTCCATACCTTCCTGATTCGCAGTCACACCCTCCTGTCCCTGGCCACTGACGAACTCTAAAGCACTACTTAACCTAAAGGGTGTGACTGCCTCCTGGAACAAAGTGTCCAGGTAACTCCCCCTCCCTGATCCATCGCAATGTCTCAGCTCCTACTCCAGCTCAACAATTCTGAGTCGAAGTTCCTCGAGTTGCAGACACTTACTGCAGATGTGGTTGCTCGGGATCGCGATGCTCTCCACGGACTCCCACATGTTGCAGTTACGACACACCACCTGCCCTTCAGCCCATTTGATCTCATCCTTCCAAAATAACAACCCTGCATGTTCCCCTCACAGCAAGCAGCTAGCCATTTCTTAAATGAGTCCAATGTACTTGACCTCCACCAAGCTAGGTAAAATTATCTCTGGTAGTTTATCTAACACCGTCTATGCAAGTGCAAAGTCATGTGTGACTGCTGAATTTCAATGCCCATGATCTTGTTGGTCACCCTGTTAGCATGATTTGATACTCTGAGATGGTGAGCAACACATATCCTGTTTACAGTAGAAAATGAGATTTGAATCAGTTGAAAATTCTCCTCCCTGTTGCTGCTGTAAATGAGGTACATTTATCCATTTCCAAATTGCCTCTTGAAGTAAAGAAGCTAACTAAAGACCTGGCCTCAGGCTTGGGACAATTCAGGAGTCACGTATAGAAACATAGAAAAATGGGAGCAGGAGTCGGCCCTTCGAGCCTGCTCCGCCATTCAATGAGATCATGGCTGATCCTCTATCTCAGTACCATATTCCCGCTCTCTCCCCCATACCCCTTGATGCCTTTTGTGTCTAGAAATCTATCTATCTCCTTCTTAAATATATTCAGTGACTTGGCCTCCACAGCCTTCTGTGGTAGAGAATTCCACAGGTTCACCACCCTCCGAGTGAAGAAATTTCTCCTCATCTCAGTCCTAAATGTCCTACCCTGTATCCTGAGACTGTGACCCCTCGTTCTAGAACCCCCCCCAGCCAGGGGAAACATCCTCCCTGCATCCAGTCTATCTAGCCCAGTTAGAATTTTATATGTTTCAATGAGATCCCCTCTCATTCTTCTAAACTCTAGTGAATACAGGCCTAGTCGACCCAATCTCTCCTCATACGACAGTCCTGCCATCCCAGGAATCAGTCTGGTGAACCTTCGCTGCACTCCCTCTATGGCAAGTATATCCTTTCTTAGGTAAGGAGAGCAAAACTGCACGCAGTACTCCAGGTGTGGTCTCACCAAGGCCCTGTATAACTGTAGCAAGACATCCTTGCTCCTGTACTCAAATCCTCTTGCAATGAAAGCCAACATACCATTGCTTGCTGCACCTGCATGTTTGCTTTTAGTGACTGGTGTACAAGGACACCCAGGTCCCTTTGTACATCAGCATTTCCCAATCTATCACCATTTAAATAATACTCTGCCTTTCTGTTTTTCCTACCAAAGTGGATAACTTCACATTTATCCACGTTATACTGCATCTGCCATGTATTTGCCCACTCACTCAACTTGTCTAAATCGCCTTGAAGCCTCTCTGCATCCTCCTCACAACTCACAATCCCACCTAGTTTCATGTCATCAGCAAACTTGGAAATATTACATTTGGTTCCCTCATCCAAATCATTGATATATATTGTGAATAGCTGGGGCCCAAGCACTGATCCCTGCGGTACCCCACTAGTCACCGCCTGCCACCCTGAAAAAGACCCATTTATTCCTACTCTCTGTTTCCTGTCTGTTAACCAAGTTTCAATCCATGCCAGTATATTACCCCCAATCCCATGTGCTTTAATTTTTCACACTAACCTCTTATGTGGGACTTTATCAAAGGCCTTCTGAAAATCCAAATACACCACATCCACTGGTTCTCCCTTATCTATTCTACCAGTTACATCCTCAAAAAACTCCAGTAGGTTTGTCAAACACGATTTCCCTTTCATAAATCCATGTTGACTTTGTCTAATTCCATTGATATTTTCTAAGTATCCTGTTATCACATCCTTTATAATAGACTCTAGCATTTTCCCTACTACTGATGTTAGGCTAACCGGCCTGTAGTCCCGGTTTTCTCTCTCCCTCTTTTAAATAGTGGGGTTACATTTGCCACCCTCCAATCTGCAGGAACTGTTCCATAATCTATAGAATTTTGGAAGATGACAACCAATGCATCCACGATTTCCATGGCATATGAGATATGCAAACATAGACACCACTGTTGAATTGTTCCTGCCTTTTCTTTCACCACTAGAAATTTAAAACTGAACTAGCAAAATAGTACATATTTCTACAACCACACCTATGTCTCGCATCGACCAACAGAAGAAGCAAACTGACCGCCCTGTTTTGGCTCTATTCAAATCAAGAGCACAGTTTGAAATGGTGTCCTCTAATCAATCATGTGCTCCATAATAACAACAACAACTTGCATTTATATAGCACCTTTAACATAGTAAAACGTCCCACGGCACTTCACAGGAAGATTATCCAATAAACTTTGACACTGAGCCACTTAAGGAGATATTAGGACAGCTTGGTCAAAGAAGTAGATTTTAAGGGGCATCTTAAAGGAGGAAAGAGAGGCGGAGAGGTTTCGAGAGGGAATTCCACGCTTACGGTCGAGACAGCTGAAGGCACATCCGCCAGTAGTGGGGCGATGGAAAACAGGGATGCATCAGAGGCCAGAATTGGAGGAATGCAAAGATTGCGGAGGGTTGTAGCGCTGGAGGAGGTTACAGAGATGAGGAGGGACAAGGCCATGGAGGGATTTGAAAACAAGGATGAGAATTTTAAAATAGAGGTGTTGCCAAACCGGGAGCCAGTGTAGGTCAACGAGCACGGGGTGATGGGTTTTTTATTTGTTCTCCAGGATGTGGGCGTCGCTGGCCAGATCACATTTATTGCCCATCCCAAGTTGCCCTGAGAAGGTGGGTAGGCCTTCTTGAACCGCTGCAGTTCTGATGGTGATGGTGCTCTTACTGTGGTGTTAGGCACTGAATTCTGGTTCTTTTACAGCATCTTGCTGCAGTGGAGGAGCGGAAAATCAAATCACTGGTGGCACTGCTTGTCGAAACGCAGATGAAGAAACTTGAAATCAAGCTCCGACATTTTGAAGAACTTGAGACCATTATGGACAGAGAAAGAGAGGCAGTAAGTAGTTGTGCTGTGCGGTTCTAGCTATCAGAGCAGTAATTAAGAGAGGTTCTTTACCACCTTTTTTCATCTGGTAGTAGTGAAGCAAATCAAATGTCAATATCTAAGTCAAATATCCAGGCCAAACCTTCCGGTGTAACCGTGGATATCTTGAAGGCTGCCTGCGAATTTCCTCTGAGGGCAGTGCTCAGTGATGTGCTCCAGGGTCTGATTAGGAGCTCCACAGTCACATGATGGGGATGCTTTAATCTTCCATCTATGCAGAAGGTGGCAGCGTCTACCATGACCGGTTCTGAGGTGGTTGATGGTTGTCCACTGTTTGCGAGGTAAGTTTGCTCCTTCAGGTTGGACTGTGGGGTTCTCTATAAGGAATCCATTCCGTATGTCATAGTTCTTCCAAGCATTTCGCCATCAAGGCTGAGGGGAGATCGCTGAAGGGCATCGGCAGCGGTCCAAAATGGCCTTCTAGATTTGAGATGGGTTGGTGGTAGGTCCTGAGGATTGGGAGCAGTTTAGGATTCAACAAAGGAGGACAAAGGGATTAATTAAGAAGGGGAAAATAGAATATGAGAGTAAGCTTTCAGGGAACATAAAAACTGACTGTAAAAGCTTTTATAGATATGTGAAGAGAAAAAGATTGGTGAAGTCAAGCGTAGGTCCCTTGCAGTCAGAATCAGGGGAATTTATAATGGGGAACAAAGAAATGGCAGACCAACTAAATACATATTTTGGTTCTGTCTTCACAAAGGAGGATACAAATAGCCTCCCAGAGATGTCGGGGAACATAGGGTCTGATGAAAGGGTGGAACTGAAAGAAATCAGTATTTGTAGGGAAATGGTGTTAGGTAAATTGATGGGACTGAAGGCCGATAAATCCCCAGGGCCTGATAATCTACATCCTAGGGTACTTAAGGAAGTGGCCCTAGAAATAGTAGATGCATTGCTGGTCATCTTCCAGAACTCGATAGACTCTGGAACAGTACCCATGGATCGGAGGGTAGCTAATGTTACCCCACTATTCAAAAAAGGTGGTAGAGAAAAAGCGGGGAATTATAGACCGGTAAGCCCGACGTCGGTAGTGGGGAAAATGCTAGAGTCCATTATAAAAGATGTAATAGCAGAGCACTAGGAAAGCAGTGACAGGATCGGACAAAGTCAACATGGATTTACAAAAGGTAAATCGTGCTTGACTAATCTACTGGAATCTTTTGAGGATGTAACTGGTAAAATAGATAAGGGAGAACCAGTGGATGTGGTGTATTTGGACTTTCAGAAGGCTTTCGATAAGGTCCCGCATAAGAGATTAGCGTGCAAAATTAAGGCACATGGGATTGGGGGCAAGGTATTGACTTGGATAGAGAACTGGTTGGCGGATAGAAAGCAAAGAGTTGGAATAAACGGGTCGTTTTCCGAGTGGCAGGCAGTGACTAGTGGGGTACCGCAAGGATCGGTCCTAGGACCCCAGCTGTTCACAATATATATTAATGATCTGGACGAGGGAATTGGATATAATATCTCCAAATTTGCAGACGACACAAAGCTGGGTGGGAGGGTATGCTGTGAGGAGGATGTCGTGAAACTCCAGTACGATTTGGACAGGTTGGGTGATTGGGCAGAAACATGGCAAATGCACTATAATGTGGATAAATGTGAGGTTATCCACTTTGGTGGCAAAAACAGGAAGGCAGATTATTATTTGAATGGCAATAGATTGGGAGAAGGGGAAGTGCAAAGAGACCTGGGTGTTCTTGTGCACCAGTCGCTGAAGGTAAGCATGCAGGTGCAGCAGGCGGTTAAGAAGGCAAATGGTATGTTGGCCTTCGTAGCAAGAGGGTTCGAGTACAGGAACAAGGATGTCTTGCTGCAATTGTACAGGGCCTTGGTGAGACCGCACCTTGAGTATTGTGTGCAGTTTTTGTCGCCTTACCTGAGGAAGGACGTTCTTGCCATGGAAGGAGTGCAGCGAAGATTCACAAGGCTGATCCCTGGGATGGCAGGAATGACGTATGAGGAGAGATTGTGTCGATTGGGCTTATACTCACTGGAGTTTAGAAGATTGAGAGGGGATCTCATCGAAACCTATAAAATTCTGTCAGGCCTGGACAGACTAGATGCAGGAAGGATGTTTCCGATGGCCGGGGAGTCCAGAACCAGGGGTCATAGTCTCAGGATAAGGGGTAAGCCATTTAGGACTGAGATGAGGAGGAATTTCTTCACCCAGAGAGTGGTGAACCTGTGGAATTCTCTGCCACAGACGGCGGTGGAGGCCAGTTCATTAAATATATTCAAGAAGGAGTTGGATATATTTCTTAAGGCTAAAGGGATCAAGGGATATGGGGAGAAGGCAGGGACAGGGTACTGAATTTGGATGATCAGCCATGGTCTGATTGAATGGCGGAGCAGGCTCGAGGGGCCGAATGGCCTACTCCTGCTCCTATCTTCTATGTTTCTATGTTTAAGTCGGCCTGAATCGGCGTGTCTTTGCTGGTGTAGTGGTTGTATTCTCCGGAGACTGCATATTCGCGGTATAGGTGTGGTGGTGCGATGTTTACAAGCACGGGCAGCCAAGGTGTTGGTGTCGATAAAAGCGTACCGGTGATAATTCTCATAGTAGAATTCAGCTGGACATCAACGGATTTGACACGCGGACTTGATAGTCATGCCGGAGAGCAGTACTCCGCTGTAGAGTACACCAGGGCGAGTGCTGAAGTACGGAGGGTTTGAACGTTTGCTCCCCATGTGGATCCGGCTAGTCTCTGGATCAAGTTGACCCTACGCTTTTGTTTCTTCCCAAGGTTCTGGACATATTGTCTATATGGCAGGGTGCGATCAAGTGTGACTCCTAAATAGGAGGGTTTTTTGGCATGGTTTACCTCCGCACCGCAAAAGGAGACTTTCAAAGCTTGGTTTGCTTGATGGGTGTGGAGGTGGAATGTCGAGGTGACGGTCTTTTGCGGGTTTTGGCCAAAGTCACCGTAGGTGGAAGTAGGCCTCCATCCTCTGTAAATCACTAGTCAGGGTCTCCTCGGTGATGGACAGATTCATGTTTTGCGTGGCCAAGGCAATGTCATCAGCGTATACGAACTTAGTTGGATGTGTGTCCAGAATTTACTCTGATGATTTCTTCCATTGTGTTTTAAACATAACAGTTGGAGTACCAGAGACAACAGCTTCTCTCAGACAGACAGGCCTTCCACATGGAGCAGCTGAAGTATGCTGAAATGAGAGCACGGCAACAGCACTTTCAACAAATGCACCAACAGCAGCAACAGCAGCATCAGCTCCCGTCCGGCCCCCAGGCCAGCCAGCAGCCAGCCATCATTCCTGCATCTGTGCAGCCAGTGCCACCTGCTGCAGTTCAGCAGGGGACTGTGAACCAGGGTTCAGGGGATTCCATAGCACAATCCATTCCACAGCAACAGCAGACACCACCAACGCAACAGCCACAGCAGCAGCAACAGGCTCAACCTCCAGTTCTTCCTCATGGTAAGTGTCAGAGCTGTAAGGAATATGCCAGTCGCCTCAAAGATATTCTTTCCCTGGGGCGGAGCTGAGGTCCAAGGATTCGGGGAGGGATTCTACATCCCAATTTGGCTGACTTTAGTGCTCAAGTCTCTGGAGTGGGACTTGAACCCACAACCTTCTGACTCCGAGGCAAGAGTGCTACCCACTGAGCCCCAGCTGACGAAAATGTTGCGGGGTGGGGGGAACTGGGGAATGTGGGCTCGGGAGAGAGTGAGCCTGGGGAATGTGGGCCTTAGAGAGAGGGAGACTGGAAAATGGGGACTCGGGTAGGTGGGGGAGAGATGGGGGGGGAAGGGGAAGAGAGGGCGACTGGGGAATGAGAGCTCGGGAGAGATGGAGCCTGGTGAATGGGGACTCGGCGGGTGGGGGCGGGAAGAGATGGTAACTGGGAAATGGGGGCTTGGAGGAGAGAGGGAGACTGGGGAACCCCTCCACGGTTCCCCCCCCCCCCCCCAACCCATGGTTTCCCCGCCCACGGTTCTCTCCTTCCCTCCCCACCCCCGGTCATGTGATCCAATGTCACGTGATCAGGCGTCTGATGACGTGATAAGAACATCACATGATCAAATCTCCAGGAATGGCTGCAACCAGAGTTTGCAATCCTAGCCTCAGCGGCTGCTGTCTCTGACTGGGCTTGTTCACAATTTGCGATCTGGCTTTACCAGAGGCCCCAGGCCTTGAATCTCATTAATTGCAGTTAGAGCTTGGTTTTATTTTAAATTTTACCATAAATTCAGCTTCAATAAACTTTTAGTTATAACTTTCAAATATTTTTGGTATACTGGAGGAGGAGCAGTGGCTGCCTTCTGTGTTTGAATTTTGTTTAATAAGTACTGAAAATGAGACGCCTTGAAAATAATGTGCACTGATTTGCCACAAACATAACTTAAAAGTTGCTTTTTCTCTTGCAGGTCAGCCACCATTTCCAAGTCAACAAACTCCAAATCAACTGATGCCCAGTAACATGCCAGTTGGCATGCCTGCGAACATGTCTGGTAATATGGCTGCTGGTATGCCTTGTGCTGTGCCAGCCAGTATTGCATGTAGCATGGGTAGTGCCATCACAGAAAACGTTCCAGTTAACCTCCCTGCTAGCATGCCCAACCCAGTGCATGGTAATATACCCAGTAGCATGTCTGGGGATGTAACTGGCAACCTGTGTACGGGGTTGCCAGGAAGTTTGCCTGTAGATCTGCCTAGTTCTATACATCCTAACATACCAGGAAACATCATCCCACCCTCCATGTCTCTAACTTCCACCTCAGGGTCGGCAGCTGCCCAAAGCCCTGCTATTGTAGCTGCCATGCAGGGAACCGCAAGTCCATTGCCAGGTGAGAAGTGGTGCTTGGCATTTTATTGTTGTGGCTGTATTAGATTGTAAATATACTTGCCCATTTCAAAGTAGAGGCTGCATTAAACATAAAGCAAGAGATCTATAGGAGCTCATTCCTCTTAACTGCACAAAGTATAATTTTTATTTAAGTCTTAAGCTAGGCCTAAAATAAAACCCCAGACTCAAAGGACATCACCATTGGGCTTCCTCCGAACACAAATCTGCTCGTTTCTGCGATGTTTGAGTAAGAGCGAGGAAAATGATCTGGAAAGGATACCTTCCCATACTGCTCTAGGCTACCATTCCGGAACATCAGGAAGGAACAGAAACTATGCTGTTTCTGGTGGGGCAACTTTAGTAAGGGAATCACAAAATCTAAAATTAAATAAAGGCAGCTGGGATAGGAGACAGCAGGTTAAATTCTGCCCTTTCACACTCTGGGACTGGGTACATTGGGTTATCACACTGTCCTTTCACACTCTGCGACTGGGTACAGTGGGTCATCACACTGTCCTTTCACACCCTGGGACTGGGTACAGTGGGTTATCACACTGTCCTTTCACACTCTGGGACTGGGTGGTACAGTGGGTTATCACACTGTCCTTTCACACTCTGGGACTGGGTGGTACAGTGGGTTATCACACTGTCCTTTCACACTCTGGGACTGGGTGGTACAGTGGGTTATCACACTGTCCTTTCACCCTCTGGGACTGGGTACAGTGGGTTATCACACTGTCCTTTCACACTCTGGGACTGGGTACAGTGGGTTATCACACTGTCCTTTCACACCCTGGGACTGGGTACAGTGGGTTATCACACTGCCCTTTCACACTCTGGGACTGGGTACAGTGGGTTATCACACTGTCCTTTCACACTCTGGGACTGGGTACAGTGGGTTATCACACTGTCCTTTCACACTCTGGGACTGGGTACAGTGGGTTATCACACTGTCCTTTCACACTCTGGGACTGGTTACAGTGGGTTATCACACTGTCCTTTCACACTCTGCGACTGGGTGGTACAGTGGGTTATCATACTGTCCTTTCACAATCTGGGACTGGCTACAGTGGGTTATCACACTGTCCTTTCACACTCTGGGACTGGGTACAGTGGGTTATCACACTGTCCTTTCACCCTCTGGGACTGGGTACAGTGGGTTATCACACTGTCCTTTCACACTCTGGGACTGGGTACAGTGGGTTATCACACTGTCCTTTCACACCCTGGGACTGGGTACAGTGGGTTATCACACTGCCCTTTCACACTCTGGGACTGGGTACAGTGGGTTATCACACTGTCCTTTCACACTCTGGGACTGGGTACAGTGGGTTATCACACTGTCCTTTCACACTCTGGGACTGGGTACAGTGGGTTATCACACTGTCCTTTCACACTCTGGGACTGGTTACAGTGGGTTATCACACTGTCCTTTCACACTCTGCGACTGGGTGGTACAGTGGGTTATCATACTGTCCTTTCACAATCTGGGACTGGCTACAGTGGGTTATCACACTGTCCTTTCACCCTCTGGGACTGGGTACAGTGGGTTATCACACTGTCCTTTCACACTCTGGGACTGGGTACAGTGGGTTATCACACTGTCCTTTCACACCCTGGGACTGGGTACAGTGGGTTATCACACTGCCCTTTCACACTCTGGGACTGGGTACAGTGGGTTATCACACTGTCCTTTCACACTCTGGGACTGGGTACAGTGGGTTATCACACTGTCCTTTCACACTCTGGGACTGGGTACAGTGGGTTATCACACTGTCCTTTCACACTCTGGGACTGGTTACAGTGGGTTATCACACTGTCCTTTCACACTCTGCGACTGGGTGGTACAGTGGGTTATCATACTGTCCTTTCACAATCTGGGACTGGCTACAGTGGGTTATCACACTGTCCTTTCACACTCTGGGACTGGGTACAGTGGGTTATCACACTGTCCTTTCACACTCTGGGACTGGGTACAGTGGGTTATCACACTGTCCTTTCACACTCTGGGACTGGGTATAGTGGGTTATCACACTGTCCTTTCATACTCTGGGACTGGGTACAGTGGGTTATCACACTGTCCTTTCACACTCTGGGACTGGGTACAGTGTGTTATCACACTGTCCTTTCACACTCTGGGACAGGATATAGTGGGTTATCACACTGTCCTTTCACACTCTGGGACTGGGTACAGTGGGTTATCACACTGTCCTTTCACACTCTGGGACTCGTTGATACAGTGTGTTATCACACTGTCCTTTCACACTCTGGGACTGGGTACAGTGGGTTATCACACTGTCCTTTCACACTCTGGGACTGGGTGGTACAGTGGGTTATCACACTGTCCTTTCACACCCTGGGACTGGGTACAGTGGGTTATCACACTGTCCTTTCACACTCTGGGACTGGGTACAGTGGGTTATCACACTGTCCTTTCACACTCTGGGACTGGTTACAGTGGGTTATCACACTGTCCTTTCACACTCTGGGACTGGGTACAGTGGGTTATCACACTGTCCTTTCACACTCTGGGACCGGGTACAGTGGGTTATCACACTGTCCTTTCACACTCTGGGACTGGGTACAGTGGGTTATCACACTGTCCTTTCACACTCTGGGACTGGGTACAGTGGGTTATCACAGTTCTTTCACTCTCTGGGACTGGGTGGTACAGTGGGTTATCACACTGTCCTTTCACACCCTGGGACTGGGTACAGTGGGTTATCAGACTGTCCTTTCACACTCTGGGACTGGGTACAGTGGGTTATCACACTGTCCTTTCACACTCTGGGACTGGTTACAGTGGGTTATCACACTGTCCTTTCACACTCTGGGATTGGGTACAGTGGGTTATCACACTGTCCTTTCACACTCTGGGACCGGGTACAGTGGGTTATCACACTGTCCTTTCACACTCTGGGACTGGGTACAGTGGGTTATCACACTGTCCTTTCACACTCTGGGACTGGGTACAGTGGGTTATCACACTGTCCTTTCACACTCTGGGACTGGGTGGTACAGTGGGTCATCACACTGTCCTTTCACACTCTGGGACTGTGTACAGTGGGTTATCACACTGTCCTTTCACACTCTGGGACTGTGTACAGTGGGTTATCACACTGTCATTTCACACTCTGGGACGAGTTATCACACTGTCCTTTCACACTCTGGGACTGTGTACAGTGGGTTATCACACTGTCCTTTCACACTCTGGGACTGTGTACAGTGGGTTATCACACTGTCCTTTCACACTCTGGGACTGGGTACAGTGTGTTATCACACTGTCCTTTCACACTCTGGGACTGGGTCCAGTGGGTTATCACACTGTCCTTTCACACCCTGGGACTGGTTGATACAGTGGGTTATCACACTGTCCTTTTACACTCTGGGACTCGGTACAGTGGGTTATCACACTGTCCTTCCACACTCTGGGACTGGGTACAGTGGGTTATCACACTGTCCTTTCACACTCTGCGACTGGGTGGTACAGTGGGTTATCACACTGTCCTTTCACACTCTGGGACTGGGTACAGTGGGTTATCACACTGTCCTTTCACACTCTGGGACTGGATACAGTGGGATATCACACTGTCCTTTCACACTCTGGGACTGGGTACAGTGGGTTATCACTCTGTCCTTTCACACTCTGGGACTGGATACAGTGGGTTATCACACTGTCCTTTCACACTCTGGGACTGGATACAGTGGGTTATCACACTGTCCTTTCACACTCTGGGACTGGGTACAGTGGGTTATCACACTGTCCTTTCACACTCTGGGACTGGGTGGTACAGTGGGTTATCACACTGTCCTTTCACACTCTGGGACTGGGCACAGTGGGTTATCACACTGTCCTTTCACACTCTGGGACTGGGTACAGTGGGTTATCACGCTGTCCTTTCACACTCTGGGACTGGATACAGTGGGTTATCACACTGTCCTTTCACACTCTGGGACTGGATACAGTGGGTTATCACGCTGTCCTTTCACACTCTGGGACTGGGTGGTACAGTGGGTTATCACACTGTCCTTTCACACTCTGGGACTGGGTACAGTGGCTTATCACACTGTCCTTTCACACTCTGGGACTGGGTGGTACAGTGGGTCATCACACTGTCCTTTCACACTCTGGGACTGTGTACAGTGGGTTATCACACTGTCCTTTCACACTCTGGGACTGTGTACAGTGGGTTATCACACTGTCCTTTCACACTCTGGGACTGGGTACAGTGTGTTATCACACTGTCCTTTCACACTCTGGGACTGGGTCCAGTGGGTTATCACACTGTCCTTTCACACTCTGGGACTGGGTACAGTGTGTTATCACACTGTCCTTTCACACTCTGGGACTGGTTGATACAGTGGGTTATCACACTGTCCTTCCACACTCTGGGACTGGGTACAGTGGGTTATCACACTGTCCTTTCACACTCTGGGACTGGGTACAGTGGGTTATCACACTGTCCTTTCACACTCTGGGACTGGGTACAGGGGGTTATCACACTGTCCTTTCACACTCTGGGACTGGGTGGTACAGTGGGTTATCACACTGTCCTTTCACACTCTGGGACTGGGTGGTACAGTGGGTTATCACACTGTCCTTTCACACTCTGGGACTGGGTACAGTGGGTTATCACACTGTCCTTTCACACTCTGGGACTGGATACAGTGGGATATCACACTGTCCTTTCACACTCTGGGACTGGGTACAGTGGGTTATCACTGTCCTTTCACACTCTGGGACTGGATACAGTGGGTTATCACACTGTCCTTTCACACTCTGGGACTGGATACAGTGGGTTATCACGCTGTCCTTTCACACTCTGGGACTGGGTACAGTGGCTTATCACACTGTCCTTTCACACTCTAGGACTGGGTACAGTGGGCCATCACACTGTCCTTTCACGCTCTGGGACTGGGTACAGTGGGTTATCGCACCGTGCGATGGATCATTGAAATTCATTCGATCAGCTTATAAATACTGTGGACCATGCATTACATCCAAACCCACAGCACAGGCAATCTGACCTTTCAACGACAGGCAGCACCGTCCTACTTTTGCCACTATTTCCTATTCACTGGTTTGTGGTGGATTATGGTTCACTAGATAAATCCTAAAATCTGAACTCTAAGATCTGTTAGTATGTGCTACTCATAATATATTGTACTTAGTGGAGGTATGGATTTAAATTGTTTATGCAAAGGCGTAGAAGGAGTTATCCTCAAAGTAGCTCGTGCTACAATGACCTAGGAGTATTTGATGGGACTGTGTAGAGGGAGCTTTACTCTGTATCTGAACCGTGCTGTACCTGCCCTGGGAGTGTTTGATGGGACAGTGTAGAGGTAGCTTTACTCTGTATCTAACCCGTGCTGTACCTGCCCTGGGAGTGTTTGATGGGACAGTGTAGAGGTAGCTTTACTCTGCATCTAACCCGTGCTGTACCTGCCCTGGGAGTGTTTGATGGGACAGTGTAGAGGGAGCTTTACTCTGTGTGGTAAACCACTGTTTGTATTCCACTGTGCACATGCCTGGACATGCCTCGGCTGACTCCTCCCACAAGTCCTAGTATAAAGGTGACTGCTCCCCAGCCCTTTGTATTTCTGGACCGGTCGACCACTCGAGGCAGACCTTCATTCTTTGTTAATAAAAGCCTTTAGTTACTCTCTTAACTCTCAGTCTTTTATGAGTAATTGATAGCGCATCAATTTTATTAACAAAATTTTTATAATGGAGAAGATCCTCACACCAGCATGCCTGGACTTAGATCATCGGGAGGCGGACTCATCCACCAAGTTTACTCACTGGCTTAAGTGTTTCGAAAAATTCCTGACCGCCTCCGCAGCAATCAAATCGGACGAGGACAAACTGGATGTCCTGACCTCCAAAGTGAACCACCGAGTGTACTCGGTCATCCAAGACGCGACCTCGTACGCGAACGCTATCAAGCTCCTCAAGGACCAGTACACGCGCCCAGTGAACGAAGTGTACGCCAGGCACCTTCTGGGGAGTCGTAAACAACAACCTGGGGAATCGACCGTGGAATACCTTCAGGCACTGTCTGTGCTTGGCCGGGCCTGTGGTTGTAAGGATGTAAAGGCCACCGTGTACACAGAGGAACTTATCCGGGACGCTTTTGTAGCGGGCCACAGATCCAATTACACCCGACAGCGACTGTTGGAGCAGAGTGACCTCGACCTCAACAAGGCCTCTGAACTCGCACTATCATTGGATGCAGCCTACCGGGGCATGGATGCCTACTCCTCTGCACCGTGGACGCCGCGGGGAATGACAGCCTGGGACACGGTAGGACCGCCTCATAGCGCCGTGCCACCCCAGCCACACCCCAGCAACGGCCCAACTACCGCAGCAGTGTCCCAAGGCCAGACAGCAGTGCCCCAAGGCCAGAAATGCTACTTCTGTGGCCAGGCAAAACACCCCAGAGCGCGCTGCCCGGCGAAAAACGCGATCTGCTCAGGCTGCGGGAAGAAGGGACACTACGCTAACGTCTGCAGGGCCAAAGCCACCCCGAACCCCAGCAGCGCCGCGTGTGGGCCATGCGGGCCGCCATCTTGGGCCTCCCCGGCCATGTGCGAACCACCGGTACAGCAGCCATTTTGGACGCCTCCAGCCACATGGGGATCATGGACGCCGCCATCTTGGACGACAGCCGGAACGCAGCAGGCCCCCAACACCGCCTCATCTGATACCCGCAGCGACACACCGACCCCTACGCTGGCATCCGTTACACTGGACCAAGCGAGACCGCACCAGCTGGCCAGTTCCACAATGGACATTAAGGTAAATGGCCACGATACAATCTGCCTTTTTGACTCTGGGAGCACGGAGAGCTTCATCCACCCCGACACGGTGCGGCGTTGCTCTCTCCCAGTCTTGCCTGCGCACCAGCGGATTTCTATGGCCTCCGAGTCCCAGTCGGCGGACATCGGCGGCTACTGCGTAGTGACACTCGTAGTAGACGGGACCGTGTACGATCATTTTAAACTTCTGGTCCTGCCCGACCTCTGCGCTGCCGTCCTGCTGGGGTTAGATTTTCAGTGCCACCTTAAAAGTGTTACGATGGCGTACGGTGGACCCCTACCCCCACTCACAGTCCGCAGCCAGCAGCTCCCAAATTGCCCGCCGCGCACCAGGTGCAACCTCTCCACACTCAGAGTCACCCCCCCCCCCACTGTTTGCTAACCTCATCCCCGACTGTAAGCCCATTGCCACAAAGAGCAGGCGATACAGTGCCGGGGACAGGGTTTTCATTAAAACCGAAGTGGAGCGGCTCCTGAAGGAAGGGATTATTGAGGGCAGCACCAGCCCCTGGCGAGCCCAGGTTGTGGTCGTTAAGACCGGCGAGAAGCAGCGCCTGGTCATCGACTACAGCCAGACAATAAATCGCTACACCCTGCTGGACGCCTACCCACTCCCCCGCATAGCTGATATGGTCAACCAGATCGCGCAGTACCGCGTCTTCTCGACCATTGACCTGAAATCAGCGTACCACCAGCTCCCTATCCGCCCTGAGGACCACCAGTATACTGCCTTTGAGGCAAACGGCCGCCTCTACCACTTCCTTAGGGTTCCCTTTGGCGTCACCAACGGGGTCTCCGTCTTCCAAAGGGAGATGGACCGGATGGTAGATCAAAATGCGTTGCAGGCCACTTTCCCATATCTGGACAATGTGACCATCTGCGGCCGTGACTTGCAGGACCATGACGCAAACCTCGAAAAATTCCTCCGCACCGCCCAACTCCTGAACCTGACATATAACAAGGAGAAGTGCATATTCCGCACAAACTGCCTCGCCATCCTTGGCTGTGTTGTGGAACACGGAGTCATCGGCCCCGACCCCGACCGGATGCGTCCCCTTATGGAACTCCCACTGCCCCACTGCCTCAAGGCCCTGAAGAGGTGCCTAGGGTTTTTCTCCTATTATGCCCAGTGGGTCCCCTACTATGCGGACAAGGCCCATCCGCTGATCAAGTCCACCTCTTTTCCCTTGACGGCAGAGGCCCGCTTAGCCTTCCACCGTATCAAGGAAGACATTGCCAAAGCCACCATGCACGCAGTGGACGAATCCATCCCCTTCCAGGTGGAAAGCGACGCGTCCGACTTTGCCCTGGCCGCTACCCTCAATCAGGCGGGGAGACCCGTGGCCTTCTTTTCACGAACCCTCCAAGGCCCGGAGACCAGACACTCCGCTGTTGAGAAGGAGGCCCAGGCGATTGTGGAGGCTGTGCGTCATTGGAGGCACTACCTGGCCGGAAAACGATTTACCCTGCTCACTGACCAACGTTCAGTTGCTTTCATGTTTAACAACAAGCAGAGGGGCAAAATCAAAAATGACAAGATCTTGAGGTGGAGAATCGAACTTTCCACCTACAATTACGAGATCTTGTACCGGCCCGGGAAGCTCAATGAACCCCCGGATGCGCTATCGCGTGGCACCTGCGCCAGCGCGCAGATCGATAGACTGCGGGCCCTCCACAATGACCTCTGCCACCCGGGGGTCACCAGGTTCTTCCACTTCATCAAGGCCCGCAACCTGCCTTACTCCATTGAGGAGGTCAGGACCATGACCAGGAACTGCCAAGTCTGCGCTGAGTGCAAACCGCACTTTTATAGACCAGACAGGGCCCACCTGATAAAAGCCACTCGCCCCTTCGAGCGCCTGAGCGTTGATTTTAAAGGGCCTCTCCCCTCCTCCGACCGCAATGTGTACTTCCTCAATATTATTGATGAGTACTCCCGTTTCCCGTTCGCCATCCCCTGCCCGGACATGACCAGTGCCACGGTCATTAAATGTCTGAACGACCTCTTCACCCTGTTCGGTTTCCCCAGCTATATCCATAGCGACCGGGGCTCATCGTTTATGAGCGACGAACTCCGTCAGTACCTGCTAACTAGGGGTATTGCCACAAGCAGGACCACCAGTTACAACCCCCGGGGGAACGGACAGGTGTAAAGAGAAAATGCGACAGTTTGGAAGGCCGCCCTGCTAGCCTTATAGTCTAGGGGCCTTCCAACCTCCCGCTGGCAGGATGTGCTCCCCGATGCGCTCCACTCTATTCGGTCACTGCTCTGCACTGCCACTAACGCCACCCCTCATGAGAAAATGTTTGTCTTCCCAAGGAAGTCCACATCGGGGACATCGCTACCGCCATGGCTGACGTCCCCAGGGCCGGTCCTACTGAGAAGGCACGTGAGGACCCATAAAACGGACCCCCTGGTCGAGAGGGTCGACCTCCTCCACGCCAACCCCCAGTATGCTTACATTGCATACCCGGACGGGCGGGAGGACACAGTCTCCATAAGAGACCTTGTACCCTCGGGGGCCGCAGTAACTCACTACCACCCCCCCCCCCACGATCCAATATCCAGCCCCAGCAGACGGCAGGCCTGGGCCCCGCGACCCGCTCGACATCTACGAGGACGACACGCCTGTGCCACAGCCCACACAGGACTCGACGCCGGAAGCTCCACTACCCCTGCCGTCGCCACGCCGATCACAGCGGCAGACAAGACCTCCGGAGAGACTCCAATACACTAACTTTTAATACACTTCACCCCGCCGGACTCAATTTTAAACAAGGGGTGAATGTGGTAAACCACTGTTTGTATTCCACTGTGTACATGCCTGGACATGCCTCGGCTGACTCCTCCCACAAGTCCGAGTATAAAGGTGACTGCTCCCCAGCCCTTTGTATTTCTGGACCGGTCGACCACTCGAGGCAGACCTTCATTCTTTTGTTAATAAAAGCCTTTAGTTACTCTCTTAACTCTCAGTCTTTTATGAGTAATTGATAGCGCATCACTCTGTATCTAACCGGTGCTGTACCTGCCCTGGGAGTGTTTGACGGGACAGTGTAGAGGGAGCTTTACTCTGTATCTAACCCGTGCTGTACCTGCGCTGGGAGTGTTTGATGGGACAGTGTAGAGGGAGCTTTACTCTGTATCCAACCTGTGCTGTACCTGCCCTGGGAGTGTTTGATGGGACAGTGTAGAGGGAGCTTTACTCTGTATCTAACCCGTGCTGTACCTGCCCTGGGAGTGTTTGATGGGACAGTGTAGAGGGAGCTTTACTCTGTATCCAACCCGTGCTGTACCTGCCCTGGGAGTGTTTGATGGGACAGTGTAGAGGGAGCTTTACTCTGTATCTAACCTGTGCTGTACCTGCCCTGGGAGTGTTTGATGGGACAGTGTAGAGGGAGCTTTACTCTGTATCTAACCTGTGCTGTACCTGCCCTGGGCGTGTTTGATGGGACAGTGTAGAGGGAGCTTTACTCTGTATCTAACCTGTGCTGTACCTGCCCTGGGAGTGTTTGATGGGACAGTGTAGAGGGAGCTTTACTCTGTATCTAACCCGTGTTGTACCTGCCCTGGGAGTGTTTGATGGGACAGTGTAGAGGGAGCTTTACTCTGTATCTAACTCATGCTGTACCTGCCCTGGGAGTGTTTGATGGGACAGTGTAGAGGGAGCTTTACTCTGTATCTAACCCGTGCTGTACCTGCCCTGGGAGTGTTTGATGGGACAGTGTAGAGGGAGCTTTACTCTGTATCTAACCCGTGCTGTACCTGTCCTGGGAGTGTTTGATGGGACAGTGTAGAGGGAGCTTTACTCTGTATCTAACCCGTGCTGTACCTGCCCTGGGAGTGTTTGATGGGACAGTGTAGAGGGAGCTTTACTCTGTATCTAACCCGTGCTGTACCTGCCCTGGGAGTGTTTGATGGGTCAGTGTAGAGGAACTTCCCAGAGGCCAGGCACAATCCCACAGAGAACATCAGTGAATTTGTCAACCCCTGGTCTGCTCACAAAGCAGCAACTTGCATTAATTTATCGCTTTAAAAGCTCTGACTGTGCTTTGGAGCAGAAGTGAAAAGTCGATAAAAGCAGTTAAGGAACCCGATTGCAAGCCCCAGGGGAGAGATTGGGAAGGGTGATTGAAAGCTTTGCTGACAAAATGTTGTGATTGGTTGAGAAGGTTTTTGAAGGGGAGGCGATGGTGCAGTTTGAGAATCGGGCTGAAGGGTAATTTAGCAACAAAAAAAGGGTTAAGGACTTTTCTAATGTGAACTGGGCAGGGGTGTCGTTACTTATTTACAAAGGTAATTATTAACCTGTTGTGGATTCTAATTGTTGTACTGCTTTTCATTTCCAAACACCCATTCATGTGTTTGTCTTAACATGAATAGCCTGCAATAGGCAGCTGATGTATCAATGTGAAGTGCAACCCAGACAGTCTAAGCTACGTTGAACCCATGTGAAGCCTTTGGATTGCTGGAGGTGTCCAGGACTCATTAACACCAGGCAGTGTGTTTCTAGATCACGGGCCATGGTCACCCCAGCTTTAGAGCAGCAGCAGGACTTGCTGTTGCTGAATGTGAGCAATGATTTTCTGCTGTGGATTTCACATCCCCTGGGAAATGGGATGTTTTGTAACACACTCATTTTATTTACAACACAACAGTCAGAGAAGAAGACCTTCAACTCTTTCATCTGAAGTGTTGCTGTGACACCCATTCCTTGCATCCTCCATTTGGTTCTAACTATCCACTTGAGGAACTATAACTGGCCTTGAATGCTCTGTCCGTGTTCCTCTTTAAAAAGATGTTGATTTATTTTCTAGAGCAAGGAGCTGCAATGCAGACAGAGGTGATGGCAACCCCGGCAGCAGCTGTCCCCCCATCACAGTGAGGTGAAAGATCTGGAGCAAGACACAGCATTCTATCTGGAATAAATACGATGTTCCCAAGTTGTACCAGTGTGAAGAGCAGTTTGGGTGGATATGCTGAGATGTTCTCTTTCGCAAGTTTAATGTGGTTAAAAGAAACAGCAAATCTGATCATTAATGGAGGTGATGTCAGTATTGTAAGAGGTGATGTGTACACTGGAAAGTGACAATGCTACACAGACCAATGTAAAACTCATTGTATAATATTCTGCTATATTGCTAATGCATACACACCATCCACACTCTTAGTTTGAATAGCATCTGACATCTTTTGAAACTAAGTTCTATTACAAATATACCAAACTGTCATCATTAATTTAGGTGCGCATCCCCCTATTCTTTGTTCAATGCATTGTTGACTGTTGCTATTTTCCATATTGTGTCGATTGTGAAATATCTTAATGTGCCAATTTGGGGGGAATTTGATGTTGAGAAGACAATATCTGGCTGTGGAACTTTTTATTTTGTTCTTGCTTTACAATCAGCAGTTTACATACTAAGTATTTCTGCCTTTGGTCCTGGTCCATTTTAGAAGCATGGTAATATTGTCAGGGTGGCCTATGGCTAAGTCACTAGTTCGAAATACCAAGTTATGTCCATGTGGGGCACCATATTTCAATACTTTGTCTTCCATTTTGATTCAAAATGGCAGTCAGCAAGTTCCAAAGTCATTGTGGTGGAATGTGAGATTAGGGCTGGGGCAAAGCGGAAGGAAGACTGGCCAGTGAGAAGTGGCTCAGGACAGAAAGATGTGCAAGTAGGGACAGGACAGGAACTTTAAATCTGAAGTTTCAGTGTCCGACCCCTGTAAGAAGAGAGTTTTCAGGCTTAAGCATCTCATTCCAGTCCTGCTTCCAAGCCTTTTATGACTTGGGGGGGGGGGGGGGGGGGTGGGTGGGGGGTGGGGGGGAAGAGCTTAGCTTCCTTTGATATTGATTGGCTGAACATATCAGTGTTTCATTTTAGATAAAATCATTTCAGTAGCAAAGAGTTCTAGACTGTTATCCGTGCCAGTGCGATCCTCTGGCAGACGGCAGGATTGTTTCTCAGTGGTGTCTGGTCATTTGTTTTTTAGTTTTTGTTCCTCATGAGGGTGAAGAGACCCCAATGTTGGCTGTTTGTATTGTTGGGACTTCACCCAAACCCAGAATTGCAACAAACGCAGACTGTGGGGGAGATCTTCCTGGGTCTTCACCTGGACAGTCCATCACCTGAGCGCACCGAGCACTGAACAGTCAGGTGGGTCAGAGCACAGAACCAGGGAAATCTCCCCTCCTATTTCAGGTTATGAAACATTTTTCTATCCGAGCAGCTTTCATAGCCGATCTTCCTGAAAGCAGTGTGATTTCAAACAGGGGAGGATGCACCAAACCTCCTTATGTCGCAGTGGTTATTTGTGTCCTGAGTATTGTGTAGGTTAATAAAGGTTGGTTGTTCTGTGGCTGGTTGAATTTGTGTTAGTAACTGTGGAGGGACTTGCTATTTCCAAAGGAAGAACGAGGCCAACTCTGCTGATATTGGTTGATGGGCCCTGTATGGTTTTCTGTTCCAGACACCATTTCATCGATTGCTATGTGTAGAGGGGGTCTCGGGGCATCTTAGACTACACAGTGTTCTGTCAAGAAAGTACAGTCACCAATGAATTTGTTCAGAAGAGAGCCGTGAATAAAAGATCATACACGATTCTAATCCAGCTTTTGTATTGCAAGTAAAATTTAACGATTTAAGCAAAAGTTTGGGGTTTTGCACTCCCCTTTAAAGAGTGGCATAAAGCACTACCCGTTTAAGTATTTGGGTCCTTTTTTGTAGTAATATTTTCTCAAAATGCCGATAGTTTTGGCCTCGAGAAGCAGTTGGTCACATCGTTCCCCCCCCTATCCCCATAATAGCAAAATCTTTGCTCGATCCAAATGCCCGATTGCTCCACTCCATGATAGTGGGCAGATTGCCCGATTTGTCATTTTATGGGACTTTTTCATCCAGAAAAGAAGGAAGTTTAAAGATTTTTTTTTTTATTGTGGTTTTGTTTGTGAAACAAAAATTGAGAGTTTGACCTTGTTATGGGATTGTTTTGTACACCCCACTGAGGATTATTGGCACAGCATGACACGATTGTTACTGGTTTTAACTCGTACAAATGCATCCAGTCTCTTCTCTTTTCCCCCCCCCCACATACATGCACACAGACGCACACGCAGGGACAGACACATGCACGCAGACATGCATGCGTGCGCAAAAACAGTTTAGGAATACATATCTGTATAGGTTAGAACATTGTTTGCGGTTGTGTAGCCGCAGCTTTCTGTTTGCATTCTCTGGAATGGGCCGTTACTTGTGCTTGAAAATGATTGAATTCCCAATATTTTACCATTGAACTGCTACAGTTACTGTATCATATCAATCCTGCCCAGTCTTTCCTAATGTTGATGCCATTGTTAGAACAGTTAGCATAGTGGAGAACGGCTGTTCATGTACTGTAAGCTGGAATTAGAAGCACCTGACCTACAGTGCCCAATAATCGCTCTGGTGCTGGATGGGATATTGAACTAAGTTCTTCCAGTACTCGTGAAGAACCTTACCTGAGAAATAAGCTCCTCACTACACTGTCAAAATCAGTAAATGTGTCTGATCTTTCTGTTTTTGACAGATTTCAGCCCCCTCCCCCTCCCTGTAGCATTTTATTGGGGAAGTTTTAGCTGTTCTGTTGGATAGTCACGGTAATACTAATGCAGTCATTTCCAAAGTGGTGCCAATAGTTTGTTCAGTGAAATCCCTCAGCTCTCCTGTGCTTCCAGTCTGTTCTTAATCCTAAACCTAAATTTGAAAAAAAAGAGGGAAGTGTTTGGATGATACCACAATGTTTGTTACCCATTTAAGTATGGCCAAGGAATGCTGGGAATATGAGCAGGTTTACAGAGAGGAGGATGCCTATTTTAGGAGTCGACTAGAACCATCTTCGGTGACTTCACTTCTCGCAGAATGAAGAAGTAAAGAATTGTCTTTGTTTCAAGCTGTGTGCAATGTCACTGTGTTCTCCCAGCCCACTGAAATCCAGGTTGTCTTATTCTTCTCTCTGAATAGTTCCTGCAAACATTGAAAAATACTTTCCAAAAAAAAATCCAGGAATTTCAAAATTGAAGAAAGTTAGACCTCCCCCAGACTGTGCCAATGGTGAGCTCTTTTTTCTGTAGCTGAAGGGGGTAGAAATCTGTTAGATTCAGCATCCGGACTGAGATTAACTTAACAGGTAATGAAGCACATTTCAGACAGTCTCGTCTCTATCCCGTCAGGGTAGTCTTATTCTTTTGTTTACACTTTATTTTTCAGTTCTAGAAGCTTGTAATGTTAAACAAGCTTAGTTACACTTAACATGACTAGTGCTATTCACATGAAGTGAGGTCCTCTTCTCCCAAGCATGGAGCCGTTTCCCCAGTAACATCTCCTGGTGGTAATCTGTCCTTCAATGACAAATTTAAGAAATAATCCAGTGTGTTTCTTATTAACCTGTTCCTCCCACCATTTTAATAAGCAGGGTTCTAGTTGACTGAATCATGTGGGTAGCTCTCCAAGCATCATAGATGCCAGTGTGCCAGCCGTGTATGGTGGGATTGCCCATCCTCATTCAGAAGGTAGGTGTTGTGCCACCACTCTGCAGTCCATGGGATGGCAGTGGTAATTGTGGGCATGTGTGGTTCAGTCCTGTCCTGTCCTGTCCTGTCCGTCCAGCCCTGTAAAAGAGCAGAGCAGTTGGAGCATTTAATATACTTCCTTCAGCTGGGGGTCATTTTAGTTTTTTTCACCAGGTGAAAAATGGTTGATTGTGAATTGACGAGCCTAGTTTTTTTTCCATCAATGGAAATGGGACGAGTATAAAACAGGCTTCTGAGTTGCTATCATTCGATGATAAAATTACACCTCTTTGGTTGGAGAGTGAAATCCTGTAGTGCCTAAACTGAATGGCTTCATTGTTTACTAAATGAGTGTATAAATGGTGTTCTATAAGGACAAGTGACCCCATAAGGCCAATTTTAACTGCCGGTGGAGAACCCATTCTTGCTGGCGGGAAGATGGGGCCTTGTTTCCATCCCACCAGCGAACTGCGGGCGTCAAACAGGAGAACCCCTGGCCCCACAGAAACTCTGCCAAAAAAGAATTCTGGGCCATATCTTGAGCACAAATGGGCAGAGGGTGGGCAGAGCTGCCCATTTGTACCTGGAAATTGCAATCGGTGTTTACAGCTGGTGTAGGACCTGATCTGCACCATTGAATGAGGCTTCCTACTGATTCAGCCAAGCACCTGGGCCATCCTCATAAAGGCCCCGGGCAAAATGACGACGGGCAGGATTGGAGCAAGAACGGCACGGTAAGTGCCCGGCCTCCCAATCTCGCTGGGTGAACTGAGTTAAAATTGGCCCTGATATCTCCAAATACCACAGGTGTTACTAGCAGCGATGTTAGGTGGGAATCGCATGACTGGGGGTCTGACCTATGTACACTTTTTGTTTAAAACATAGCATTTTTTTATTGTATATTTGCTCATTTCTATATTAATATTTTACTATTTTTATGTTGGAATTGCCCATGTGTGTTCTATGCTGGCTGCATATTATCTGTGCTGTACATTCCCTGTTCTCAGCACACTAAAAATTAGAAATATTTTTTTAATAGGGTTTGAAGCTGATTTTTGAAACAAACCAGTGTTTTGTGATTGATCAGACGGACTGTAACTGCCGCTGGAGTCACCCAGACTGACTCCCATTTGTTGATCACCTTATTGGAAGCTTCCGTCTCCATTCAAATCATTCATTATACATTCTGAAAATTGCAGTATTATCTGAACATTTTCAAAACCTTTCCTGGAATTCATTTCAATGGGGCGTGAAGGAATCCATTTTGGGTTTTATTCAAGCTATTAAAGTATATGAACTGAAGACTGTATCATATGTTGGCAGGTGTGTATCTGTTACAATAATTTGAAGTCTTCCTTTCACTGATGTAATGGGTAGTGAGGTGTCACCTTTCAAACTTACCTTCTGTCTCATATTGCCCAAGAAAGTTGAATCATTTTAATGTGTTATGACAGTCAGATGTTAACACAGAGTATCTAAGTGTAAAACATATTCTCGTCAAGCCCTTAAAAATGGACTGTTCTTTTTACAAATTGACAAATTTCAATTGTAGTGTTTTGTCAAAATGTATTTAGTCTGTAACTCTGTAGTCTGTATAGCTTTCACTATCATGGAAAACTGCTAAGGAATAAACTGTACTTATTAAATATCAGAGCAGTACTGTATTTATTTTATGCTCCATCTCCAGGTTCCAAGGAATGTTAAATTTAACCTTTTATTAAGGAAGTGTTATCTAGTCACTTAGAAAATCATAACATGATTAGGCAGAGTCAATATGGTTTTACGAAGGGACCGAGTGTAATGTATCCAAGTTTGCTGACGATACAAAGCTAGGTGGGGATGTGAGGAGAACACAAAGCATCTGAAAAGGGATATAGATAGACTAAGTGAGTGGGCAGTAAGGTGGCAGATGGAGTATAATGTAGGGAAATGTGAGGTTATTCACTTTGGTAGGAAGAATAGAAAAACAGAATCTTTTTTAAATGGTGAGAAACTTTCCAATGTTGGTGTTGAGAGAGATTTGGGAGTCCTCGTGCAAGAAACACAGAAAGCTAGCATGCAGGTACAGCAAGCAATAAGGAAGGCAAATGGCCTGTTGGCCTTTATTGCAAGGGGGTTGGAGTATAAGAGTAAGGAAGACTTGCTACAATTGTACAGACCTTGGTGAGATCACACCTGGAGTACTGTGCACAGTTTTGGTCTCCTTATCTAAGGAAGGATATACTTGCCTTGGAGGCGGTGCAACGAAGGTTCACGAGATTGATTCCTGGGATGAGAGGGCTGTCCTATGAGGAGAGATTGTGCAGAATGGGCCGATACTCTCTGGAGTTTAGAAGAATGAGAGGTGATCTCATTGAAACATACAAGATTCTGAGGGGGATTGACAGGGTAGATGCTGAGAGGTTGTTTCCCCCTGGCTGGAGTGTCTAGAACCAGGGGTCATAGTCTCAGGATAAGGGGTCGGCCATTTAAGACTGAGATGAGGAGGAATTTCTTCACTGAGAGGGTTGTGAATCTTTGGAATTCTCTGCCCCAGAGGGCTGTGAATGCTGAGTCTTTGAGTAGATTCAAGGCTGAGATCGATAGATTTTTGGACTCATGGGAAATCGAGGGATATGGAGATCGGGCGGGAAAGTGGAGTTGAGGTCGATGATCAGCCATGATCTTATTGAATGGCGGAGCAGGCTCGAGGGGCCGTATGGCCGACTCCTGCTCTTATTTCTTATGTTCTTCAAATGTTGGTGTTCAGAGAGATTTGGGTGTCCTCGTGCAAGAAACACAGAAAGCTAGCATGCAGGTACAGCAAGCAATAAGGAAGGCAAATGGCATGTTGGTCTTTACTGTAGCTTCCATCCAGACCTTCCTGCAGCTCGGAAGGTTTGCTGAGCTTGGGGTAAAGGTGGATTCACTTGTGGATTATGATTTGAAGGATTTTAGTTCCAACTTCTCACTCTGGTCTAGCAATGGTTCCCATAAGTGGACTGTTGCCTTCTACAGTTCAGAAGCTCTACCTTTTCTACATTCTGACCTGTTGCAGAAATCTGCTTCCTGGATTAAAAGTAAACTTGTTCACTACCAAATTCTCTTCAAAATGGTGGCTATTAGCACGCAGTTACACACAAGAGTGACCAATATCTTTATAAACAAACAATAAGAGGAAGCATAATAATCAAAGGGCAATATACCGAAGTTCCTATGTCATGAGAGGCAGTGGAGAAGTTGATTATATCAACAAATTCAGGAGAAAGTTGGCAAAAAGTTTAATAGAAGGTATGCAATCTTTATCCTCAACAATCACCACTTCTGATTTAGTTAATAGGTGTCTGTTTAATTGACGAAAGTTGCTGTCTTCACTTCAGCGCAAACTTTTTGTAGAAAGTATTTCACGATCTGTCCGGACCACTAGCTTATGGAAAATCGCTTCACTGGGTCAAAATCTTTGGCATTTAAATCCGTAAGTGTCAAAACTGAAACTGCTTGAAACCTTCAAATCAATATCATCACGTGATATTCTAATTAGCAGATTTCTACAAAACTACAAGCATAGTCAGAATTCATAAAATCTTGATTTACTGGAGATCAATGGTGACATGAGAAAAATTAGGTCTTATTTCGTTAGAACAACACAATGACAGAAGTGTTTAAAATTATGAAGGAATGGAATAGGGTAGATAGAAGCAGATTCTGTCCACCAGTTGAGGGGTCTAAAAGAAAAGACTTGCATTTATACAGTGCAATTCTTGACCTCAGGACGTCCTAAAGCACTTTACAGCCAAGGAAGTACTTTTTGAAGTGTAGTCACTGTTGTAATGTAGGAAAGGCAGCAGGCTGCCACAAACAGCAATGTGATAATGACCAGATAATAGCCTAGAAATTCGGTGGGCTGCGCCACCAGTTAGCGCCTAAAGAGGGCACTCAGTGGCTTTAACGCCACTGGCCGCGCCTCCCGCGATATTTAGCGGGGCGCTAATGGCGGCTTTAGCCTGTAGCACTGCGCCGCCACCGATGACGTCATCGGTGTGCGCAGCGCCCCGATCGCGATATTTGGTCGCGCCCGCCTCTGTAACGCCGATCGCAAATCGCGCCCGGTTCACGGGGCCTACCTGTGGCGGTAGTGGTGCAAAGTAAGGTGGAGGTGCGGGGCAGCCATTTTTTCAGTGGCCGCCTGCCAGCACCTCCGTCCCCGGCCTCCTGATCCCCCGCCCTGGGTAGTGCCGGCTGTGTCCCGAGAGCCCGGCACTTCTCCTCGGTGCCGGGCTCTTTTGCCGGCACTCGCGATCGGTCATCGCGCTGGTGCAGGCCCCTCCCCCTTAAGAAGGGGAGGAAGGCCTGCAGTACCGCAGCGCACCGCACATTGCGCTGCAATATTCAGTTTCAGCGCCCCAAGAGGGACGCGGGGCGCCCCGCGTCCCTCTTGGGGCGCTCAAACTGAATTTCCGGCAGGCGCAACTGCTCCGTTCGCAGCGGTAATTCCGGCGCCCAGACGAGCTTGGCGCCCCGTTTGGGGCTCCACCAAATTTCTAGGCCAATCTGTTTTAGTTCTCTTGGTTGAGGGATAAATATTGGCCAGTACACCAGGGAGAAATTCCTTGCTCTTCTTTGAATAGTGCCTGAGGGGGCAGACAGGGCCATAGTTTAACGTCTCATCCAAAAGACGGCACCTCCGACAGTGTAGTACTCCCTCAGTATTACACTGGAGTGTCAGCCTAGATTTTGTGCTCAAGTCTCTGCAGTGGGTCTTGAACCCACAACCTTCTGAATCAGAAGCAAGAGCACGACCCAAATCAAATCAACTTTTATTGTCATTGTTAGTGCACAAGTGCAGTACATCGAAATGTAGGCTTGCGGCTCCCGAGAGTGTACATTTAGATTAAGACATTTAAACATTCAACATTCATTTGGCTTGTAATATATTAACATAAACATAACCATAATAAAGTGCATTGGCAGATGTGCAGGCTTTAGAGCTTATTTGTGGAGTTCAGTAGGATGACAGCCCTGGGAAAGAAGCTGTTCCTAAATCTGGTCGTACGGGTGCGAATGCATCTGTAGCGTCTCCCAGATGGCAGGAGGGCAAACAGACTGTGGCTGGGGTGGGTAGGGTCTTTGATGATGGACCGTGACCTCCGTAAACAGCGTTTCTGGTATATGTGCTCTGTGGTCGGTAGCCGGGTGCCGGTAATGCATTGGGCAGTTTTGACTACCCGCTGCAGGGCTTTCCGGTCATAGTAGCTACAGCTGCCATACCATACTGTGATACAGTTCGTCAGGAGGCTCTCTAATGTGCAGCGGTAAAAGTTAGAGAGGATCAGGGGTGACAGGTTACATCCCTTCAGCCTCCTTAGGAAATATAGGCGCTGCTGGGCCTTCTTCACCAGAGAGGAGGTGTTGAGGGACCAGGAGGTCTTCCGTGATGTGGACTCCGAGGAACTTCAAGCTGTCCACCCTTTCCACCACAGCTCCATGGATGTGGATGGGGGTGTGACTTCCGCCTTTAGACTTCCTGAAGTCCACAATGATTTCTTTGGTTTTCTTGATGTTAAGGGCCAGGTTGTTATCGGCGCACCACTTCACGAGATGCTGGACCTCCTCCCTGTAGGCTGACTCATCGTTGTTGGTGATCTGGCCTACTACCGTGGTATCATCCGCAAACTTGATGGTGTTGGAACCATGAACAGCCACACAGTCGTGGGTGAAGAGGGAGTAGAGGAGGGGGCTCAGCACACAACCTTGTGGGGCCCCCGTGTTCAGGGTCGGGGGGGGGGAGGTGTGGTTACCTAATTTGACAGACTGGGGTCTGTTTGTTAGGAAGTCCAGGGTCCAGTTGCAGAGGGAAGTGTTCAGGCCAAGAGTTTGGAGGCCATCTTGTTGGGGACGACAGTGTTGAATGCTGAGCTGCAGTCTATGAACAGCATTCTGATGTAGGTCTCTTTACCATCTAATTGGTTCAGGGCCGAGTGTAGAGCAGTTGTGATTGCATCCTCCGTTGATCTGTTTGCACGATAGGCAGACTGGTGTTGGTCAAGAGAGGCGGGAACACTGGCTTTGATGTGAGCCAGGACCAGTCTCTCGAAACACTTCATTATGATGGGTGAGAGTGCGACAGGTCGATAGTCATTTGTTTTGGCACAGGAATAATGGTAGCGGTCTTGAAGCATGTAGGGACGACTGCCTGGGCCAATGACAGATTGAAGATGGCGGTGAAGAAATCAGCCAGCTGATCAGCACATTCCTTGAGTACCCGTCCAGGGATGCTATCCGGTCCAGCAGCCTTTCGTGTGTTCACTCCGCGTAGAACACCCCTTACGTCGGAGGTCGACAGAGTGAGCACCTGGTCTTCCGGGGCTGGCAAGGCTTTGGTAGCCAGCTCCCTGTTGTCCCTGTCGAAGCGAGCGTAGAAGTTGTTAAGCTCCTCCGGAAGGGAGGCATCGCTAACCGGGGGGCTGGTGTTTTTGCTCTTGTAGTCAGTGATGGACTGGATGCCTTGCCACATGCGCCGGGGGTCCGAGTTGTTGTGGAAATGATCCTCTATCCGCAGTGTCTGTTTCCTTTTGGCAGTCCTGATACCCTTTTTTAGTTTGGTCCTAGCTGCACTGCAAGCCACCGCGTTGCCAGCTTTCAACAGCGAGCGGACGCACTGTGCCAAAGCAGAGTCCAGAACAAGGGGCCATAGACGCAAGAGTAAATGTAAGAGATTTAGAACAAGAGGACAGAAGTTTCTTTACACAGAGTTGTGAGGCTGTGGCATTCACTTCGCTGCTACTAAATCAGCGGGATTAGTTTGGGTTTGATACAGGGCTATGCGGAGAGAGCGGGGCAGTGGGATGAGTTTGGATTTGATACAGGACTATGGGGAGAGAGCGGGGCTGTGGGATTAGTTTGGGATTAATACAGGGCTATGGGGAGAGAGCGGGGCAGAGGGATTAGTTTGGGATTGATACAGGGCTATGGGGAGAGAGCGGGGCTGTGGGATTAGTTTGGGATTGATACAGGGCAATGGGAAGAGAGCGGGGCAGTGGGATTAGTTTGGGATTGATACAGGGCTATGCGGAGAGAGCGGGGCAGTGGGATTAGTTTGGGTTTGATACGGCTATGGGGAGAGAGCGGGGCAGTGGGATTAGTTTGGGTTTGATACGGCTATGGGGAGAGAGCGGGGCAGTGGGATTAGTTTGGGTTTGATACGGCTATGGGGAGAGAGCGGGGCAGTGGGATTAGTTTGGGTTTGATACGGCTATGGGGAGAGAGCGGGGCAGTGGGATTAGTTTGGGATTGATACAGGGCTATGGGGAGAGGGCGGGGCAGTGGGATTAGTTTGGGATTGATACAGGGCTATGGGGAGAGAGAGCGGGGCAGTGGGATTAGTTTTGGATTGATACAGGGCTATGGGGAGAGTGTGGGGCTGTGGGATTAGTTTGGGAATAATACAGGGCTATGGGGAGAGAGCGGGGCAGAGGGATTAGTTTGGGATTGATACAGGGCTATGGGGAGAGAGCGGGGCTGTGGGATTAGTTTGGGATTGAGACAGGGCTATGGGAAGAGAGCGGGGCAGTGTGATTAGTTTGAGATTGATACAGGGCTATGGGGAGAGAGCGGGGCAGTGGGATTAGTTTGGGATTGATACAGGGCTATGCGGAGAGAGCGGGGCAGTGGGATTAGTTTCAGATTGATACAGGGCTATGCGGAGAGAGCGGGGCAGTGGGATTAGTTTGGTTTTGATACAGGGCTATGGGGAGAGAGCGGGGCAGTGGGATTATTTTGGGTTTGATAAAGGGCTATGGGGAGAGAGCGGGGCAGTAGGATTAGTTTGGGGATTGATACGGCTATGGGGAGAGAGCGGGGCAGTGGGATTAGTTTGGGTTTGATACAGGGCGATGGTGAGAGAGCGGGGCAGTGGGATTAGTTTAGGTTTGATACGGCTATGGGGAGAGAGCGGGGCAGTGGGATTAGTTTGGGATTGATACAGGGCTATGGGGAGAGAGCGGGGCAGTGGGATTAGTTTAGGTTTGATACGGCTATGGGGAGAGAGCGGGGCACTGGGATTAGTTTGGGATTGATACAGGGCTATGGGGAGAGCGGGGCAGTGAGATTAGTTTGTGGATTAATACAGGCTATGCGGAGAGAGCGGGGCAGTGGGATTAGTTTGAGATTGATGCAGGGCTATGCAGAGAGAGCAGGGCAGTGGGATTAGTTTGGTTTTGATACAGGGCTATGGGGAGAGAGCGGGGCAGTGGGATTAGTTTGGGTTTGATACAGGGCTATGGGGAGAGAGAGGGGCAGTAGGATTAGTTTGGGTTTGATACGGCTTTGGGGAGAGAGCGGGGCAGTGGGATTAGTTGGAGATTGATACAGGGCTATGCGGAGAGAGCGGGGCAGTGGGATTAGTTTGAGATTGATACAGGGCTATGGGCAGAGAGCGGGGCAGTGGGAGTAGTTTGGGATTGATACAGGGCTATGGGGAGAGAGCAGGCCAGTGGGATTTGGGGATTGATACAGGGCTATGGGGAGAGAGCGGGGCAGTGGGATTAGTTTGGGCAGAGAGCGGGGCAGTGGGATTAGTTTGGGGATTGATAAAGGGCAATGGGGAGAGAGCGGGGCAGTGGGATTAGTTTTGGGATTGATACGGGGCTATGGGGAGAGAGCGGGGCAGTGGGATTAGTTTGGGGATTGATATGGGGCTATGGGGAGAGAGCGGGGCAGCGGGATTAGTTTGGGGGTTGATACAGGGCTATGGGGAGAGCGGGGCAGTGGGATTAGTTTCGGGATTGATACAGGGCTATGGGGAGAGAGCGGGGCAGTGGGATTAGTTTGGGGATTGATACGGGGCTATGGGGAGAGAGCGGGCCAGTGGGATTAGTTTGTGGATTGATACGGGGCTATGGGGAGAGAGCGGGGCAGCGGGATTAGTTTGGGGATTGATACAGGGCTATGGGGAGAGAGCGGGGCAGTGGGATTAGTTTGGGGATTGAGACAGGGCTATGGGGAGAGAGCGGGGCAGTGGGATGAGTTTGGGATTGATACGGCTATGGGGAGAGAGCGGGGCAGTGGGATTAGTTTGGGATTGATACAGGGCTATGGGGAGAGAGCGGGGCAGTGGGATTAGTTTGTGGATTGATACAGGCTATGCGGAGAGAGCGGGGCAGTGGGATTAGTTTGAGATTGATACAGGGCTATGCGGAGAGAGTGGGGCAGTGGGATTAGTTTGAGATTGATACAGGGCTATGCGGAGAGAGCGGGGCAGTGGGATTAGTTTAAGATTGATACAGGGATATGCGGAGAGAGCGGGGCAGTGGGATTAGTTTGGGAATGAAACAGGGCTATGGGGAGAGAGCGGGGCAGTGGGATTAGTTTGGGATTGATACAGGGCTATGCGGAGAGAGCGGAGCAGTGGGATTAGTTCGAGATTGATACAGGGCTATGGGCAGAGAGCGGGACAGTGGGATTCGTTTGGGATTGATACAGGGCTATGGGGAGAGAGCAGGCCAGTGGGATTTGGGTATTGATACAGGGCTATGGGGAGAGAGCGGGGCAGTGGGATTAGTTTGGGGAGAGAGCGGGGCAGTGGGATTAGTTTGGGGATTGATACAGGGCTATGGGGAGATAGCGGGGCAGTGGGATTAGTTTGGGGATTGATACGGGGCTTTGGGGAGAGAGCGGGGCAGTGGGATTAGTTTGGGGATTGATACGGGGCTATGGGGAGAGAGCGGGGCAGTGGGATTAGTTTGAGATTGATACAGGGCTATGCGGAGAGAGCGGGGCAGTGGGATTAGTTTGAGATTGATACAGGGCTATGGGGAGAGAGCAGGGCAGTGGGATTAGTTTGTGGATTGATACAGGGCTATGCGGAGAGAGCGGGGCAGTGGGATTAGTTTGGGTTTGATACAGCTATGGGGAGAGAGCGGGGCAGTGGGATTAGTTTGGGTTTGATACGGCGATGGGGAGAGAGCGGGGCAGTGGGATTTGGGATCGATACAGGGCTATGGGGAGAGAGCGAGGCAGTGGGATTAGTTTGGGGATTGATACAGGGCTATGGGGAGAGAGCGGGTCAGTGGGTTTAGTTTCGGATTGATACAGGGCTATGGGGAGAGAGCGGGGCAGTGGGATTAGTTTGGGTTTGATACGGCTATGGGGGAGAGCGAGGCAGTGGGATTAGTTTGCGATTGATACAGGGCTATGGGAAGAGCGGGGCAGTGGGATTAGTTTGGGATTGATACAGGGCTATGCGGAGAGAGCGGGGCAGTGGGATTAGTTTGAGATTGATACAGGGATATGGGGAGAGAGCGGGGCAGTGGGATTAGTTTGTGGATTGATACAGGGCTATGCGGAGAGAGCGGGGCAGTGGGATTAGTTTCAGATTGATACAGGGCTATGCAGAGAGAGCAGGGCAGTGGGATTAGTTTGGTTTTGATACAGGGCTATGGGGAGAGAGCGGGGCAGTGGGATTAGTTTGGGATTGATACAGGACTATGGGGAGAGAGAGGGGCAGTGGGATTAGTTTGGGTTTGATACGGCTATGGGGAGAGAGCGGGGCAGTGGGATTAGTTTGGGATTGATACAGGGCTGTGGGGAGAGCGGGGCAGTGGGATTAGTTTGTGGATTGATACAGGCTATGCGGAGAGAGCGGGGCAGTGGGATTAGTTTGAGATTGATACAAGGCTATGGGGAGAGAGCGGGGCAGTGGGATTAGTTTGAGATTGATACAGGGCTATGCGGAGAGAGCGGGGCAGTGGGATTAGTTTGGGATTGAAACAGGACTATTTGGAGAGAGCGGGGCAGTGGGATAAGTTTGGGATTGATACAGGGCGATGCGGAGAGAGCGGGGCAGTGGGATTAGTTGGAGATTGATACAGGGCTATGGGGAGAGAGAGGGGCAGTGGGATTAGTTGGAGATTGATATAGGGCTATGCGGAGAGAGCGGGGCAGTGGGATTAGTTTGAGATTGATACAGGGCTATGGGCAGAGAGCGGGGCAGTGGGATTAGTTTGGGATTGATACAGGGCTATGGGGAGAGAGCAGGCCAGTGGGATTTGGGGATTGATACAGGGCTATGGGGAGAGAGCGGGGCAGTGGGATTAGTTTGGGGAGAGAGCGGGGCAGTGGGATTAGTTTGGGGATTGATACAGGGCTATGGGGAGAGAGCGGGGCAGTGGGATTAGTTTGGGGATTGATACGGGGCTATGGGGAGAGAGCGGGGCAGTGGGATTAGTTTGGGGATTGATACGGGGCTATGGGGAGAGCGGGGCAGTGGGATTAGTTTGGGATCGATACAGGGCTATGGGGAGAGAGCGGGGCAGTGGGATTAGTTTGTGTTTCATACAGGACTATGGGGAGAGAGCGGGGCAGTTGGACTGGTTTGGGTTTGATACGGCTACGGGGAGAGAGCGGGGCAGTGGGATTAGTTTGGGATTGATACAGGGCTATGGGGAGAGCAGGGCAGTGGGGTTCGTTTGTGGATTGATACAGGCTATGCCGAGAGAGCGGGGCAGTGGGATTAGTTTGAGATTGATAGGGCTATGAGGAGAGAGCGGGGCAGTGTGATTAGTTTGGGATTGATACAGGGCTATGGGGAGAGAGCGGGGCAGTGTGATTAGTTTGGGATTGATACAGGGCTATGGGGAGAGAGGGGGGCACTGGGATTAGTTTGGGATTGATACAGGGCTATGGGGAGAGAGAGTGGGGCAGTGGGATTAGTTTGGGATTGGAACAGGGCGATGGGGAGAGTGTGGGGCTGTGGGATTAGTTTGGGATTGATACAGGGCTATGGGGAGAGAGCGGGGCAGTGGGATTAGTTTGAGATTGATACAGGGCTATGGGGAGAGAGCGGGGCAGTGGGATTCGCTTGTGGATTGATACAGGGCTATGCGGAGAGAGCGGGGCAGTGGGATTAGTTTGGGTTTGATACAGCTATGGGGAGAGAGCGGGGCAGTGGGATTAGTTTCGGTTTGATACGGCTATGGGGAGAGAGAGCGGGGCAGTGGGATTAGTTTGGGTTTGATACGGCTATGGGGAGAGAGCGGGGCAGTGGGATTAGTTTGGGATTGATACAGGGCTATGGGGAGAGCGGGGCAGCGGGATTAGTTTGGGGATTGATACAGGGCTATGGGGAGAGCGGGGCAGTGGGATTAGTTTGGGATCGATACAGGGCTATGGGGAGAGAGCGGGTCAGTGGGATTAGTTTGGTTTTGATACAGGGCTATGGGGAGAGAGCGGGGCAGTGGGATTAGTTTGTGTTTCATGCAGGACTATGGGGAGAGAGCGGGGCAGTAGGACTGGTTTGGGTTTGATACGGCTACGGGGAGAGAGCGGGGCAGTGGGATTAGTTTGGGATTGATACAGGGCTATGGGGAGAGCAGGGCAGCGGGATTAGTTTGTGGATTGATACAGGTCTATGCGGAGAGAGCGGGACAGTGGGATTAGTTTGGGATTGATACAGGGCTATGAGGAGAGAGCGGGGCAGTGTGATTAGTTTGGGATTGATACAGGGCTATGGGGAGAGAGCGGGGTAGTGTGATTAGTTTGGGATTGATACAGGGCTATGGGGAGAGAGGGGGGCACTGGGATTAGTTTGGGATTGATACAGGGCTATGGGGAGAGAGAGCGGGGCAGTGGGATTAGTTTGGGATTGGAACAGGGCTATGGGGAGAGTGTGGGGCTGTGGGATTAGTTTGGGATTGATACAGGGCTATGGTGAGAGAGCGGGGCAGTGGGATTAGTTTGGGATTGATACAGGGCTATGGGGAGAGAGCGGGGCTGTGGGATTAGTTTGGGATTGATACAGGGCTATGGGAAGAGAGCGGGGCAGTGTGATTAGTTTGAGATTGATACAGGGCTATGGGGAGAGAGCGGGGCAGTGGGATTAGTTTGGGGATTAATACGGGGCTATGGGGAGAGAGCGGGGCAGTGGGATTAGTTTGGGGATTGATACGGGGCTATGGGGAGAGAGCGGGGCAGTGGGATTAGTTTGGGGATTGATACGGGGCTATGGGGAGAGAGCGGGGCAGTGGGATTAGTTTGGGGATCGATACAGGGCTATGGGGAGAGAGCGGGGCAGTGGGATTTGGGATCGATACAGGGCTTTGGGGAGAGAGCGAGGCAGTGGGATTAGTTTGTGGATTGATACAGGGCTATGCGGAGAGAGCGGGGCAGTGGGTTTAGTTTGGGATTGATACAGGGCTATGGGGAAAGAGCGGGGCAGTGGGTTTAGTTTGGGATTGATACAGGGCTATGGGGAAAGAGCGGGGCAGTGGGATTAGTTTGGGTTTGATACAGGGCTATGGGGAGAGAGCGGGGCAGTGGGATTAGTTTGTGGATTGATACAGGGCTATGCGGAGAGAGCGGGGCAGTGGGATTAGTTTCAGATTGATACAGGGCTATGCAGAGAGAGCAGGGCAGTGGGATTAGTTTGGTTTTGATACAGGGCTATGGGGAGAGAGCGGGGCAGTGGGATTAGTTTGGGATTGATACAGGACTATGGGGAGAGAGAGGGGCAGTGGGATTAGTTTGGGTTTTGTAGGGGGTTTCTCTTGCTCTTTCTGGTCTCCTGCCAGGCTTCGTGCAATAATTACCCTTGAGTGGTTCGACCCACTCCCCCCTACGGTTCTAGACCTTGGACTTAGGTGCAGAGAACAGTAGTGCAGAGAAAGAACTCAATAGACCAGGTTGAATAGCACGAAATGGATGCTTTTATTTTTAAACAGTTTGAAGCATTACAAAATACATGTCATAGGCACAGATTAAAGTTACTACAATCATGCACAAATTTATGAACTTGACTCTATGGAAATGGGGAACACACGGCACATCGAAAAAGGGGAAACACATTACGATTTCCCTTAACTCCCTCCCCTATACCTAAACTAAGTTTCGACCTGGGGAACTTGGGATCATGCTCACCACTCTCGAAATCGCGAGAAAGGGGGGGTTCGCAGCCTTTTTGGCACCGCTTTCCGTCGTCACGTGGATTTGGAAACTTCTGGCGCAGTCGATATTCTCTCCTCCCTCGAGGCGGTGGGGTAGACCCAGCCTCGATGAGCGCTCGTTAAGGTTGAGATCCACTAAGTCAATTTGGGTTCATGGAGCAGACCCAGATGCAGGCTATGCACTTGGGAGAATCTTGTGGCATCGATCGCCGGTTCTCTAGAGGGTTTCTTCTCCGTCGGCCTGGGTCGTCGATGATCTCCCGACCCCAGTACCCGGGCCACCCTCGTCGTCTTCTCGTCGTGGCCGAGCCTTGTTTGGCTGAACACCGACCACGTTGTCCTTTTACCGAAACCGTCCGTCTTTAAAAAGACGAAAACGTTTTCATCGATCTGCCGAAGTGGAAGAGGCGCCGATCCGGGCACCGTCCGCCCTTCGTTCGTTCCTCGTAGAAGAAAGTTCTTGAAGAAATGGAAGCCTGAAGTCGCCCAGCAAGAAGCCGTGGCAGTGAAGAAGAAGTTGTTCAAGTAACCCGAAGTCCGAAGTAACTTAGATGGACTTTCAATCCATAGTTATACTCTTTTGGGACAGTCTTATCTCCCGCCAAATCATAGTCCTGTCTTTGTATTAATTTTGGCGGGCAGAAATCTCTGCAGGGGCGCTTTGTCTTGTAACGGAGCCGGTGATAACTTAAACTGGCCTTCCTGGCCGATAATGTCTTTCAATGTCTTTTGCATTGTCACCGTGGCTCGGTTCGCATATTGATCGGTCCGGACATTTTCCTTGATGGCTGCTAAACGGTTTTTCCTTTGTACGATAAATGGGTATAAGTGTTTTTACATTGTCCGCCCATATCTTGATGGGCCCCATCCTGTACTTATAATCCATTGAATATGTATGCTGTTGCTCTGAGTTTCGGTTCCCAGAGACTGGCTTTCGTGGGCTCACTGTCTTCAATCCACAAGCCTGTCTGGCTTGCAGTAACAGAAATAAAATGGTTCATAAACTGATCACGGGGCCTGGCGGCCATTTTGTATGCCCTTTTATCAAAGGTTTTTCTGTGCAAGCTTACTTTGGTCAATAAACAGTCTTATTTTATCCAGTTTTCTTGCGTGATTTTTGCTGAAAATTGCGAATCTTACAGGCCCCCCTGTGATACTGATAGCTTGCTTAAAGTATCAATAATCCTTGATGAGCAAATTTTCCCTGATTCCCCACATCCAAACATTCCTGGCACTTAACTATCTATGCCCCTCACGACACATGCAGTTCCCATTTCCGGAGAAAATGAAAATTACCTCATGCACATTTGGAATCATAGACAGCAAATCTTAAACTATAACACCTTCACCTGTCAGATGGGCAGGGGTTGATACCCTTTTGCGCCATCTGCATGCATCTTTTATTAATCCAAAAAAAACTTAAGAACAACTAATAACATGACAATACTTATTTCCTTATAACCCAAAACAATCAAAAAAAAAATTTTAAATGGAGGGATGCTTAATCTTATACTAGCAGCTTAGAGTGGGGTATCTGCTTCCCCCATCCGCACATAGCGTTCTCTCCATTCTCCTGTATTCTCGTGCCTCTGGAGGCGTTTGCCTCTTTTGCAATGCACGAAGAGCAAAAATATCACAATCAAAACCTGACATACTACTAGGATATGGGATGCTATTCTAATCCAGGCGGGGACCTCTATGTTGGTGAACAAGTCCCACCATGGTGGGATGGTTATGTCCAATATGTCTTTTCCTATCTCTAAAGTCTTCTGCTCCAGTGTATAGAAATGTTTCTGCGAAACTATAACGGCTTTTAAAACCTTGGTGAGGTGTTCGGGAAGAGGGGGAGTGACATAACCAAAATGCGCGACAAATCGTTGTAAGTCTGTGAAATTCTCTTTGATAGTGATGTGTACAGTGGAGGGCGCAGGAATGGGAACAATTCGTTGTTGTGCCACTTGAACCTCGGCCCTGGGTTTGAAACAGAAACTGCTATCACCGACCGAACACCACTCGTGTTGTCCATATCGGTACTGAGGCGCTGCAGTGGTGACGCAGTATGTCCCACCCCCGATATATGCTACCTGTGGGGGCACATGGTCCTCTGCCATTGCCTCCATGGTGCAATTCACCGGCTTCGCGCTAGCGGTTCTGAACCCGCACTGTGGTTTCAAAAAGGCATTCAAGTGCTGGGGACACAGGATGATGTGTGCTCCCCGGCTCCGACATCCCGAGAGGTCGGTGCCTGTCATCGTACGCTCCCATCTGATGACGTAAGGCGGGACCACTGCGTAACGAATGTGTGCGCCCCCCTGAATGACTCCAATGTTCTCTACTCTGTATACCGGGGCGGGCTTTGCTGCGGGACCCAACACCGGCATTCTTACTACTATTCCCATAATAGTGTGATTCGAATGTCCGCAGTCCACTGGAACTGGGTATGCTTCTGCGGCTAGTCTGAGCTGGCACGGGCTTAATGCATTCTCAAAAGGGTGGAGCGCTTGCAAGTGCTTGTTGCTGATCCAGGACGGGACCAAACCCTGTTTTAAATCCTCAAGATTACTGCGGCCCTCGCCCAATAACCACGCCCCGTACAGCACACAGGCCTCGTTTTGCGCAGCTTGATCGGACGCATTCCGATCCTCCTTAATGAGTGCATTTACCGTTCTCGCGTGTTTCTCCAGCTCAGCAATTATGTCCTTAAAGTGTAGTGTCATGGCCTGGTCCTCATGCAACTCAGAACCCACGACCTTGTTTTCGTCTGTCAATATGTTCCTTAACTGGGCTTTTAAACCGTTGATCTGTGTCTGCAGTTCCACGTTATCTAGAGCGTTGACAACAGATGTCCCGGTATTAAAAGCAGTGAATATGTCATTTACAGTACCCCTTCTTTGCCTCCCGACTCGATCCAAAACTTCTGGCGGTGTGGTGTATAATTTGTCTCTGTCGATGTCGGCAAAGTCAAATTCGTAAAATTGTCTAAACATACTGGTTAACAGGACCTGGTATAATTGTTCCGTTTCTTTGGGACACCACTCCGGCAATCTTACCTCAGTGAGATTTAAAATCACTGAGGCCACCGCGTAGTGTACCCCTTGGTACAGCACCTGACCGGTGGGTACCAATACTAAACCGTTCCCGGGTCCCTTGGTGGTGGTTGGGCACCCTCCTTTCTGGGCTAGTGCTACCGGAAGCGTGGGCAGGGGCTTGCGTGGGCGGGTGATGAGTTCAGTGGCGTTCACCGGAATAGGGGAGTATGGGGCTCCGCACGCTCGAGTGCTAACATCCCATCTCATCCCCTTCCCTTCATCCTGCCACTGCCTCTGGAAGAAGATGGACACGCCCTTGGGGCAGACGCGTCTCGAACCCCACATACAGACATATATTCCCTCATCCGGTTCCCACCATTTGTCCCAACACACACGTAATTGTCCGTGAGTTCCCGTAATAGTCCGATGGGTATTATTACCCAGTCGCTCCCACTCGACCGTAGAGTTTCTCATGTCCTTTCCCAGCTTTCGTAGCCACCACCATCGCCTTGGTGGTACGTTCCCATTGCACACCAGACAAATCCTCTTTCCCACGGTGACGCTGACTCTGGGCGCTAGGATCCTCACTCGAGGGCACGTTAATGAAGTCTCTTGGTAGGCAAAACCGAAATTGCTGGAATATTCCGTAGAATTCGTTCCCAGCCAACCTGGCCATCTCCCTTGGTGGAAGTAGGTGGCGGTTTCCTCTACCTCTCGCTCCCCCGTCCCATCCGTTGCGATGGGGGCCGTGTCCCCGGAGCACCCGAAAATGATGACGTCCTTGGTGCGGCCTCGGTAGGCCCACCCGCACCCGATCGCCATGAACGCGACGACAATCCTTTCCATCGTATCCCAGGTTTCTGTAACCAACAAAATGATGTAGCCGGGCTCCCGATAGGTGCTGGCCTAAATTAATTGGACGCGCGGGTTCCTGGACCCCGCTCCCTAACAAACACACATACCGGGCAGACTTCAAAATTGCACTCTTAACACCATATACTTTACATTCCTTAAACTATGACCATAATTACCTATCTTAACTTATGTACAGCGCCGCCCTCCGTGGGGCGGCTTTCCGAATCCCTGTGAGGTCTGTCGTGTGCCACACCCTGCGGTGGGGCTGCATTGATCTTTGGCCTTGATCCCCCGCAGCCTGTCGCTGCTGAACGGGGATCATGTCTTCCTGGGGCTGCTTTAAACCGTGGTTGGGGAGGATGGGGAGAATCTGGCCAAAATTTTCTGGGCTGGGGCGCTCGAGCTGACCTACGAGGGGCTGCTTTGGGTTGGGCTCCCGGGGCCGATGGACCTGGGGTCGTGACTGTTACCGTCACAGCCTGTGGTTCCTCCACAGCTGCCGGCTCCAGCTCCCCTTCCTCAGGCTCCGCCCCCCCGGGGTCGGGATCTGTGGCTTCCGACTCCACCTCACCTGTCCCTACAGGTAACGAGTCTCCACCCCCACTCCCTACCTCCCCCAAGCTTGAGTCGAGGGCGGGACTGCCGTCCTCTGACTCTTCCTCCTCCGTGATTGGGTCTAAAGCGAGGTTGAGCTGTTCGGGCTCTCCCCTGCCTAAATCCCATTCAAAAGATGAGACCTCCCACTCCAATGGGATGGCCTCTCCCTTCACGCAGGCTACTGCTCCAGCCTGTGTGGTCTGTGACTCTGTTACAGGCTGAGGATCTTTGTTCTCAGACCTGGTCCCCTTTGGTGGCCCTGGTGTACCCGGTTTAAACAGTTTACACTGGTTGATGTGAAACCATTTGGTACGTCGGGGCGTCTTCACTGCATAAACCATGGGGCTGGCTTTGTCTACAATGCTGTATGGCCCCATGTACAGTGGTTCAAAACTCCCTACCCTGGCGTAGTTTCGGACCATGACCTGGTCCCCGACTACCCACTCTTGTTGTTTCCGAGGTTCCAACAACAGTTTATTTCCCTGGTGCTGTCTTCCCATGTTCCCAGCCGCCTGCCCATAAATCTGTCTCAGGCGCTCCAAGAGGGTTTGGGCGAATTTGTCCCGTTTCACCTCTCGGAGCTGGCCCTCAGTGAGCACCGGGGCTAGCACATGGGTGGGTGTTCGCATGATCCTTCCAGTCATTAACTCGTGCGGGGAATACCCCGTGCTTTTGGACTGGCTGGCTCGGATCCCCATGAGGACTAAAGGCAGGACCTCCGCCCATTTCTGGGGCGAGCCCATTGTCTCTTTCCTCAGCTTTTCCTTGAGGGTCCGATTCATACGCTCAACAATCCCGGATGATTGGGGATTGTATGCTACGTGCCACTTTCCCTCAATGCCCAAGAGCCTGAGGGCGTTCTGCATTACTTGACCGGTGAACTGACTCCCTTGGTCGGACTCTACAAAACGGGGGAGTCCCCACCGTGAGAACACTTCCCGAATCAAGATCTTAGCAGTACCCAGTGCCGTAGCTGTTCTGCACGGGAAGGCTTCTACCCATTTGGTGAACACATCTACCAGGACAAGGCAGTACTTATAGCCTCCCTGGGCGGCGGGCAGGGGCCCTATGTAGTCGACCTGAATCGACTGCCATGGTCCCTCTACCCTCCTGATGTGCCCCATGGGCACCTTCCTTTTGTGGGGGTCTGGGTTGTTAGCAGCACACACAAGACAGCTTGCGCAGAACTCGCGGACATCGTCCCGAAGTCCCGGCCACCATCCCGCCTGTTCCACCCGTTGCCAGGTGACCTCAGGTCCGGGGTGTCCCGCTCCTGGACCCTCGTGGGCCAATTGCAGGAATTCCCTTCGGTGCTGCTGCGGCACAACCCACTGCTCCTTTCGGAACAGCATACCTTCTTTGACTGTGAGGGCTGCCGTACTGTACGGACCTTCTACCTGTTTGCCCTCTGTGATGGCTTTTAGGACTGCTTTTAGGGCGGGATCCAGGGTTTGGACGGTCTTTAGGTCTGGGGGCGGTGTCACCCCTGTGTTCCCGGGAATTCCCTCCCTGCCTTGGATCGCCGCCACGGGTCCGGGTTCGTATGGGTCCCAGAGAATGCCGCTGCGGGCACCCTCCCTGGCTAGCGCATCCGCCTGCTGGTTGCCCTGACTGCGGGGTTCTGTAATGGAGTGAGCCTTCACCTTATGGATGAACACCTCTCCTTTCTCCCCCACAGCTGCTAGGATCTTCTCCAGCAAGGGCTTAACTGTTAAAGGCCGCCCGTCCGCGGAGGTGTACCCGCGTCGGGACCAGATGGCGAGGTACTCCGTACACGAATTGCACGTGAACATGCTGTCTGAGCAAATCGTGTATGGGGTTGGGAAAATCTCGGGGTGGGTAACCACGTACGCCACCGCGGACAGTTCAGCCTGCTGCGCGCTCATAGTGCTGGGGAGCTTAATTGCCAGGGCAATGTTTGCCGCAGGGTCATAAACTCCACACCCTGTGAGTCGCTTGCCGTCAGCTACAGTGCTAGAACCGTCTACGTAGATCTCGCGGCCCGTGGGATGTATCCCGGCCCGTAAACCTATGTTAACTTCCCATACCCCTTCTACGGAACATTGATGGGCTGTCCCGGGATATGCCATATTGGCTGCGAGCCTTGGCGCGCAGAGGCCTTTAACTTTGAGATCCATCTGGGAAAGGAGGAGGGTCCAGCACGCAATCCGAGCGCTGCTTACGGTCCCATCCTTAATCCTCCCGTCCAGAAGCATCTTCGTGGGGGTGTGATGGGTGAGGAGCGTAATGGGAGAGGTCCCTGTGAAGATCACTGATCTGTTCACAGCCCAATGCGTGGCCAGGAGATGCCGTTCGCAATTGGAGAAACTCCTCTCCACATCCGTGAGCACCCTGGAGGAATAAACTACTGGTCTTAGCTTGCCGTGCCGCTCTTGGAGCAGTACTGCGCTCAGGCTGTCCCCACTAGCGGCTACCTCCAGAAAGAACTCCTCTCCCCCATCTATGGCCCCTAGGGCTGGCGCGGTCTGCAGATCTCTTTTCAACTTCTCGAATGCTGCCTGGCACCCCTCGTCCCAAGACCACTCAACTCCCTTGTGTAAGAGTCGAAGTAGCGGGGCCGCTGTGGCAGCATAGTCCTCGATGAAATCTCTGCAGTACCCGGTCAATCCCAAAAAGGACCTTACACCCGTTACTGTGTTGGGAATCGGCAGATCTTGTATAGATTCCCGTCTGGCCTTATCTATGGCTCTTTCCCCAGCGCGGATGGCCAGACCCAGGAATTTAACTTCCTGCTGGCCGATCTGGGCTTTCTTTGGGTTTACTTTGAAACCCTTCCTTTCTAACAGTTCCAACAATTCGGCTAACAGTGGGCCGTGCTGCTCCCTTGTATCTGTGAACAGGAGTAAGTCGTCCACATACTGCACTATCTGGTGGGGCTGGCTGAACTCTTTCAAACTCCCCGCCATACACTGATGGAAAATGCTGGGGCTGTTGTGAAAACCCTGTGGTAAGCAGTTCCAGGTGTACTGTTGCCCTTTGAAAGTAAAGGCAAACTTGTACTGGTCCTCCCGCCGCAGCGGAATGGACCAAAAACCGTTCGAGATGTCCAGCACCGTGAATGTGGTCGCCGATGCTGGAATACTCCCTATTAAGTCTGCAACTGCTGCTACCGTGGGCGCGCAGGCTGGGATATTACTATTGAGGACTCTATAGTCCACCGTGGCTCTCCACGAATTGTCCGGTTTCTTTACCGGCCATAATGGGGAGTTCACGTGGGTGGCTATCGTCCTCAATACGCCCTGCTGTACCAATGAAGATATTGCTGTCTCCATGTCGGGTTCTGCCTCCTTGGGGAAATTATACTGCTTTTGGGGTCGGATCATGGGGTCCCCGTCTACGCTGACTTCGAACCCAGTGACTCTCCCGCAGTCGTGCTTGTGGGTGGCGAACGCGGTCAGATTTTCTGACACACGCGCCTGCAAGTCCGTTGGGACGTTTGTTATCATGAGCTCGAGATCGTAACCTCCTGATGGCTTCATAGTGCACAGGGCCCCCTTTTCTTCCTTCCCCGGGATTACGACTACCTTACCTAAACCGCCCTCGGCTCCCCAGAGACAGTGATTTCTCAGGTCCACGAGGATCCCGTGTTCCACCAAGAAATCAGCCCCGAGGATGCCTTTCCCCCCCCCCTCTTTCCACTTCAATAGGATGCACGTCCATGTGGTGTGAAGCGCTCCCAACTGAATGGAGAGCGGGAGGGAGTGCGCGCCAGCCTGTGCTCTACCTGTGAAACCCGCTACTAAATATGGAGCCTGGGCGGACAGAGGTGAGGCAAAAGGTTTGTCCGTGTGGATCAAGGTACACGAAGCTCCCGTATCCAACAGGTAACTACCCCTTTGTTTCTCCACCTCCATCTCCACCACAGGTCTTCTCCAAGCGTCATAGCGGAGCGGACACAAGTAGATGGGCTGCGCGGGCGTCAGTCATTTAGGTGTTTCGGCTGGGGTCTCGGGGGCGATAGGGCTGTTAGCAACCGCTACCTTCCCCTGCCAGGTCATCAGAGACCGCATAGTCTCCAAGACTGACTCGATCGCAGCGGGGTCCACAACCGCACCACCCCCTTCATTCGGGGCAAAGGCTACGGTTGGGTTCTGGACTGGTGTTGGGGCAGCGGCCTGCACTTGTGGTTGTGCTGGTGTTGGGGAAACTCTCGGGCCGTTGGCGACTCGGGCTTGGGCTCGATCTTGGGCTGCGGCGAACGCTCTCTCCCTCTTATCCTTCCAAGGATTCCTACAGTCCTTGCGCCAATGACCCTCCTTCCCACACCCGTAACAACTGCTATTTGCTTGGGGATGGCGATTTCCCTCCTGATGCCATTCCTTTTTAGCAGAGGCTGCGGGTCTCACCTCATGCACCTTTCCTTTCACAACAGGCGTTTTCTTGCCCTTGTTGTTTCTATAACTGATCGTGAGCTGATCTAGTACTACTTCCTCCGTGGAGCGGGCGTTAGTGGGGTCAAACCATGCTTTGGCCTGTTCCTTCACTACTGGCAGGCAACCTGCTACCAGGCACCGAAGCCAGTGAGCCCTTTGTTCGCCATCCAGCCCGGCCCGGGCCGGCCGGCCCGGGCAGCTGCGCCGATACACTGGCCACAACCTGTCGGCGAAAACCCGTGGGGGTTCTCCCTCTAGCTGCACTGTCTTTTCTAAACGGAGGAACGGAGTTCCGTCCCCCTCTCCCATGATCTCCAGAATCTCATCCCGTAGCAACTCATAGTCCCTGTGCCCTCTCTTGCTCTCGTCAGGGAGACACTGGAGGAGCGAACTGTCCAGGGAGAACAGCAGCATTTTAGACTGTTCAACCCCGTCGCAGTCATTGACTGCTGCGGTCTGCTCCACGTCCCTGAAATGCACGGAGGGATCTCCTGACTCGGAGAGTTTTGGGATGTGACTTATCATCTCTCTTAGCTGTCGTGCGCTATGAGGCATTATGATCTGACTCTCAAGGGGTCCGTCATCGCCATTTTCTTCATTTGGACCGATCCTCCGGTGTCTCGTTGGACACATTGGCGCCGACCCCGACTCTACTGTCTGGGGTTGCTCTACCTCAGGGCTCTCTTCCTCTACCGTCTCCGTCTCCTGTCCCGGAGTCCAAGACTCCTCATAGGCAGGAGGCGCAGAAGGTTCGGGGGTTGGTACCCCAACTGCCTCTTGTGGAATCGGTCTTTTGGATTCCTTGGCTAGCAACAGCTGACTCGCTGGTGGATTTATGAGACACACCAACCCGTTTGCCTTCGCTAGGGCCTTTCTCAGGTCCTCTAGCTCCCGGCGGCAAGTGCTGTGGTCGGTGTTCTCAGATCTATCCTCCATGGCCATTTTATATGCTGCCCTGGCTCCCAGGAGCTTTTCCTCTTGGGCATCTACTTGTTTGGCTAGACGGGAACACCTCTCTCTCATTCTACCTTCACTGGCCTTGGCCTCAACGACCTGACATTTTAAATATTCTACCCGGGTTTCGTGGCAGCGAATTACAGAGCGGCGTTCCTGGTTCAGCGCGTCAAGCGATTCAATCAGTTTTTGACCTCCCGCAACCTTTTCCTCCACGCCTTTAAGCAAGCCGTTGATCTGGACTGTCTGTGCTGCAACTACCTGGTCCAAAAGCTGGACTTGCTTCTTGTAGCACATCAGCCAGACCGCCTTTTCTACAGATTTCTTATGCTCTCTACCCGCTGTCCACTTGATGGCTGCGTCTAGCGGGCGCCTATCCCTTAGTAGATCAGATATCCATTGTTTTGTGAGGTTGACTTTTCCGAAAACATAATCTGCTATTCTTTCATCCATCACATTTCGTTTATTCAGATCTTGATCTAACACACTACTTTCCTGCTGCCAAGGTCCTGCCGCGGTCGCCATTTCTGTAGGGGGTTTCTCTTGCTCTTTCTGGTCTCCTGCCAGGCTTCGTGCAATAATTACCCTTGAGTGGTTTGACCCACTCCCCCCTACGGTTCTAGACCTTGGACTTAGGTGCAGAGAACAGTAGTGCAGAGAAAGAACTCAATAGACCAGGTTGAATAGCACGAAATGGATGCTTTTATTTTTAAACAGTTTGAAGCATTACAAAATACATGTCATAGGCACAGATTAAAGTTACTACAATCATGCACAAATTTATGAACTTGACTCTATGGAAATGGGGAACACACGGCACATCGAAAAAGGGGAAACACATTACGATTTCCCTTAACTCCCTCCCCTATACCTAAACTAAGTTTCGACCTGGGGAACTTGGGATCATGCTCACCACTCTCGAAATCGCGAGAAAGGGGGTTCGCAGCCTTTTTGGCACCGCTTTCCGTCGTCACGTGGATTTGGAAACTTCTGGCGCAGTCGATATTCTCTCCTCCCTCGAGGCGGTGGGGTAGACCCAGCCTCGATGAGTGCTCGTTAAGGTTGAGATCCACTAAGTCAATTTGGGTTCATGGAGCAGACCCAGATGCAGGCTATGCACTTGGGAGAATCTTGTGGCATCGATCGCCGGTTCTCCAGAGGGTTTCTTCTCCGTCGGCCTGGGTCGTCGATGATCTCCCGACCCCAGTACCCGGGCCACCCTCGTCGTCTTCTCGTCGTGGCCGAGCCTTGTTTGGCTGAACACCGACCACGTTGTCCTTTTACCGAAACCGTCCGTCTTTAAAAAAACGAAAACGTTTTCATCGATCTGCCGAAGTGGAAGAGGCGCCGATCCGGGCACCGTCCGCCCTTCGTTCGTTCCTCGTAGAAGAAAGTTCTTGAAGAAATGGAAGCCTGAAGTCGCCCAACAAGAAGCCGTGACAGTGAAGAAGAAGTTGTTCAAGTAACCCGGAGTCCGAAGTCACTTAGATGGACTTTCAATCCATAGTTATACTCTTTTGGGACAGTCTTATCTCCCGCCAAATCATAGTCCTGTCTTTGTATTAATTTTGGCGGGCAGAAATCTCTGCAGGGGCGCTTTGTCTTGTAACGGAGCCGGTGATAACTTGAACTGGCCTTCCTGGCCGATAATGTCTTTCAATGTCTTTTGCATTGTCACCGTGGCTCGGTTCGCATATTGATCGGTCCGGACATTTTCCTTGATGGCTGCTAAACGGTTTTTCCTTTGTACGATAAATGGGTATAAGTGTTTTTACATTGTCCGCCCATATCTTGATGGGCCCCATCCTGTACTTATAATCCATTGAATATGTATGCTGTTGCCCTGAGTTTCGGTTCCCAGAGACTGGCTTTCGTGGGCTCACTGTCTTCAATCCACAAGCCTGTCTGGCTTGCAGTAACAGAAATAAAATGGTTCATAAACTGATCACGGGGCCTGGCGGCCATTTTGTATGCCCTTTTATCAAAGGTTTTTCTGTGCAAGCTTACTTTGGTCAATAAACAGTCTTATTTTATCCAGTTTTCTTGCGTGATTTTTGCTGAAAATTGCGAATCTTACAATACGGCTATGGGGAGAGAGCGGGGCAGTGGGATTAGTTTCAGATTGATACAGGGCTATGCGGAGAGAGCGGGGCAGTGGGATTAGTTTGGGTTTGATACGGCTATGGGGAGAGAGCGGGGCAGTGGGATTAGTTTCAGATTGATACAGGGCTATGCGGAGAGAGCGCGGCAGTGGGATTAGTTTGGGGATTGATACGGGGCTATGGGGAGAGAGCGGGGCAGCGGGATCAGTTTGGGGATTGATACAGGGCTATGGGGAGAGAGCGGGGCAGTGGGATTAGTTTGGGGATTGATACAGGGCTACGGGGAGAGAGCGTGGCAGTGGGTTTAGTTTGAGATTGATACAGGGCTATGGGGAGAGAGCGGGGCAGTGGGTTTAGTTTGAGATTGATACAGCACTATGGGGAGAGAGGGGGCAGTGGGATTATTTTGGGTTTGATAAAGGGCTATGGGGAGAGAGCGGGGCAGTGGGATTAGTTTGGGGATTGATACGGGGCTATGGGGAGAGAGCGGGGCAGCGGGATTAGTTTGGGGATTGATACAGGGCTATGGGGAGAGAGCGGGGCAGTGGGATTAGTCTGGGGATTGATACAGGGCTATGGGGAGAGAGCGGGGCAGTGGGATTAGTTTGGGGATTGATACAGGGCTATGGGGAGAGAGCGGGGCAGTGGGATTAGTTTGGGATTGATACAGGGCTATGGGGAGAGAGCGGGGCAGTGGGATTAGTTTGGGGATTGATACAGGGCTATGGGGAGAGAGCGGGGCAGTGGGATTAGTCTGGGGATTGATACAGGGCTATGGGGAGAGAGCGGGGCAGTGGGATTAGTCTGGGGATTGATACAGGGCTATGGGGAGAGAGCGGGGCAGTGGGATTAGTCTGGGGATTGATACAGGGCTATGGGGAGAGACCGAGGCAGTGGGATTAGTTTGTGGATTGATACAGGGCTATGGGGAGAGAGCGTGGCAGTGGGTTCAGTTTGAGATTGATACAGGGCTATGGGGAGAGAGCGGGGCAGTGGGTTTAGTTTGAGATTGATACAGGGCTATGGGGAGAGAGCGGGGCAGTGGGATTAGTTTGGGTTTGATACGGCTATGGGGAGAGAGCGGGGCAGTGGGATTAGTTTGGGATTGATACAGGGCTATGGGGAGAGCGGTGCAGCGGGATTAGTTTGGGGATTGATACAGGGCTATGGGGAGAGCGGGGCAGTGGGATTAGTTTGGGATCGATACAGGGCTATGGGGAGAGAGCGGGGCAGTGGGATTAGTTTGGTTTTGATACAGGGCTATGGGGAGAGAGCGGGGCAGTGGGATTAGTTTGTGTTTCATACAGGACTATGGGGAGAGAGCGGGGCAGTAGGACTGGTTTGGGTTTGATACGGCTACGGGGAGAGAGCGGGGCAGTGGGATTAGTTTGGGATTGATACAGGGCTATGGGGAGAGCAGGGCAGTGGGATTAGTTTGTGGATTGATACAGGCTATGCCGAGAGAGCGGGGCAGTGGGATTAGTTTGAGATTGATACTGGTCTATGCGGAGAGAGCGGGACAGTGGGATTAGTTTGGGATTGATACAGGGCTATGAGGAGAGAGCGGGGCAGTGTGATTAGTTTGGGATTGATACAGGGCTATGGGGAGAGAGCGGGGCACTGGGATGAGTTTGGGATTAATACAGGGCTGTGGGGAGAGAGAGTGGGGCAGTGGGATTAGTTTGGGATTGGTACAGCGCTATGGGGAGAGTGTGGGGCTGTGGGATTAGTTTGGGATTGATACAGGGCTATGGGGAGAGAGCGGGGCAGTGGGATTAGTTTGGGATTGATACAGGGCTATGGGGAGAGAGCGGGGCTGTGGGATTAGTTTGGGATTGATACAGGGCTATGGGAAGAGAGCGGGGCAGTGTGATTAGTTTGAGATTGATACAGGGCTATGGGGAGAGAGCGGGGCAGTGGGATTAGTTTTGGATTGATACAGGGCTATGGTGAGAGAGCGGGGCAGTGGGATTAGTTTGGGGATCAATACGGGACTATGGGGAGAGAGCAGGGCAGTGGGATTAGTTTGGGGATTGATACGGGGCTATGGGGAGAGAGCGGGGCAGTGGGATTAGTTTGGGGATTGATACGGGGCTATGGGGAGAGCGCGGGGCAGTGGGATTAGTTTGGGGATCGATACAGGGCTATGGGGAGAGAACGGGGCAGTGGGATTTGGGATCGATACAGGGCTATGGGGAGAGAGCGAGGCAGTGGGATTAGTTTGGGGATTGGTACAGAGCTATGGGGAGAGAGTGAGGCAGTGGGATGAGTTTGGGATTGATACAGGGCTATGGGGAGAGAGCGGGGCAGTGGGTTTAGTTTGGGATTGATACAGGGCTATGGGGAGAGAGCGGGGCAGTGGGATTAGTTTGGGTTTGATACGGCTATGGGGAGAGAGCGGGGCAGTGGGATTAGTTTGGGATTGATACAGGGCTATGGGGAGAGCGGGGCAGTGGTATTAGTTTGGGATTGATACAGGGCTATGCGGAGAGAGCGGGGCAGTGGGATTAGATTGAGATTGATACAGGGCTATGCAGAGAGAGCAGGGCAGTGGGATTAGTTTGGTTTTGATACAGGGCTATGGGGAGAGAGCGGGGCAGTGAGATTAGTTTGGGTTTGATACAGGACTATGGGGAGAGAGAGGGGCAGTAGGATTAGTTTGTGTTTGATACGGCTATGGGGAGAGTGCAGGGCAGTGGGATTAGTTTGGGATTGATACAGGGCTATGGGGAGAGCGGGGCAGTGGGATTAGTTTGTGGATTGATACAGGCTATGCGGAGAGAGCGGGGCAGTGGGATTAGTTTGAGATTGATACAGGGCTATGCGGAGAGAGTGGGGCAGTGGGATTAGTTTTAGATTGATACAGGCTATGCGGAGAGAGCGGGGCAGTGGGATTAGTTTGTGGATTGATACAGGGCTATGCGGAGAGAGCGGGGCAGTGGGATTAGTTTAAGATTGATACAGGGCTATGCGGAGAGAGCGGGGCAGTGGGATTAGTTTGGGATTGAAACAGGGCTATGGGGAGAGAGCGGGGCAGTGGGATTAGTTTGGGATTGATACAGGGCTATGCGGAGAGAGCGGAGCAGTGGGATTAGTTGGAGATTGATACAGGGCTATGGGGAGAGAGCGGGGCAGTGGGATTAGTTAGAGATTCATACAGGGCTATGCGGAGAGAGCGGGGCAGTGGGATTAGTTTGAGATTGATGAAGGGCTATGGGCAGAGAGCGGGGCAGTGGGATTAGTTTGGGATTGAGACAGGGCTATGGGGAGAGAGCAGGCCAGTGGGATTTGGGGATTGATACAGGGCTGTGGGGAGAGAGCGGGGCAGTGGGATTAGTTTGGGGAGAGAGCGGGGCAGTGGGATTAGTTTGGGGATTGATACAGGGCTATGGGGAGAGAGCGGGGCAGTGGGATTAGTTTGGGGATTGATACGGGGCTATGGGGAGAGAGCGGGGCAGTGGGATTAGTTTGGGGATTGATACGGGGCTATGGGGAGAGAGCAGGGCAGCGGGATTAGCTTGGGGATTGATACAGGGCTATGGGGAGAGAGCGGGGCAGTGGGATTAGTTTGGGGATTGATACAGGGCTATGGGGAGAGAGCGGGGCAGTGGGATTAGTTTGGGGATTGATACGGGGCTATGGGGAGAGAGCGGGGCAGTGGGATTAGTTTGGGGATTGATACGGGGCTATGGGGAGAGAGCGGGGCAGCGGGATTAGTTTGGGGATTGATACGGGGCTATGGGGAGAGAGCGGGGCAGTGGGATTAGTTTGGGGATTGATACAGGGCTATGCGGAGAGAGCGGAGCAGTGGGATTAGTTTCAGATTGATACAGGGCTATGCGGAGAGAGCGGGGCAGTGGGATTAGTTTGGTTTTGATACAGAGCTATGGGGAGAGAGCGGGGCAGTGGGATTATTTTGGGTTTGATACAGGGCTATGGGGAGAGAGCGGGGCAGTGTGATTAGTTTGGGGATTGATACGGCTATGGGGAGAGAGCGGGGCAGTGGGATTAGTTTGGGTTTGAGTCAGGGCTATGGGGAGAGAGCGGGGCAGTGGGATTAGTTTGGGATTGATACAGAGCTATGGGGAGAGAGCGGGGCAGTGGGATTAGTTTCGGTTTGATACAGGACTATGGGGAGAGAGAGGGGCAGTAGGATTAGTTTGGGTTTGATACAGCTATGGGGAGAGAGCGGGGCAGTGGGATTAGTTTGGGATTGATACAAGGCTATGGGGAGAGCGGGGCAGTGGGATTAGTTTGTGGATTGATACAGGCTATGCGGAGAGAGCGGGGCAGTGGGATTAGTTTGAGATTGATACAGGGCTATGCGGAGAGAGCGGGGCAGTGGGCTTAGTTTGAGATTGATACAGGGCTATGCGGAGAGAGCGGGGCAGTGGGATTAGTTTGGGATTGAAACAGGGCTATGGGGAGAGAGCGGGGCAGTGGGATTAGTTTGGGATTGATACAGGGCTATGCGGAGAGAGCGGGGCAGTGGGATTAGTTTGAGATTGATACAGTCCTATGCGGAGAGAGCGGGGCAGTGGGATTAGTTTGGGATTGATACAGGGCTATGGGGAGAGAGCGGGGCAGTGGGATTAGTTTGGGATTCATACAGGGCTATGGGGAGAGTGCGGGACATTGGGATTAGCTTGGGATTGATACAGGGCTATGAGGAGAGAGCGGGGCAGTGTGATTAGTTTGGGATTGATACAGGGCTATGGGGAGAGAGCGGGGCAGTGGGATTAGTTTGGGATTGATACAGGACTATGGGGAGAGAGCGGGGCTGTGGGATTCGTTTGGGATTGATACAGGGCTATGCGAAGAGAGCGGGGCAGTGTGATTAGTTTGGGATTGATACAGGGCTATGGGGAGAGAGCGGGGCAGTGGGATTAGTTTGGGATTGATACAGGGCTATGGGGAGAGAGCGGGGCTCTGGGATTAGTTTTGGATTGATACAGGGCTATGGGAAGAGAGCGGGGTAGTGGGATTAGTTTGGGGATGGATACAGCGCTATGGTGAAAGAGCGGGGCAGTGGGATTAGTTTGGGGATTGATACGGGGCGATGGGGAGAGAGCGGGGCAGTGGGATTAGTTTGGGGATTGATACGGGGCTATGGGGAGAGAGCGGGGCAGTGGGATTAGTTTGGGGATCGATACAGGGCTATGGGGAGAGAGCGGGGCAGTGGGATTTGGGATTGATACAGGGCTATGGGGAGAGAGCGGGGCAGTGGGATTAGTTTGGGGATCGATACAGGGCTATGGGGAGAGAGCGGGGCAGTGGGATTTGGGATTGATACAGGGCTATGGGGAGTGAGCGGGGCAGTGGGTTTAGTTTGAGATTGATACAGTGCTATGGGGAGAGAGCGGGGCTGTGGGATTAGTTTGGGTTTGATACGGCTATGGGGAGAGAGCGGGGCAGTGGGATTAGTTTGGGTTTGATACGGCTATTGGGAGAGAGCGGGGCAGTGGGATTAATTTGGGTTTGATACGGCTTTGGGGAGAGAGCGGGGCATTGGGATTAGTTTGGGATTGATACAGAGCTAAGGGGAGAGCGGGGCAGTGGGATTAGTTTGGGATTGATACAGGGCTATGGGGAGAGAGCGGGGCAGTGGGATTAGTTTGTGGATTGATACAGGGCTATGGGGAGAGAGCGGGGCAGTGGGATTAGTTTCAAATTGATACAGGGCTATGCGGAGAGAGCGGGGCAGTGGGATTAATTTGGTTTTGATACAGGGCTATGGGGAGAGAGCGGGGCAGTGGGTTTATTTTGGGGATTGATACAGGGCTATGGGGAGAGAGCGGGGCAGTGGCATTCGTTTAGGTTTGATACGGATATGGGGAGAGAGCGGGGCAGTGGGATTAGTTTGGAATTGATACAGGGCTATGGGGAGAGCGGGGCAGTGAGATTAGTTTGTGGATTGACACAGGCTATGCGGAGAGAGCGGGGCAGAGGGATTAGTTTGGGTTTGATACAGCTATGGGGAGAGAGCGCGGCAGTGTGATTAGTTTGGGTTTGATACAGCTATGGGGAGAGAGCGGGGCAGTGGGATTAGTTTGGGATTGATACAGGGCTATGCGGAGAGAGCGGGGCAGTGGGATTAGTTTGAGATTGATACAGGGCTATGCCGAGAGAGCAGGGCAGTGGGATTAGTTTGGTTTTGATACAGTGGTATGGGGAGAGAGCGGGGCAGTGGGATTAGTTTGGGTTTGATACAGGACTATGGGGAGAGAGCGGGGCAGTGGGATTACTTTGGGTTTGATACGGCCATGGGGAGAGAGCGGGGCAGTGGGATTAGTTTGGGATTGATACAGGGCTATGGGGAGGGCGGGGCAGTGGGATTACTTTGTGGATTGATACAGGCTATGCGGAGAGAGCGGGGCAGTGGGATTAGTTTGAGATTGATACAGGGTTGTGGGGAGAGAGCGGGGCAGTGGGATTAGTTTGGGATTGATACAGGCTATGGGGTGAGAGCGAGGCAGTGGGATTAGTTTGGGGATTGATACAGGGCTATGGGGAGAGAGTGGGGCAGTGGGATTAGTTTGGGGATTGATACGGGGCTATGGGGAGAGAGCGGGGCAGCGGGATTAGTTTGGGGATTGATACAGGGCTATGGGGAGAGCGGGGCAGCGGGATTAGTTTGGGGATTGATACGGGGCTATGGGGAGAGAGCGGGGCAGTGGGATTAGTTTGGGATCGATACAGGGCTATGGGTAGAGCGGGGCAGTGGGATTAGTATGGGATCGATACAGGGCTATGGGGAGAGAGCGGGGCAGTGGGATGAGTTTGGGATTGATACAGGGCTATGGGGAGAGAGCGGGGCAGTGGGATTAGTTTGGGATTGATACAGGGCTATGCGGAGAGAGCGGGGCAGTGGGATTAGTTTGAGATTGATACAGGGCTATGCCGAGAGAGCAGGGCAGTGGGATTAGTTTGGCTTTGATACAGTGGTATGGGGAGAGAGCGGGGCAGTGGGATTAGTTTGGGTTTGATACAGGACTATGGGGAGAGAGCGGGGCAGTGGGATTACTTTGGGTTTGATACGGCTATGGGGAGAGAGCGGGGCAGTAGATTTAGTTTGGGTTTGATACGGCTCCGGGGAGAGAGCGGGGCAGTGGGATTAGTTTGGGATTGATACAGGGCTATGGGGAGAGCAGGGCAGTGGGATTTGTTTGAGATTGATACAGGGCTATGCGGAGAGAGCGGGGCAGTGGGATTGGTTTGAGATTGATACAGGTCTATGCGGAGAGAGCGGGGCAGTGGGATTAGTTTGGGATTGATACAGGGCTTTGGGGAGAGAGCGGGGCAGTGGGATTAGTTTGGGATTGATAAAGGGCTATGGGGAGAGAGCTGGACAGTGGGATTAGTTTGGGATTGATACAGGGCTATGAGGAGAGAGCGGGGCAGTGTGATTAGTTTGGGATTGATACAGGGCTATGGGGAGAGAGTGGGGCAGTGGGATTAGTTTGGGATTGATACAGGGCTATGGGGAGAGAGTGGGGCTGTGGGATTAGTTTGGGATTGATACAGGGCTATGGGAAGAGAGCGGGGCAGTGTGATTAGTTTGGGATTGATACAGGGCTATGGGGAGAGAGCGGGGCTCTGGGATTAGTTTTGGATTGATACAGGGCTATGGGAAGAGAGCGGGGTAGTGGGATTAGTTTGGGGATGGATACAGCACTATGGTGAAAGAGCGGGGCAGTGGGATTAGTTTGGGGATTGATACGGGGCGATGGCGAGAGAGCGGGGCAGTGGGATTAGTTTGGGGATTGATACGGGGCTATGGGGAGAGAGCGGGGCAGTGGGATTAGTTTGGGGATCGATACAGGGCTATGGGGAGAGAGCGGGGCAGTGGGATTTGGGATCGATACAGGGCTATGGGGAGAGAGCGAGGCAGTGGGATTAGTTTGGGGATTGATACAGAGCTATGGGGAGAGAGCGGTTCAGTGGGATGAGTTTGGGATTGATACAGGGCTATGGGGAGTGAGCGGGGCAGTGGGTTTAGTTTGAGATTGATACAGTGCTGTGGGGAGAGAGCGGGGCTGTGGGATTAGTTTGGGTTTGATACGGCTATGGGGAGAGAGCGGGGCAGTGGGATTAGTTTGGGTTTGATACGGCTACTGGGAGAGAGCGGGGCAGTGGGATTAATTTGGGTTTGATACGGCTTTTGGGAGACAGCGGGGCAGTGGGATTAGTTTGGGATTGATACAGAGCTAAGGGGAGAGCGGGGCAGTGGGATTAGTTTGGGATTGATACAGGGCTATGGGGAGAGAGCGGGGCAGTGGGATTAGTTTGTGGATTGATACAGGGCTATGGGGAGAGAGCGGGGCAGTGGGATTAGTTTCAAATTGATACAGGGCTATGCGGAGAGAGCGGGGCAGTGGGATTAGTTTGGTTTTGATACAGGGCTATGGGGAGAGAGCGGGGCAGTGGGATTATTTTGGGGATTGATACAGGGCTATGGGGAGAGAGCGGGGCAGTGGCATTCGTTTAGTTTTGATACGGATATGGGGAGAGAGCGGGGCAGTGGGATTAGTTTGGGATTGATACAGGGCTATGGGGAGAGCGGGGCAGTGAGATTAGTTTGTGGATTGACACAGGCTATGCGGAGAGAGCGGGGCAGAGGGATTAGTTTGGGTTTGATACAGCTATGGGGAGAGAGCGCGGCAGTGTGAATTGTTTGGGTTTGATACAGCTATGGGGAGAGAGCGGGGCAGTGGGATTAGTTTGGGTTTGATACGGCTATGGGGAGAGAGCGGGGCAGTGGGATTAGTTTGGGATTGATACAGGGCTATGCGGAGAGAGCGGGGCAGTGGGATTAGTTTGAGATTGATACAGGGCTATGCGGAGAGAGCGGGGCAGTGGGATTAGTTTGGTTTTGATACAGTGGTATGGGGAGAGAGCGGGGCAGTGGGATTAGTTTGGGTTTGATACAGGACTATGGGGAGAGAGCGGGGCAGTGGGATTACTTTGGGTTTGATACGGCTATGGGGAGAGAGCGGGGCAGTGGGATTAGTTTGGGATTGATACAGGGCTGTGGGGAGGGCGGGGCAGTGGGATTACTTTGTGGATTGATACAGGCTATGCGGAGAGAGCGGGGCAGTGGGATTAGTTTGAGATTGATACAGGGTTGTGGGGAGAGAGCGGGGCAGTGGGATTAGTTTGGGATTGATACAGGCTATGGGGTGAGAGCGAGGCAGTGGGATTAGTTTGGGGATTGATACAGGGCTATGGGGGAGAGTGGGGCAGTGGGATTAGTTTGGGGATTGATACGGGGCTATGGGGAGAGAGCGGGGCAGTGGGATTAGTTTGGGGATTGATACAGGGCTATGGGGAGAGCGGGGCAGCGGGATTAGTTTGGGGATTGATACAGGGCTATGGGGAGAGCGGGGCAGTGGGATTAGTTTGGGATCGATACAGGGCTATGGGTAGAGCGGGGCAGTGGGATTAGTATGGGATCGATACAGGGCTATGGGGAGAGAGCGGGGCAGTGGGATGAGTTTGGGATTGATACAGGGCTATGGGGAGAGAGCGGGGCAGTGGGATTAGTTTGGGATTGATACAGGGCTATGCGGAGAGAGCGGGGCAGTGGGATTAGTTTGGTTTTGTTACAGGCCTATGGGGAGAGAGCGGGGCAGTGGGATTAGTTTGTGTTTGTTACAGGACTATGGGGAGAGAGCGGGGCAGTAGATTTAGTTTGGGTTTGATACGGCTACGGGGAGAGAGCGGGGCAGTGGGATTAGTTTGGGATTGATACAGGGCTATGGGGAGAGCAGGGCAGTGGGATTTGTTTGAGATTGATACAGGGCTATGCGGAGAGAGCGGGGCAGTGGGATTGGTTTGAGATTGATACAGGTCTATACGGAGAGAGCGGGGCAGTGGGATTAGTTTGGGATTGATACAGGGCTTTGGGGAGAGAGCGGGGCAGTGGGATTAGTTTGGGATTGATAAAGGGCTATGGGGAGAGAGCTGGACAGTGGGATTAGTTTGGGATTGATACAGGGCTATGAGGAGAGAGCGGGGCAGTGTGATTAGTTTGGGATTGATACAGGGCTATGGGGAGAGAGCGGGGCAGTGGGATTAGTTTGGGATTGATACAGGGCTATGGGGAGAGAGAGTGGGGCAGTGGGATTAGTTTGGGATTGATACAGGGCTATGGGGAGAGAGCGGGGCTGTGGGATTAGTTTGGGATTGATACAGGGCTATGGGAAGAGAGCGGGGCAGTGTGATTAGTTTGAGATTGATACAGGGCTTTGGGGAGACAGCGGGGCAGTGGGATTAGTTTGGGATTGATACAGGGCTATGGGGAGAGAGCGGGGCAGTGGGATTAGTTTGGGATTGATACAGGGCTATGGGGAGAGAGCGGGGCTGTGGGATTCGTTTGGGATTGATACAGGGCTATGTGAAGAGAGCAGGGCAGTGTGATTAGTTTGGGATTGATACAGGGCTATGGGGGGAGAGCGGGGCAGTGGGATTAGTTTGGGATTGATACAGGGCTATGGGGAGAGAGCGGGGCTGTGGGATTACTTTTGGATTGATACAGGGCTATGGGAAGAGAGCGGGGCAGTGGGATTAGTTTGGGGATTGATACAGGGTTATGGTGAGAGAGCGGGGCAGTGGGATTAGTTTGGGGATTAATACGGGGCTATGGGGAGAGAGCGGGGCAGTGGGATTAGTTTGGGGATTGATACGGGGCTATGGGGAGAGTGCGGGACATTGGGATTAGCTTGGGACTGATACAGGGCTATGAGGAGAGAGCGGGGCAGTGTGATTAGTTTGGGATTGATACAGGGCTATGGGGAGAGAGCGGGGCAGTGGGATTAGTTTGGGATTGATACAGGACTATGGGGAGAGAGCGGGGCTGTGGGATTCGTTTGGGATTGATACAGGGCTATGCGAAGAGAGCGGGGCAGTGTGATTAGTTTGGGATTGATACAGGGCTATGGGGAGAGAGCGGGGCAGTGGGATTAGTTTGGGATTGATACAGGGCTATGGGGAGAGAGCGGGGCTCTGGGATTAGTTTTGGATTGATACAGGGCTATGGGAAGAGAGCGGGGTAGTGGGATTAGTTTGGGGATGGATACAGCGCTATGGTGAAAGAGCGGGGCAGTGGGATTAGTTTGGGGATTGATACGGGGCGATGGGGAGAGAGCGGGGCAGTGGGATTAGTTTGGGGATTGATACGGGGCTATGGGGAGAGAGCGGGGCAGTGGGATTAGTTTGGGGATCGATACAGGGCTATGGGGAGAGAGCGGGGCAGTGGGATTTGGGATTGATACAGGGCTATGGGGAGAGAGCGGGGCAGTGGGATTAGTTTGGGGATCGATACAGGGCTATGGGGAGAGAGCGGGGCAGTGGGATTTGGGATTGATACAGGGCTATGGGGAGTGAGCGGGGCAGTGGGTTTAGTTTGAGATTGATACAGTGCTATGGGGAGAGAGCGGGGCTGTGGGATTAGTTTGGGTTTGATACGGCTATGGGGAGAGAGCGGGGCAGTGGGATTAGTTTGGGTTTGATACGGCTATTGGGAGAGAGCGGGGCAGTGGGATTAATTTGGGTTTGATACGGCTTTGGGGAGAGAGCGGGGCATTGGGATTAGTTTGGGATTGATACAGAGCTAAGGGGAGAGCGGGGCAGTGGGATTAGTTTGGGATTGATACAGGGCTATGGGGAGAGAGCGGGGCAGTGGGATTAGTTTGTGGATTGATACAGGGCTATGGGGAGAGAGCGGGGCAGTGGGATTAGTTTCAAATTGATACAGGGCTATGCGGAGAGAGCGGGGCAGTGGGATTAGTTTGGTTTTGATACAGGGCTATGGGGAGAGAGCGGGGCAGTGGGTTTATTTTGGGGATTGATACAGGGCTATGGGGAGAGAGCGGGGCAGTGGCATTCGTTTAGGTTTGATACGGATATGGGGAGAGAGCGGGGCAGTGGGATTAGTTTGGAATTGATACAGGGCTATGGGGAGAGCGGGGCAGTGAGATTAGTTTGTGGATTGACACAGGCTATGCGGAGAGAGCGGGGCAGAGGGATTAGTTTGGGTTTGATACAGCTATGGGGAGAGAGCGCGGCAGTGTGATTAGTTTGGGTTTGATACAGCTATGGGGAGAGAGCGGGGCAGTGGGATTAGTTTGGGATTGATACAGGGCTATGCGGAGAGAGCGGGGCAGTGGGATTAGTTTGAGATTGATACAGGGCTATGCCGAGAGAGCAGGGCAGTGGGATTAGTTTGGTTTTGATACAGTGGTATGGGGAGAGAGCGGGGCAGTGGGATTAGTTTGGGTTTGATACAGGACTATGGGGAGAGAGCGGGGCAGTGGGATTACTTTGGGTTTGATACGGCCATGGGGAGAGAGCGGGGCAGTGGGATTAGTTTGGGATTGATACAGGGCTATGGGGAGGGCGGGGCAGTGGGATTACTTTGTGGATTGATACAGGCTATGCGGAGAGAGCGGGGCAGTGGGATTAGTTTGAGATTGATACAGGGTTGTGGGGAGAGAGCGGGGCAGTGGGATTAGTTTGGGATTGATACAGGCTATGGGGTGAGAGCGAGGCAGTGGGATTAGTTTGGGGATTGATACAGGGCTATGGGGAGAGAGTGGGGCAGTGGGATTAGTTTGGGGATTGATACGGGGCTATGGGGAGAGAGCGGGGCAGCGGGATTAGTTTGGGGATTGATACAGGGCTATGGGGAGAGCGGGGCAGCGGGATTAGTTTGGGGATTGATACGGGGCTATGGGGAGAGAGCGGGGCAGTGGGATTAGTTTGGGATCGATACAGGGCTATGGGTAGAGCGGGGCAGTGGGATTAGTATGGGATCGATACAGGGCTATGGGGAGAGAGCGGGGCAGTGGGATGAGTTTGGGATTGATACAGGGCTATGGGGAGAGAGCGGGGCAGTGGGATTAGTTTGGGATTGATACAGGGCTATGCGGAGAGAGCGGGGCAGTGGGATTAGTTTGAGATTGATACAGGGCTATGCCGAGAGAGCAGGGCAGTGGGATTAGTTTGGTTTTGATACAGTGGTATGGGGAGAGAGCGGGGCAGTGGGATTAGTTTGGGTTTGATACAGGACTATGGGGAGAGAGCGGGGCAGTGGGATTACTTTGGGTTTGATACGGCTATGGGGAGAGAGCGGGGCAGTAGATTTAGTTTGGGTTTGATACGGCTACGGGGAGAGAGCGGGGCAGTGGGATTAGTTTGGGATTGATACAGGGCTATGGGGAGAGCAGGGCAGTGGGATTTGTTTGAGATTGATACAGGGCTATGCGGAGAGAGCGGGGCAGTGGGATTGGTTTGAGATTGATACAGGTCTATGCGGAGAGAGCGGGGCAGTGGGATTAGTTTGGGATTGATACAGGGCTTTGGGGAGAGAGCGGGGCAGTGGGATTAGTTTGGGATTGATAAAGGGCTATGGGGAGAGAGCTGGACAGTGGGATTAGTTTGGGATTGATACAGGGCTATGAGGAGAGAGCGGGGCAGTGTGATTAGTTTGGGATTGATACAGGGCTATGGGGAGAGAGTGGGGCAGTGGGATTAGTTTGGGATTGATACAGGGCTATGGGGAGAGAGTGGGGCTGTGGGATTAGTTTGGGATTGATACAGGGCTATGGGAAGAGAGCGGGGCAGTGTGATTAGTTTGGGATTGATACAGGGCTATGGGGAGAGAGCGGGGCTCTGGGATTAGTTTTGGATTGATACAGGGCTATGGGAAGAGAGCGGGGTAGTGGGATTAGTTTGGGGATGGATACAGCACTATGGTGAAAGAGCGGGGCAGTGGGATTAGTTTGGGGATTGATACGGGGCGATGGCGAGAGAGCGGGGCAGTGGGATTAGTTTGGGGATTGATACGGGGCTATGGGGAGAGAGCGGGGCAGTGGGATTAGTTTGGGGATCGATACAGGGCTATGGGGAGAGAGCGGGGCAGTGGGATTTGGGATCGATACAGGGCTATGGGGAGAGAGCGAGGCAGTGGGATTAGTTTGGGGATTGATACAGAGCTATGGGGAGAGAGCGGTTCAGTGGGATGAGTTTGGGATTGATACAGGGCTATGGGGAGTGAGCGGGGCAGTGGGTTTAGTTTGAGATTGATACAGTGCTGTGGGGAGAGAGCGGGGCTGTGGGATTAGTTTGGGTTTGATACGGCTATGGGGAGAGAGCGGGGCAGTGGGATTAGTTTGGGTTTGATACGGCTACTGGGAGAGAGCGGGGCAGTGGGATTAATTTGGGTTTGATACGGCTTTTGGGAGACAGCGGGGCAGTGGGATTAGTTTGGGATTGATACAGAGCTAAGGGGAGAGCGGGGCAGTGGGATTAGTTTGGGATTGATACAGGGCTATGGGGAGAGAGCGGGGCAGTGGGATTAGTTTGTGGATTGATACAGGGCTATGGGGAGAGAGCGGGGCAGTGGGATTAGTTTCAAATTGATACAGGGCTATGCGGAGAGAGCGGGGCAGTGGGATTAGTTTGGTTTTGATACAGGGCTATGGGGAGAGAGCGGGGCAGTGGGATTATTTTGGGGATTGATACAGGGCTATGGGGAGAGAGCGGGGCAGTGGCATTCGTTTAGTTTTGATACGGATATGGGGAGAGAGCGGGGCAGTGGGATTAGTTTGGGATTGATACAGGGCTATGGGGAGAGCGGGGCAGTGAGATTAGTTTGTGGATTGACACAGGCTATGCGGAGAGAGCGGGGCAGAGGGATTAGTTTGGGTTTGATACAGCTATGGGGAGAGAGCGCGGCAGTGTGAATTGTTTGGGTTTGATACAGCTATGGGGAGAGAGCGGGGCAGTGGGATTAGTTTGGGTTTGATACGGCTATGGGGAGAGAGCGGGGCAGTGGGATTAGTTTGGGATTGATACAGGGCTATGCGGAGAGAGCGGGGCAGTGGGATTAGTTTGAGATTGATACAGGGCTATGCGGAGAGAGCGGGGCAGTGGGATTAGTTTGGTTTTGATACAGTGGTATGGGGAGAGAGCGGGGCAGTGGGATTAGTTTGGGTTTGATACAGGACTATGGGGAGAGAGCGGGGCAGTGGGATTACTTTGGGTTTGATACGGCTATGGGGAGAGAGCGGGGCAGTGGGATTAGTTTGGGATTGATACAGGGCTGTGGGGAGGGCGGGGCAGTGGGATTACTTTGTGGATTGATACAGGCTATGCGGAGAGAGCGGGGCAGTGGGATTAGTTTGAGATTGATACAGGGTTGTGGGGAGAGAGCGGGGCAGTGGGATTAGTTTGGGATTGATACAGGCTATGGGGTGAGAGCGAGGCAGTGGGATTAGTTTGGGGATTGATACAGGGCTATGGGGGAGAGTGGGGCAGTGGGATTAGTTTGGGGATTGATACGGGGCTATGGGGAGAGAGCGGGGCAGTGGGATTAGTTTGGGGATTGATACAGGGCTATGGGGAGAGCGGGGCAGCGGGATTGGTTTGGGGATTGATACAGGGCTATGGGGAGAGCGGGGCAGTGGGATTAGTTTGGGATCGATACAGGGCTATGGGTAGAGCGGGGCAGTGGGATTAGTATGGGATCGATACAGGGCTATGGGGAGAGAGCGGGGCAGTGGGATGAGTTTGGGATTGATACAGGGCTATGGGGAGAGAGCGGGGCAGTGGGATTAGTTTGGGATTGATACAGGGCTATGCGGAGAGAGCGGGGCAGTGGGATTAGTTTGGTTTTGTTACAGGCCTATGGGGAGAGAGCGGGGCAGTGGGATTAGTTTGTGTTTGTTACAGGACTATGGGGAGAGAGCGGGGCAGTAGATTTAGTTTGGGTTTGATACGGCTACGGGGAGAGAGCGGGGCAGTGGGATTAGTTTGGGATTGATACAGGGCTATGGGGAGAGCAGGGCAGTGGGATTTGTTTGAGATTGATACAGGGCTATGCGGAGAGAGCGGGGCAGTGGGATTGGTTTGAGATTGATACAGGTCTATACGGAGAGAGCGGGGCAGTGGGATTAGTTTGGGATTGATACAGGGCTTTGGGGAGAGAGCGGGGCAGTGGGATTAGTTTGGGATTGATAAAGGGCTATGGGGAGAGAGCTGGACAGTGGGATTAGTTTGGGATTGATACAGGGCTATGAGGAGAGAGCGGGGCAGTGTGATTAGTTTGGGATTGATACAGGGCTATGGGGAGAGAGCGGGGCAGTGGGATTAGTTTGGGATTGATACAGGGCTATGGGGAGAGAGAGTGGGGCAGTGGGATTAGTTTGGGATTGATACAGGGCTATGGGGAGAGAGCGGGGCTGTGGGATTAGTTTGGGATTGATACAGGGCTATGGGAAGAGAGCGGGGCAGTGTGATTAGTTTGAGATTGATACAGGGCTTTGGGGAGACAGCGGGGCAGTGGGATTAGTTTGGGATTGATACAGGGCTATGGGGAGAGAGCGGGGCAGTGGGATTAGTTTGGGATTGATACAGGGCTATGGGGAGAGAGCGGGGCTGTGGGATTCGTTTGGGATTGATACAGGGCTATGTGAAGAGAGCAGGGCAGTGTGATTAGTTTGGGATTGATACAGGGCTATGGGGGGAGAGCGGGGCAGTGGGATTAGTTTGGGATTGATACAGGGCTATGGGGAGAGAGCGGGGCTGTGGGATTACTTTTGGATTGATACAGGGCTATGGGAAGAGAGCGGGGCAGTGGGATTAGTTTGGGGATTGATACAGGGTTATGGTGAGAGAGCGGGGCAGTGGGATTAGTTTGGGGATTAATACGGGGCTATGGGGAGAGAGCGGGGCAGTGGGATTAGTTTGGGGATTGATACGGGGCTATGGGGAGAGAGCGGGGCAGTGGGATTAGTTTGGCGATTGGTACGGGGCTATGGGGAGAGAGCGGGGCAGTGGCATTCGTTTAGGTTTGATACGGATATGGGGAGAGAGCGGGGCAGTGGGATTAGTTTGGAATTGATACAGGGCTATGGGGAGAGCGGGGCAGTGAGATTAGTTTGTGGATTGACACAGGCTATGCGGAGAGAGCGGGGCAGAGGGATTAGTTTGGGTTTGATACAGCTATGGGGAGAGAGAGCGGCAGTGTGATTAGTTTGGGTTTGATACAGCTATGGGGAGAGAGCGGGGCAGTGGGATTAGTTTGGGATTGATACAGGGCTATGCGGAGAGAGCGGGGCAGTGGGATTAGTTTGAGATTGATACAGGGCTATGCCGAGAGAGCAGGGCAGTGGGATTAGTTTGGTTTTGACACAGTGGTATGGGGAGAGAGCGGGGCAGTGGGATTAGTTTGGGTTTGATACAGGACTATGGGGAGAGAGCGGGGCAGTGGGATTACTTTGGGTTTGATACGGCTATGGGGAGAGAGCGGGGCAGTGGGATTAGTTTGGGATTGATACAGGGCTATGGGGAGGGCGGGGCAGTGGGATTACTTTGTGGATTGATACAGGCTATGCGGAGAGAGCGGGGCAGTGGGATTAGTTTGAGATTGATACAGGGTTGTGGGGAGAGAGCGGGGCAGTGGGATTAGTTTGGGATTGATACAGGCTATGGGGTGAGAGCGAGGCAGTGGGATTAGTTTGGGGATTGATACAGGGCTATGGGGAGAGAGTGGGGCAGTGGGATTAGTTTGGGGATTGATACGGGGCTATGGGGAGAGAGCGGGGCAGCGGGATTAGTTTGGGGATTGATACAGGGCTATGGGGAGAGCGGGGCAGCGGGATTAGTTTGGGGATTGATACAGGGCTATGGGGAGAGCGGGGCAGTGGGATTAGTTTGGGATCGATACAGGGCTATGGGTAGAGCGGGGCAGTGGGATTAGTATGGGATCGATACAGGGCTATGGGGAGAGAGCGGGGCAGTGGGATGAGTTTGGGATTGATACAGGGCTATGGGGAGAGAGCGGGGCAGTGGGATTAGTTTGGGATTGATACAGGGCTATGCGGAGAGAGCGGGGCAGTGGGATTAGTTTGGTTTTGTTACAGGCCTATGGGGAGAGAGCGGGGCAGTGGGATTAGTTTGTGTTTGTTACAGGACTATGGGGAGAGAGCGGGGCAGTAGATTTAGTTTGGGTTTGATACGGCTACGGGGAGAGAGCGGGGCAGTGGGATTAGTTTGGGATTGATACAGGGCTATGGGGAGAGCAGGGCAGTGGGATTTGTTTGAGATTGATACAGGGCTATGCGGAGAGAGCGGGGCAGTGGGATTGGTTTGAGATTGATACAGGTCTATGCGGAGAGAGCGGGGCAGTGGGATTAGTTTGGGATTGATACAGGGCTTTGGGGAGAGAGCGGGGCAGTGGGATTAGTTTGGGATTGATAAAGGGCTATGGGGAGAGAGCTGGACAGTGGGATTAGTTTGGGATTGATACAGGGCTATGAGGAGAGAGCGGGGCAGTGTGATTAGTTTGGGATTGATACAGGGCTATGGGGAGAGAGCGGGGCAGTGGGATTATTCTGGGATTGATACAGGGCTATGGGGAGAGAGAGTGGGGCAGTGGGATTAGTTTGGGATTGATACAGGGCTATGGGAAGAGAGTGGGGCTGTGGGATTAGTTTGGGATTGATACAGGGCTATGGGAAGAGAGCGGGGCAGTGTGATTAGTTTGGGATTGATACAGGGCTATGGGGAGAGAGCGGGGCTCTGGGATTAGTTTTGGATTGATACAGGGCTATGGGAAGAGAGCGGGGTAGTGGGATTAGTTTGGGGATGGATACAGCGCTATGGTGAAAGAGCGGGGCAGTGGGATTAGTTTGGGGATTGATACGGGGCGATGGCGAGAGAGCGGGGCAGTGGGATTAATTTGGTGATTGATACGGGGCTATGGGGAGAGAGCGGGGCAGTGGGATTAGTTTGGGGATCGATACAGGGCTATGGGGAGAGAGCGGGGCAGTGGGATTTGGGATCGATACAGGGCTATGGGGAGAGAGCGAGGCAGTGGGATTAGTTTGGGGATTGATACAGAGCTATGGGGAGAGAGCGGTTCAGTGGGATGAGTTTGAGATTGATACAGGGCTATGGGGAGTGAGCGGGGCAGTGGGTTTAGTTTGAGATTGATACAGTGCTGTGGGGAGAGAGCGGGGCTGTGGGATTAGTTTGGGTTTGATACGGCTATGGGGAGAGAGCGGGGCAGTGGGATTAGTTTGGGTTTGATACGGCTATTGGGAGAGAGCGGGGCAGTGGGATTAATTTGGGTTTGATACGGCTTTGGGGAGAGAGCGGGGCAGTGGGATTAGTTTGGGATTGATACAGAGCTAAGGGGAGAGCGGGGCAGTAGATTTAGTTTGGGTTTGATACGGCTACGGGGAGAGAGCGGGGCAGTGGGATTAGTTTGGGATTGATACAGGGCTATGGGGAGAGCAGGGCAGTGGGATTTGTTTGAGATTGATACAGGGCTATGCGGAGAGAGCGGGGCAGTGGGATTGGTTTGGGATTGATACAGGGCTTTGGGGAGAGAGCGGGGCAGTGGGATTAGTTTGGGATTGATAAAGGGCTATGGGGAGAGAGCTGGACAGTGGGATTAGTTTGGGATTGATACAGGGCTATGAGGAGAGAGCGGGGCAGTGTGATTAGTTTGGGATTGATACAGGGCTATGGGGAGAGAGCGGGGCAGTGGGATTAGTTTGGGTTTGATACGGCTTTGGGGAGAGAGCGGGGCAGTGGGATTAGTTTGGGATTGATACAGAGCTAAGGGGAGAGCGGGGCAGTGGGATTAGTTTGGGATTGATACAGGGCTATGGGGAGAGAGCGGGGCAGTGGGATTAGTTTGTGGATTGATACAGGGCTATGGGGAGAGAGCGGGGCAGTGGGATTAGTTTCAAATTGATACAGGGCTATGCGGAGAGAGCGGGGCAGTGGGATTAGTTTCGTTTTGATACAGGGCTATGGGGAGAGAGCGGGGCAGTGGGATTATTTTGGGGATTGATACAGGGCTATGGGGAGAGAGCGGGGCAGTGGCATTCGTTTAGGTTTGATACGGATATGGGGAGAGAGCGGGGCAGTGGGATTAGTTTGGGATTGATACAGGGCTATGGGGAGAGCGGGGCAGTGAGATTAGTTTGTGGATTGACACAGGCTATGCGGAGAGAGCGGGGCAGAGGGATTAGTTTGGGTTTGATACAGCTATGGGGAGAGAGCGCGGCAGTGTGAATTGTTTGGGTTTGATACAGCTATGGGGAGAGAGCGGGGCAGTGGGATTAGTTTGGGTTTGATACGGCTATGGGGAGAGAGCGGGGCAGTGGGATTAGTTTGGGATTGATACAGGGCTATGCGGAGAGAGCGGGGCAGTGGGATTAGTTTGAGATTGATACAGGGCTATGCGGAGAGAGCGGGGCAGTGGGATTAGTTTGGTTTTGATACAGTGGTATGGGGAGAGAGCGGGGCAGTGGGATTAGTTTGGGTTTGATACAGGACTATGGGGAGAGAGCGGGGCAGTGGGATTACTTTGGGTTTGATACGGCTATGGGGAGAGAGCGGGGCAGTGGGATTAGTTTGGGATTGATACAGGGCTGTGGGGAGGGCGGGGCAGTGGGATTACTTTGTGGATTGATACAGGCTATGCGGAGAGAGCGGGGCAGTGGGATTAGTTTGAGATTGATACAGGGTTGTGGGGAGAGAGCGGGGCAGTGGGATTAGTTTGGGATTGATACAGGCTATGGGGTGAGAGCGAGGCAGTGGGATTAGTTTGGGCATTGATACAGGGCTATGGGGGAGAGTGGGGCAGTGGGATTAGTTTGGGGATTGATACGGGGCTATGGGGAGAGAGCGGGGCAGCGGGATTAGTTTGGGGATTGATACAGGGCTATGGGGAGAGCGGGGCAGCGGGATTAGTTTGGGGATTGATACAGGGCTATGGGGAGAGCGGGGCAGTGGGATTAGTTTGGGATCGATACAGGGCTATGGGTAGAGCGGGGCAGTGGGATTAGTATGGGATCGATACAGGGCTATGGGGAGAGAGCGGGGCAGTGGGATGAGTTTGGGATTGATACAGGGCTATGGGGAGAGAGCGGGGCAGTGGGATTAGTTTGGGATTGATACAGGGCTATGCGGAGAGAGCGGGGCAGTGGGATTAGTTTGGTTTTGTTACAGGCCTATGGGGAGAGAGCGGGGCAGTGGGATTAGTTTGTGTTTGTTACAGGACTATGGGGAGAGAGCGGGGCAGTAGATTTAGTTTGGGTTTGATACGGCTACGGGGAGAGAGCGGGGCAGTGGGATTAGTTTGGGATTGATACAGGGCTATGGGGAGAGCAGGGCAGTGGGATTTGTTTGAGATTGATACAGGGCTATGCGGAGAGAGCGGGGCAGTGGGATTGGTTTGGGATTGATACAGGGCTTTGGGGAGAGAGCGGGGCAGTGGGATTAGTTTGGGATTGATAAAGGGCTATGGGGAGAGAGCTGGACAGTGGGATTAGTTTGGGATTGATACAGGGCTATGAGGAGAGAGCGGGGCAGTGTGATTAGTTTGGGATTGATACAGGGCTATGGGGAGAGAGCGGGGCAGTGGGATTAGTTTGGGATTGATACAGGGCTATGGGGAGAGAGAGTGGGGCAGTGGGATTAGTTTGGGATTGATACAGGGCTATGGGGAGAGAGCGGGGCTGTGGGATTAGTTTGGGATTGATACAGGGCTATGGGAAGAGAGCGGGGCAGTGTGATTAGTTTGAGATTGATACAGGGCTTTGGGGAGACAGCGGGGCAGTGGGATTAGTTTGGGATTGATACAGGGCTATGGGGAGAGAGCGGGGCACTGGGATTAGTTTGGGATTGATACAGGGCTATGGGGAGAGAGCGGGGCTGTGGGATTCGTTTCGGATTGATACAGGGCTATGCGAAGAGAGCAGGGCAGTGTGATTAGTTTGGGATTGATACAGGGCTATGGGGGGAGAGCGGGGCAGTGGGATTAGTTTGGGATTGATACAGGGCTATGGGGAGAGAGCGGGGCTGTGGGATTACTTTTGGATTGATACAGGGCTATGGGAAGAGAGCGGGGCAGTGGGATTAGTTTGGGGATTGATACAGGGCTATGGTGAGAGAGCGGGGCAGTGGGATTAGTTTGGGGATTAATACGGGGCTATGGGGAGAGAGCGGGGCAGTGGGATTAGTTTGGGGATTGATACGGGGCTATGGGGAGAGAGCGGGGCAGTGGGATTAGTTTGGCGATTGGTACGGGGCTATGGGGAGAGAGCGGGGCAGTGGGATTAGTTTGGGGATCGATACAGGGCTATGGGAAGAGAGCGGGGCAGTGGGATTTGGGATCGATACAGGGCTATGGGGAGAGAGCGAGGCAGTGGGATTAGTTTGGGGATTGATACAGAGCTATGGGGAGAGAGCGGGACAGTGGGATTAGTTTGGGTTTGATACGGCTATGGGGAGAGAGCGGGGCAGTGGGATTAGTTTGGGATTGATACAGGGCTATGGGGAGAGAGCGGGGCAGTGGGATTAGTTTGTGGATTGATACAGGGCTATGGGGAGAGAGCGGGGCAGTGGGATTAGTTTGGGATTGATACAGGGCTATGGGGAGAGAGCGGGGCAGTGGGATTAGTTTCAGATTGATACAGGGCTATGCGGAGAGAGCGGGGCAGTGCGATTAGTTTGGTTTTGATACAGGGCTATGGGGAGAGAGCGGGGCAGTGGGATTATTTTGGGTTTGATAAAGGGCTCTGGGGAGAGCGGGGCAGTGGGATTAGTTTGGGATTGATACAGGGCTATGCGGAGAGAGCGGGGCAGTGGGATTAGTTTGAGATTGATACAGGGCTATGCGGAGCGAGCGGGGCAGTGGGATTAGTTTGAGATTGATACAGGGCTATGGGAAGAGAGCGGGGTAGTGGGATTAGTTTGGGGATGGATACAGCGCTATGGTGAAAGAGCGGGGCAGTGGGATTAGTTTGGGGATTGATACGGGGCGATGGCGAGAGAGCGGGGCAGTGGGATTAATTTGGTGATTGATACGGGGCTATGGGGAGAGAGCGGGGCAGTGGGATTAGTTTGGGGATCGATACAGGGCTATGGGGAGAGAGCGGGGCAGTGGGATTTGGGATCGATACAGGGCTATGGGGAGAGAGCGAGGCAGTGGGATTAGTTTGGGGATTGATACAGAGCTATGGGGAGAGAGCGGTTCAGTGGGATGAGTTTGAGATTGATACAGGGCTATGGGGAGTGAGCGGGGCAGTGGGTTTAGTTTGAGATTGATACAGTGCTGTGGGGAGAGAGCGGGGCTGTGGGATTAGTTTGGGTTTGATACGGCTATGGGGAGAGAGCGGGGCAGTGGGATTAGTTTGGGTTTGATACGGCTATTGGGAGAGAGCGGGGCAGTGGGATTAATTTGGGTTTGATACGGCTTTGGGGAGAGAGCGGGGCAGTGGGATTAGTTTGGGATTGATACAGAGCTAAGGGGAGAGCGGGGCAGTAGATTTAGTTTGGGTTTGATACGGCTACGGGGAGAGAGCGGGGCAGTGGGATTAGTTTGGGATTGATACAGGGCTATGGGGAGAGCAGGGCAGTGGGATTTGTTTGAGATTGATACAGGGCTATGCGGAGAGAGCGGGGCAGTGGGATTGGTTTGGGATTGATACAGGGCTTTGGGGAGAGAGCGGGGCAGTGGGATTAGTTTGGGATTGATAAAGGGCTATGGGGAGAGAGCTGGACAGTGGGATTAGTTTGGGATTGATACAGGGCTATGAGGAGAGAGCGGGGCAGTGTGATTAGTTTGGGATTGATACAGGGCTATGGGGAGAGAGCGGGGCAGTGGGATTAGTTTGGGTTTGATACGGCTTTGGGGAGAGAGCGGGGCAGTGGGATTAGTTTGGGATTGATACAGAGCTAAGGGGAGAGCGGGGCAGTGGGATTAGTTTGGGATTGATACAGGGCTATGGGGAGAGAGCGGGGCAGTGGGATTAGTTTGTGGATTGATACAGGGCTATGGGGAGAGAGCGGGGCAGTGGGATTAGTTTCAAATTGATACAGGGCTATGCGGAGAGAGCGGGGCAGTGGGATTAGTTTCGTTTTGATACAGGGCTATGGGGAGAGAGCGGGGCAGTGGGATTATTTTGGGGATTGATACAGGGCTATGGGGAGAGAGCGGGGCAGTGGCATTCGTTTAGGTTTGATACGGATATGGGGAGAGAGCGGGGCAGTGGGATTAGTTTGGGATTGATACAGGGCTATGGGGAGAGCGGGGCAGTGAGATTAGTTTGTGGATTGACACAGGCTATGCGGAGAGAGCGGGGCAGAGGGATTAGTTTGGGTTTGATACAGCTATGGGGAGAGAGCGCGGCAGTGTGAATTGTTTGGGTTTGATACAGCTATGGGGAGAGAGCGGGGCAGTGGGATTAGTTTGGGTTTGATACGGCTATGGGGAGAGAGCGGGGCAGTGGGATTAGTTTGGGATTGATACAGGGCTATGCGGAGAGAGCGGGGCAGTGGGATTAGTTTGAGATTGATACAGGGCTATGCGGAGAGAGCGGGGCAGTGGGATTAGTTTGGTTTTGATACAGTGGTATGGGGAGAGAGCGGGGCAGTGGGATTAGTTTGGGTTTGATACAGGACTATGGGGAGAGAGCGGGGCAGTGGGATTACTTTGGGTTTGATACGGCTATGGGGAGAGAGCGGGGCAGTGGGATTAGTTTGGGATTGATACAGGGCTGTGGGGAGGGCGGGGCAGTGGGATTACTTTGTGGATTGATACAGGCTATGCGGAGAGAGCGGGGCAGTGGGATTAGTTTGAGATTGATACAGGGTTGTGGGGAGAGAGCGGGGCAGTGGGATTAGTTTGGGATTGATACAGGCTATGGGGTGAGAGCGAGGCAGTGGGATTAGTTTGGGCATTGATACAGGGCTATGGGGGAGAGTGGGGCAGTGGGATTAGTTTGGGGATTGATACGGGGCTATGGGGAGAGAGCGGGGCAGCGGGATTAGTTTGGGGATTGATACAGGGCTATGGGGAGAGCGGGGCAGCGGGATTAGTTTGGGGATTGATACAGGGCTATGGGGAGAGCGGGGCAGTGGGATTAGTTTGGGATCGATACAGGGCTATGGGTAGAGCGGGGCAGTGGGATTAGTATGGGATCGATACAGGGCTATGGGGAGAGAGCGGGGCAGTGGGATGAGTTTGGGATTGATACAGGGCTATGGGGAGAGAGCGGGGCAGTGGGATTAGTTTGGGATTGATACAGGGCTATGCGGAGAGAGCGGGGCAGTGGGATTAGTTTGGTTTTGTTACAGGCCTATGGGGAGAGAGCGGGGCAGTGGGATTAGTTTGTGTTTGTTACAGGACTATGGGGAGAGAGCGGGGCAGTAGATTTAGTTTGGGTTTGATACGGCTACGGGGAGAGAGCGGGGCAGTGGGATTAGTTTGGGATTGATACAGGGCTATGGGGAGAGCAGGGCAGTGGGATTTGTTTGAGATTGATACAGGGCTATGCGGAGAGAGCGGGGCAGTGGGATTGGTTTGGGATTGATACAGGGCTTTGGGGAGAGAGCGGGGCAGTGGGATTAGTTTGGGATTGATAAAGGGCTATGGGGAGAGAGCTGGACAGTGGGATTAGTTTGGGATTGATACAGGGCTATGAGGAGAGAGCGGGGCAGTGTGATTAGTTTGGGATTGATACAGGGCTATGGGGAGAGAGCGGGGCAGTGGGATTAGTTTGGGATTGATACAGGGCTATGGGGAGAGAGAGTGGGGCAGTGGGATTAGTTTGGGATTGATACAGGGCTATGGGGAGAGAGCGGGGCTGTGGGATTAGTTTGGGATTGATACAGGGCTATGGGAAGAGAGCGGGGCAGTGTGATTAGTTTGAGATTGATACAGGGCTTTGGGGAGACAGCGGGGCAGTGGGATTAGTTTGGGATTGATACAGGGCTATGGGGAGAGAGCGGGGCACTGGGATTAGTTTGGGATTGATACAGGGCTATGGGGAGAGAGCGGGGCTGTGGGATTCGTTTCGGATTGATACAGGGCTATGCGAAGAGAGCAGGGCAGTGTGATTAGTTTGGGATTGATACAGGGCTATGGGGGGAGAGCGGGGCAGTGGGATTAGTTTGGGATTGATACAGGGCTATGGGGAGAGAGCGGGGCTGTGGGATTACTTTTGGATTGATACAGGGCTATGGGAAGAGAGCGGGGCAGTGGGATTAGTTTGGGGATTGATACAGGGCTATGGTGAGAGAGCGGGGCAGTGGGATTAGTTTGGGGATTAATACGGGGCTATGGGGAGAGAGCGGGGCAGTGGGATTAGTTTGGGGATTGATACGGGGCTATGGGGAGAGAGCGGGGCAGTGGGATTAGTTTGGCGATTGGTACGGGGCTATGGGGAGAGAGCGGGGCAGTGGGATTAGTTTGGGGATCGATACAGGGCTATGGGAAGAGAGCGGGGCAGTGGGATTTGGGATCGATACAGGGCTATGGGGAGAGAGCGAGGCAGTGGGATTAGTTTGGGGATTGATACAGAGCTATGGGGAGAGAGCGGGACAGTGGGATTAGTTTGGGTTTGATACGGCTATGGGGAGAGAGCGGGGCAGTGGGATTAGTTTGGGATTGATACAGGGCTATGGGGAGAGAGCGGGGCAGTGGGATTAGTTTGTGGATTGATACAGGGCTATGGGGAGAGAGCGGGGCAGTGGGATTAGTTTGGGATTGATACAGGGCTATGGGGAGAGAGCGGGGCAGTGGGATTAGTTTCAGATTGATACAGGGCTATGCGGAGAGAGCGGGGCAGTGCGATTAGTTTGGTTTTGATACAGGGCTATGGGGAGAGAGCGGGGCAGTGGGATTATTTTGGGTTTGATAAAGGGCTCTGGGGAGAGCGGGGCAGTGGGATTAGTTTGGGATTGATACAGGGCTATGCGGAGAGAGCGGGGCAGTGGGATTAGTTTGAGATTGATACAGGGCTATGCGGAGCGAGCGGGGCAGTGGGATTAGTTTGAGATTGATACAGGGCTACGGGGAGAGAGCAGGGCAGTGGGATTAGTTTGTGGATTGATACAGGGCTATGCGGAGAGAGCGGGGCAGAGGGATTAGTTTGGGTTTGATACAGCTATGGGGAGAGAGCGGGGCAGTGGGATTAGCTTGGGTTTGATACAGCTATGGGGAGTGAGCGGGGCAGTGGGATTAGTTTGGGTTTGATACGGCTATGGGGAGAGAGCGGGGCAGTGGGATTAGTTTGGGATTGATACAGGGCTATGGGGAGAGCGGGGCAGTGGGATTAGTTTGGGATTGATACAGGGCTATGCGGAGAGAGCGGGGCAGTGGGATTAGTTTGAGATTGATACAGGGCTATGCGGAGAGAGCGGGGCAGTGGGATTAGTTTGGTTTTGATACAGGGGGATGGGGAGAGAGCGGGGCAGTGGGATTAGTTTGGGTTTGATACAGGACTATGGGGAGAGAGCGGGGCAGTGGGATTACTTTGGGTTTGATACGGCTATGGGGAGAGAGCGGGGCAGTGGGATTAGTTTGGGATTGATACAGGGCTATGGGGAGGGCGGGGCAGTGGGATTACTTTGTGGATTGATACAGGCTATGCGGAGAGAGCGGGGCAGTGGGATTAGTTTGAGATTGATACAGGGCTATGGGGAGAGAGCGGGGCAGTGGGATTAGTTTGGGATTGATACAGGCTATGGGGAGAGAGCGAGGCAGTGGGATTAGTTTGGGGATTGATACAGGGCTATGGGGAGAGAGCGGGGCAGTGGGATTAGTTTGGGGATTGATACGGGGCTATGGGGAGAGAGCGGGGCAGCGGGATTAGTTTGGGGATTGATACAGGGCTATGGGGAGAGCGGGGCAGCGGGATTAGTTCGGGGATTGATACAGGGCTATGGGGAGAGCGGGGCAGTGGGATTAGTTTGGGATCGATACAAGGCTATGGGTAGAGCGGGGCAGTGGGATTAGTATGGGATCGATACAGGGCTATGGGGAGAGAGCGGGGCAGTGGGATGAGTTTGGGATTGATACAGGGCTATGGGGAGAGAGCGGGGCAGTGGGATTAGTTTGGGGATCGATACAGGGCTATGGGGAGAGAGCGGGGCAGTGGGATTTGGGATCGATACAGGGCTATGGGGAGAGAGCGAGGCAGTGGGATTAGTTTGGGGATTGATACAGAGCTATGGGGAGAGAGCGGGGCAGTGGGATGAGTTTGGGATTGATACAGGGCTATGGGGAGAGAGCGGGGCAGTGGGTTTAGTTTGAGATTGATACAGGGCTATGGGGAGCGAGCGGGGCTGTGGGATTAGTTTGGGATTGATACAGGGCTATGGGGAGAGAGCGGGGCAGTGGGATTAGTTTCAGATTGATACAGGGCTATGCGGAGAGAGCGGGGCAGTGCGATTAGTTTGGTTTTGATACAGGGCTATGGGGAGAGAGCGGGGCAGTGGGATTATTTTGGGTTTGATACAGGGCTATGGGGAGAGCGGGGCAGTGGGATTAGTTTGGGATTGATACAGGGCTATGCGGAGAGAGCGGGGCAGTGGGATTAGTTTGAGATTGATACAGGGCTATGCGGAGCGAGCGGGGCAGTGGGATTAGTTTGAGATTGATACAGGGCTACGGGGAGAGAGCGGGGCAGTGGGATTAGTTTGTGGATTGATACAGGGCTATGCGGAGAGAGCGGGGCAGAGGGATTAGTTTGGGTTTGATACAGCTATGGGGAGAGAGCGGGGCAGTGGGATTAGTTTGGGTTTGATACAGCTATGGGGAGTGAGCGGGGCAGTGGGATTAGGTTGGGTTTGATACGGCTATGGGGAGAGAGCGGGGCAGTGGGATTAGTTTGGGATTGATACAGGGCTATGGGGAGAGCGGGGCAGTGGGATTAGTTTGGGATTGATACAGGGCTATGCGGAGAGAGCGGGGCAGTGGGATTAGTTTGAGATTGATACAGGGCTATGCGGAGAGAGCGGGGCAGTGGGATTAGTTTGGTTTTGATACAGGGGTATGGGGAGAGAGCGGGGCAGTGGGATTAGTTTGGGTTTGATACAGGACTATGGGGAGAGAGCGGGGCAGTGGGATTACTTTGGGTTTGATACGGCTATGGGGAGAGAGCGGGGCAGTGGGATTAGTTTGGGATTGATACAGGGCTATGGGGAGGGCGGGGCAGTGGGATTACTTTGTGGATTGATACAGGCTATGCGGAGAGAGCGGGGCAGTGGGATTAGTTTGAGATTGATACAGGGCTATGGGGAGAGAGCGGGGCAGTGGGATTAGTTTGGGATTGATACAGGCTATGGGGAGAGAGCGAGGCAGTGGGATTAGTTTGGGGATTGATACAGGGCTATGGGGAGAGAGCGGGGCAGTGGGATTAGTTTGGGGATTGATACGGGGCTATGGGGAGAGAGCGGGGCAGCGGGATTAGTTTGGGGATTGATACAGGGCTATGGGGAGAGCGGTGCAGCGGGATTAGTTTGGGGATTGATACAGGGCTATGGGGAGAGCGGGGCAGTGGGATTAGTTTGGGATCGATACAAGGCTATGGGTAGAGCGGGGCAGTGGGATTAGTATGGGATCGATACAGGGCTATGGGGAGAGAGCGGGGCAGTGGGATGAGTTTGGGATTGATACAGGGCTATGGGGAGAGAGCGGGGCAGTGGGATTAGTTTGGGGATCGATACAGGGCTATGGGGAGAGAGCGGGGCAGTGGGATTTGGGATCGATACAGGGCTATGGGGAGAGAGCGAGGCAGTGGGATTAGTTTGGGGATTGATACAGAGCTATGGGGAGAGAGCGGGGCAGTGGGATGAGTTTGGGATTGATACAGGGCTATGGGGAGAGAGCGGGGCAGTGGGTTTAGTTTGAGATTGATACAGGGCTATGGGGAGAGAGCGGGGCTGTGGGATTAGTTTGGGTTTGATACGGCTATGGGGAGAGAGCGGGGCAGTGGGATTAGTTTGGGTTTGATACGGCTATGGGGAGAGAGCGGGGCAGTGGGATTAGTTTGGGATTGATACAGGGCTATGGGGAGAGAGCGGGGCAGTGGGATTAGTTTGTGGATTGATACAGGGCTATGGGGAGAGAGCGGGGCAGTGGGATTAGTTTGGGATTGATACAGGGCTATGGGGAGAGAGCGGGGCCGTGGGATTAGTTTCAGATTGATACAGGGCAATGCGGAGAGAGCGGGGCAGTGCGATTAGTTTGGTTTTGATACAGGGCTATGGGGAGAGAGCGGGGCAGTGGGATTATTTTGGATTTGATACAGGGCTATGGGGAGAGAGCGGGGCAGTGGGATTAGTTTGGGGATTGATACGGGGCTATGGGGAGAGAGCGGGGCAGCGGGATTAGTTTGGGGATTGATACAGGGCTATGGGGAGAGAGCGGGGCAGTGGGATTAGTTTGGGGATTGATACAGGGCTATGGGGAGAGAGCAGGGCAGTGGGATTAGTTTGGGATCGATACAGGGCTATGGGGAGGGACCGAGGCAGTGGGATTAGTTTGGCTTTGATACAGGACTATGGGGAGAGAGCGGGGCAGTAGGATGAGTTTGGGATTGATACAGGTCTACGGGGAGAGAGCGGGGCAGTGGGTTTAGTTTGAGATTGATACAGGGCTATGGGGAGAGAGCGGGGCAGTGGGATTAGTTTGGGATTGATACAGGGCTATGGGGAGAGAGCGGGGCAGTGGGATTAGATTGGGTTTGATACGGCTATGGGGAGAGAGCGGGGCAGTGGGATTAGTTTGGGATTGATACAGGGCTATGGGAAGAGCGGGGCAGTGGGATTAGTTTGGGATTGATACAGGGCTATGCGGAGAGAACGGGGCAGTGGGATTAGTTTGAGATTGATACAGGGCTATGGGGAGAGAGCGGGGCAGTGGGATTAGTTTGTGGATTGATACAGGGCTATGCGGAGAGAGCGGGGCAGTGGGATTTGTTTCAGATTGATACAGGGTTATGCGGAGAGAGCGGGGCAGTGGGATTAGTTTGGTTTTGATACAGGGCTATGGGGAGAGAGCAGGGCAGTGGGATTAGTTTGGGTTTGATACAGGACTATGGGGAGAGAGCGGGGCAGTGGGATTAGTTTGGCTTTGATACAGGACTATGGGGAGAGAGCGGGGCAGTAGGATTAGTTTGGGTTTGATACGGCTGTGGGGAGAGAGCGGGGCAGTGGGATTAATTTGGGATTGATACAGGGTTATGGGGAGAGAGCGGGGCAGTGGGATTAGCTTGAGATTGAGCCAGGGCTATGCGGAGAGAGCGAGGAAGTGGGATTAGTTTGGGATTGATACAGGGCTATGGGGAGAGAGCGGGGCAGTGGGATTAGTTTGGGATTGATACAGGGCTATGGGGAGAGAGCGGGGCAGTGGGATCAGTTTGGGATTGATACAGGGCTATGGGGAGAGAGCGGGGCAGTGGGATTAGTTTGGGGATTGATACGGGGCTATGGGGAGAGAGCGGGGCAGTGGGATTAGTTTGGGGATTGATACGGGGCTATGGGGAGAGAGCGGGGCAGCGGGATTAGATTGGGGATTGATACAGGGCTATGGGGAGAGAGCGGGGCAGCGGGATTAGTTTGGGGATTGATACAGGGCTATGGGGAGAGAGCAGGGCAGTGGGATTAGTTTGGGGATTGATACAGGGCTATGGGGAGAGAGCGGGGCAGTGGGATGAGTTTGGGATTGATACAGTGCTATGGGAATAGAGCGGGGCAGTGGGTTTAGTTTGTGATTGATACAGGGCTATGGGGAGAGTGCGGGGCAATGGGATTAGTTTGAGATTGATACAGGGCTATGGGGAGAGAGCGGGGCAGTGGGATTAGTTTGGGTTTGATACAGGGCTATGGGGAGAGAGCGGGGCAGTGGGATTAGTTTGGGTTTGATACGGCTATGGGGAGAGAGCGGGGCAGTGGGATTAGTTTGGGTTTGATACGGCTATGGGGAGAGAGCGGGGCAGTGGGATTAGTTTCAGATTGATACAGGGCTATGCGGAGAGAGCGGGGCAGTGGGATTAGTTTGGTTTTGATACAGGGCTATGGGGAGAGAGCGGGGCAGTGGGATTATTTTGGGTTTGATACAGGGCTATGGGGAGAGAGCGGGGCAGTGGGATTAGTTTGGGGATTGATACGGGGCTATGGGGAGAGAGTGGGGCAGCGGGATTAGTTTGGGGATTGATACAGGGCTATGGGGAGAGAGCGGGGCAGTGGGATTAGTTTGGGGATTGATACAGGGCTATGGGGAGAGAGCGGGGCAGTGGGATTAGTTTGGGATCGATACAGGGCTATGGGGAGAGACCGAGGCAGTGGGATTAGTTTGGGGATTGATACAGGGCTATGGGGAGAGAGCGGGGCAGTGGGATGAGTTTGGGATTGATACAGGGCTACGGGGAGAGAGCGTGGCAGTGGGTTTAGTTTGAGATTGATACAGGGCTATGGGGAGAGAGCGCGGCAGTGGGTTTAGTTTGAGATTGATACAGGGCTATGGGGAGAGAGCGGGGCAGTGGGATTAGTTTGGGATTGATACAGGGCTATGGGGAGAGAGCGGGGCAGTGGGATTAGTTTGGGATTGATACAGGCTGTGGGGAGAGAGCGGGGCAGTGGGATTAGTTTGGGGATTGATACAGGGCTATGGGGAGAGAGCGGGGCATTGGGATTAGTTTGAGATTGATACAGGGCTATGCGGAGAGAGCGGGGCAGTGGGATTAGCTTGAGATTGAGCCAGGGCTATGCGGAGAGAGCGAGGAAGTGGGATTAGTTTGGGATTGATACAGGGCTATGGGGAGAGAGCGGGGCAGTGGGATTAGTTTGGGATTGATACAGGGCTATGCGGAGAGAGCGGGGCTGTGGGATGAGTTTGAGATTGATACAGGGCTATGCGGAGAGAGCGGGGCAGTGGGATCAGTTTGAGATTGATACAGGGCTATGGGGAGAGAGCGGGGCAGTGGGATCAGTTTGGGATTGATACAGGGCTATGGGGAGAGAGCGGGGCAGTGGGATTAGTTTGGGGATTGATACAGGGCTATGGGGAGAGAGCGGGGCAGTGGGATTAGTTTGGGGATTGATACGGGGCTATGGGGAGAGAGCGGGGCAGTGGGATTAGTTTGGGGATTGATACGGGGCTATGGGGAGAGAGCGGGGCAGCGGGATTAGATTGGGGATTGATACAGGGCTATGGGGAGAGAGCGGGGCAGCGGGATTAGTTTGGGGATTGATACAGGGCTATGGGGAGAGAGCAGGGCAGTGGGATTAGTTTGGGGATTGATACAGGGCTATGGGGAGAGAGCGGGGCAGTGGGATGAGTTTGGGATTGATACAGTGCTATGGGGATAGAGCGGGGCAGTGGGTTTAGTTTGTGATTGATACAGGGCTATGGGGAGAGTGCGGGGCAATGGGATTAGTTTGAGATTGATACAGGGCTATGGGGAGAGAGCGGGGCAGTGGGATTAGTTTGGGTTTGATACAGGGCTATGGGGAGAGAGCGGGGCAGTGGGATTAGTTTGGGTTTGATACGGCTATGGGGAGAGAGCGGGGCAGTGGGATTAGTTTGGGTTTGATACGGCTATGGGGAGAGAGCGGGGCAGTGGGATTAGTTTCAGATTGATACAGGGCTATGCGGAGAGAGCGGGGCAGTGGGATTAGTTTGGTTTTGATACAGGGCTATGGGGAGAGAGCGGGGCAGTGGGATTATTTTGGGTTTGATACAGGGCTATGGGGAGAGAGCGGGGCAGTGGGATTAGTTTGGGGATTGATACGGGGCTATGGGGAGAGAGTGGGGCAGCGGGATTAGTTTGGGGATTGATACAGGGCTATGGGGAGAGAGCGGGGCAGTGGGATTAGTTTGGGGATTGATACAGGGCTATGGGGAGAGAGCGGGGCAGTGGGATTAGTTTGGGATCGATACAGGGCTATGGGGAGAGACCGAGGCAGTGGGATTAGTTTGGGGATTGATACAGTGCTATGGGGAGAGAGCGGGGCAGTGGGATGAGTTTGGGATTGATACAGGGCTACGGGGAGAGAGCGTGGCAGTGGGTTTAGTTTGAGATTGATACAGGGCTATGGGGAGAGAGCGGGGCAGTGGGTTTAGTTTGAGATTGATACAGGGCTATGGGGAGAGAGCGGGGCAGTGGGATTAGTTTGGGATTGATACAGGGCTATGGGGAGAGAGCGGGGCAGTGGGATTAGTTTGGGATTGATACAGGCTGTGGGGAGAGAGCGGGGCAGTGGGATTAGTTTGGGGATTGATACAGGGCTATGGGGAGAGAGCGGGGCAGTGGGATTAGTTTGGGGATTGATACGGGGCTATGGGGAGAGAGCGGGGCAGCGGGATTAGTTTGGGGATTGATACAGGGCTATGGGGAGAGCGGGGCAGCGGGATTAATTTGGGGATTGATACAGGGCTATGGGGAGAGCGGGGCAGTGGGATTAGTTTGGGATCGATGCAGGGCTATGGGGAGAGCGGGGCAGTGGGATAAGTATGGGATCCATACAGGGCTATGGGGAGAGAGCGGGGCAGTGGGATGAGTTTGGGATTGATACAGGGCTATGGGGAGAGAGCGGGGCAGTGGGATTAGTTTGGGATTGATACAGGGCTATGCGGAGAGAGCGGGGCAGTGGGATTAGTTTGGTTTTGATACAGGGCTATGGGGAGAGAGCGGGGCAGTGGGATTAGTTTGTTTTTGATACAGGACTATGGGGAGAGAGCGGGGCAGTAGGATTAGTTTGGGTTTGATACGGCTACGGGGAGAGAGCGGGGCAGTGGGATTAGTTTGGGATTGATACAGGGCAATGGGGAGAGAGCGGGGCAGTGGGATTAGTTTGAGATTGATACAGACCTATGCGGAGAGAGCGGGGCAGTGGGATTAGTTTGGGATTGATACGGCTATGGGGAGAGAGCGGGGCAGTGGGATTAGTTTGGGTTTGATACGGCTATTGGGAGAGAGCGGGGCAGTGGGATTAATTTGGGATTGATACAGGGCTATGGGGAGAGAGCGGGGCAGTGGGATTAGTTTGGGATTGATACAGGGCTATGGGGAGAGAGCGGGGCAGTGGGATTAGATTGGGTTTGATACGGCTATGGGAAGAGAGCGGGGCAGTGGGATTATTTTGGGATTGATACAGGGCTATGGGAAGAGCGGGGCAGTGGGATTAGTTTGGGATTGATACAGGGCTATGTGGAGAGAGCGGGGCAGTGGGATTAGTTTGAGATTGATACAGGGCTATGTGGAGAGAGCGGGGCAGTGGGATTTGTTTCAGATTGGTACAGGGTTATGCGGAGAGAGCGGGGCAGTGGGATTAGTTTGGTTTTGATACAGGGCTATGGGGAGAGAGCAGGGCAGTGGGATTAGTTTGGGTTTGATACAGGACTATGGGGAGAGAGCGGGGCAGTGGGATTAGTTTGGGTTTGATACGGCTATGGGGAGAGAGCGGGGCAGTGGGATTAATTTGGGATTGATACAGGGTTATGGGGAGAGCGGGGCAGTGGGATTAGTTTGTGGATTGATACAGGCTATGCGGAGAGAGCGGGGCATTGGGATTAGTTTGAGATTGATACAGGGCTATGCGGAGAGAGCGGGGCAGTGGGATTAGCTTGAGATTGATCCAGGGCTATGCGGAGAGAGCGAGGAAGTGGGATTAGTTTGGGATTGATACAGGGCTATGGGGAGAGAGCGGGGCAGTGGGATTAGTTTGGGATTGATACAGGGCTATGCGGAGAGAGCGGGGCTGTGGGATGAGTTTGAGATTGATACAGGGCTATGCGGAGAGAGCGGGGCAGTGGGAGCAGTTTGAGATTGATACAGGGCTATGGGGAGAGAGCGGGGCAGTGGGATCAGTTTGGGATTGATACAGGCTATGGGGAGAGAGCGGGGCAGTGGGATTAGTTTGCGATTGATACAGGGCTATGGGGAGATAGCGGGGCAGTGGGATTAGTTTGGGGATTGATACAGGGCTATGGGGAGAGAGCGGGGGAGTGGGATTAGTTTGGGGATTGATACGGGGCTATGGGGAGAGATCGGGGCAGTGGGATTAGTTTGGGGATTGATACGGGGCTATGGGGAGAGAGCGGGGCAGTGGGATTAGTTTGGGGATTGATACGGGGCTATGGGGAGAGAGCGGGGCAGCGGGATTAGATTGGGGATTGATACAGGGCTATGGGGAGAGAGCGGGGCAGCGGGATTAGTTTGGGTATTGATACAGGGCTATGGGGAGAGAGCAGGGCAGTGGGATTAGTTTGGGGATTGATACAGGGCTATGGGGAGAGAGCGGGGCAGTGGGATGAGTTTGGGATTGATACAGTGCTATGGGGATAGAGCGGGGCAGTGGGTTTAGTTTGTGATTGATACAGGGCTATGGGGAGAGTGCGGGGCAATGGGATTAATTTGAGATTGATACAGGGCTATGGGGAGAGAGCGGGGCAGTGGGATTAGTTTGGGTTTGATACAGGGCTATGGGGAGAGAGTGGGGCAGTGGGATTAGTTTGGGTTTGATACGGCTATGGGGAGAGAGCGGGGCAGTAGGATTAGTTTGGGTTTCATACGGCTATGGGGAGAGAGCGGGGCAGTGGGATTAGTTTCAGATTGATACAGGGCTATGCGGAGAGAGCGGGGCAGTGGGATTAGTTTGGTTTTGATACAGGGCTATGGGGAGAGAGCGGGGAAGTGGGATTATTTTGGGTTTGATACAGGGCTATGGGGAGAGAGCGGGGCAGTGGGATTAGTTTGGGGATTGATACGGGGCTATGGGGAGAGAGTGGGGCAGCGGGATTAGTTTGGGGATTGATACAGGGCTATGGGGAGAGAGCGGGGCAGTGGGATTAGTTTGGGGATTGATACAGGGCTATGGGGAGAGAGCGGGGCAGTGGGATTAGTTTGGGATCGATACAGGGCTACGGGGAGAGACCGAGGCAGTGGGATTAGTTTGGGGACTGATACAGGGCTATGGGGAGAGAGCGGGGCAGTGGGATGAGTTTGGGATTGATACAGGGCTATGGGGAGAGAGCGGGGCAGTGGGATTAGTTTGGATTTGATACGGCTATGGGGAGAGAGCGGGGCAGTGGGATTAGTTTGGGATTGATACAGGGCTATGGGTAGAGCGGGGCAGTGGGATTAGTTTGGGATTGATACAGGGCTATGCGGAGAGAGCGGGGCAGTGGAATTAGTTTCAGATTGATACAGGGCTATGCGGAGAGAGCGGGGCAGTGGGATTAGTTTGGTTTTGATACAGGGCTATGGGGAGAGAGCGGGGCAGTGGGATTAGTTTGGGTTTGATACAGGACTATGGGGAGAGAGCGGGGCAGTGGGATTAGTTTGGCTTTGATACAGGACTATGGGGAGAGAGCGGGGCAGTGGGATTAGTTTGGGTTTGATACGGCTATGGGGAGAGAGCGGGGCAGTGGGATTAGTTTGGGATTGATACAGGGCTATGCGGAAGAGCGGGGCAGTGGGATTAATTTGGGATTGATACAGGGCTATGCGGAGAGAGCGGGGCAGTGGGATTACTTTGGGTTTGATACAGGACTATGGGGAGAGAGCGGGGCAGTGGGATTAGTTTGGCTTTGATACAGGACTATGGGGAGAGAGCGGGGCAGTAGGATTAGTTTGGGTTTGATACGGCTATGGGGAGAGAGCGGGGCAGTGGGATTAATTTGGGATTGATACAGGGCAATGGGGAGAGCGGGGCAGTGGGATTAGTTTGTGGATTGATACAGGCTATGCGGAGAGAGCGGGGCAGTGGGATTAGTTTGAGATTGATACAGGGCTATGCGGAGAGAGCGAGGAAGTGGGATTAGTTTGGGATTGATACAGGGCTATGGGGAGAGAGCGGGGCAGTGGGATTAGTTTGGGATTGATACAGGGCTATGCGGAGAGAGCGGGGCTGTGGGATTAGTTTGAGATTGATACAGGGCTATGCGGAGAGAGCGGGACAGTGGGATTAGTTTGAGATTGATACAGGGCAATGGGGAGAGAGCGGGGCAGTGGGATCAGTTTGGGATTGATACAGGCTATGGGGAGAGAGCGGGGCAGTGGGATTAGTTTGGGGATTGATACAGGGCTATGGGGAGAGAGCGGGGCAGTGGGATTAGTTTGGGGATTGATACGGGGCTATGGGGAGAGAGCGGGGCAGCGGGATTAGTTTGGGAATTGATACGGGGCTATGGGGAGAGAGCGGGGCAGCGGGATTAGTTTGGGGATTGATACGGGGCTATGGGGAGAGAGCGGGGCAGCGGGATTAGTTTGGGGATTGATACAGGGCTATGGGGAGAGAGCGGGGCAGTGGGATTAGTTTGGGGATTGATACAGGGCTATGGGGACAGAGCGGAGCAGTGGGTTTAGTTTGTGATTGATACAGGGCTATGGGGAGAGTGCGGGGCAATGGGATTAGTTTGAGATTGATACAGGGCTATGGGGAGAGAGCGGGGCAGTGGGATTAGTTTGGGTTTGATACGGCTATGGGGAGAGAGCGGGGCAGTGGGATTAGTTTGGGTTTGATACGGCTATGGGGAGAGAGCGGGGCAGTGGGATTAGTTTGGGATTGATACAGGGCTATGTGGAGAGCGGGGCAGTGGGATTAGTTTGGGATTGATACACGGCTATGGGGAGAGAGCGGGGCAGTGGGTTTAGTTTGTGGATTGATACAGGGCTATGCGGAGAGAGCGGGGCAGTGGGATTAGTTTCAGATTGATACAGGGCTATGCGGAGAGAGCGGGGCAGTGGGATTAGTTTGGTTTTGATACAGGGCTATGGGGAGAGAGCGGGGCAGTGGGATTATTTTGGGTTTGATACAGGGCTATGGGGAGAGAGCGGGACAGTGGGATTAGTTTGGGGATTGATACGGGGCTATGGGGAGAGAGCGGGGCAGCGGGATTAGTTTGTGGATTGATACAGGGCTATGGGGAGAGAGCGGGGCAGTGGGATTAGTTTGAGGATTGATACAGGTCTATGGGGAGAGCGCGGGGCAGTGGGATTAGTTTGGGATTGATACAGGGCTATGGGGAGAGAGCGGGGCAGTGGGATTAGTTTGGGGATTGATGCAGGGCTATGGGGAGAGAGCGGGGCAGTGGGATTAGTTTGGGGATTGATACGGGGCTATAGGGAGAGAGCGGGGCAGTGGGATTAGTTTGGGGATTGATACGGGGCTATGGGGAGAGAGCGGGGCAGCGGGATTAGTTTGGGGATTGATACAGGGCTATGGGGAGAGAGCGGGGCAGCGGGATTAGTTTGGGGATTGATACAGGGCTATGGGGAGAGAGCGGGGCAGTGGGTTTAGTTTGTGATTGATACAGGGCTATGGGGAGAGTGCGGGACAATGGGATTAGTTTGAGATTGATACAGGGCTATGGGGAGAGAGCGGGGCAGTGGGATTAGTTTGGGATTGATACAGGGCTATGGGGAGAGAGCGGGGCAGTGGGATTAGTTTGGGGAATGATACAGGGCTATGGGGAGAGAGCGGGGCAGTGGGATTAGTTTGGGGATTGATACAGGGCTATGGGGAGAGAGCGGGGCAGAGGGATTAGTTTGGGAATTGATACAGGGCTATGGGGAGAGAGCGGGGCAGAGGGATTAGTTTGGGGATTGATACGGGGCTATGGGGAGAGTGCGGGGCAGAGGGATTAGTTTGGGGATTGATACGGGGCTATGGGGAGAGAGCGGGGCAGCGGGATTAGTTTGGGGATTGATACGGGGCTATGGGGAGAGAGCGGGGCAGCGGGATTAGTTTGGGGATTGATAGAGGGCTATGGGGAGAGAGCGGGGCAGTGGGATTAGTTTGGGGATTGATACAGGGCTATGGGGAGAGAGCGAGGCAGTGGGATTAGTTTGGGATCGATACAGGGCTATGGGGAGAGAGCGAGGCAGTGGGATTAGTTTGGGGATTGATACAGCGCTTTGGGGAGAGAGCGGGGCAGTGGGATGAGTTTTGGATTGATACAGGGCTATGGGGAGAGAGCAGGGCAGTGGGTTTAGTTTGGGGATTGATACAGGGCTATGGGGAGAGAGCGGGGCAGTGGGATGAGTTTGGGATTGATACAGGGCTATGGGGAGAGAGCGGGGCAGTGGGTTTAGTTTGAGATTGATACAGGGCTATGGGGAGAGAGCAGGGCAGTGGGTTTAGTTTGAGATTGAAACAGGGCTATGGGGAGAGAGCGGGGCTGTGGGATTAGTTTGGGTTTGATACGGCTATGGGGAGAGAGCGGGGCAGTGGGATTAGTTTGGGTTTGATACGGCTATGGGGAGAGAGCGGGGCAGTGGGATTAGTTTGGGATTGATACAGGGCTATGGGGAGAGAGCGGGGCAGTGGGATTAGTTTGTGGATTGATACAGGGCTATGGGGAGAGAGCGGGGCAGTGGGATTAGTTTGGGATTGATACAGGGCTATGGGGAGAGAGCGGGGCCGTGGGATTAGTTTCAGATTGATACAGGGCAATGCGGAGAGAGCGGGGCAGTGCGATTAGTTTGGTTTTGATACAGGGCTATGGGGAGAGAGCGGGGCAGTGGAATTATTTTGGGTTTGATACAGGGCTATGGGGAGAGAGCGGGGCAGTGGGATTAGTTTGGGGATTGATACGGGGCTATGGGGAGAGAGCGGGGCAGCGGGATTAGTTTGGGGATTGATACAGGGCTATGGGGAGAGAGCGGGGCAGTGGGATTAGTTTGGGGATTGATACAGGGCTATGGGGAGAGTGCGGGGCAGTGGGATTAGTTTGGGATCGATACAGGGCTATGGGGAGGGACCGAGGCAGTGGGATTAGTTTGGGGATTGATACAGGGCTATGGGGAGAGAGTGGGGCAGTGGGATGAGTTTGGGATTGATACAGGTCTACGGGGAGAGAGCGGGGCAGTGGGTTTAGTTTGAGATTGATACAGGGCTACGGGGAGAGAGCGGGGCAGTGGGATTAGTTTGGGATTGATACAGGGCTATGGGGAGAGAGCGGGGCAGTGGGATTAGATTGGGTTTGATACGGCTATGGGGAGAGAGCGGGGCAGTGGGATTAGTTTGGGATTGATACAGGGCTATGGGAAGAGCGGGGCAGTGGGATTAGTTTGGGATTGATACAGGGCTATGCGGAGAGAGCGGGGCAGTGGGATTAGTTTGAGATTGATACAGGGCTATGGGGAGAGAGCGGGGCAGTGGGATTAGTTTGTGGATTGATACAGGGCTATGCGGAGAGAGCGGGGCAGTGGGATTTGTTTCAGATTGATACAGGGTTATGCGGAGAGAGCGGGGCAGTGGGATTAGTTTGGTATTGATACAGGGCTATGGGGAGAGAGCAGGGCAGTGGGATTAGTTTGGGTTTGATACAGGACTATGGGGAGAGAGCGGGGCAGTGGGATTAGTTTGGCTTTGGTACAGGACTATGGGGAGAGAGCGGGGCAGTAGGATTAGTTTGGGTTTGATACGGCTATGGGGAGAGAGCGGGGCAGTGGGATTAATTTGGGATTGATACAGGGTTATGGGGAGAGCGGGGCAGTGGGATTAGTTTGTGGATTGATACAGGCTATGTGGAGAGAGCGGGGCAGTGGGATTAGCTTGAGATTGATCTAGGGCTATGCGGAGAGAGCGAGGAAGTGGGATTAGTTTGGGATTGATACAGGGCTATGGGGAGAGAGCGGGGCAGTGGGATTAGATTGGGATTGATACAGGGCTATGCGGAGAGAGCGGGGCTGTGGGATGAGTTTGAGATTGATACAGGGCTATGCGGAGAGAGCGGGGCAGTGGGATCAGTTTGAGATTGATACAGCGCTATGGGGAGAGAGCGGGGCAGTGGGATCAGTTTGGGATTGATACAGGCTATGGGGAGATAGCGGGGCAGTGGGATTAGTTTGCGATTGATACAGGGCTATGGGGAGAGAGCGGGGCAGTGGGATTAGTTTGGGGATTGATACAGGGCTATGGGGAGAGAGCGGGGCAGTGGGATTAGTTTGGGGATTGATACGGGTCTATGGGGAGAGAGCGGGGCAGTGGGATTAGTTTGGGGATTGATACGGGGCTATGGGGAGAGAGCGGGGCAGCGGGATTAGATTGGGGATTGATACAGGGCTATGGGGAGAGAGCGGGGCTGCGGGATTAGTTTGGGGATTGATACAGGGCTATGGGGAGAGAGCGGGGCAGTGGGATTAGTTTGGTTTTGATACAGGGGTATGGGGAGAGAGCGGGGCAGTGGGATTAGTTTGGGTTTGATACAGGACTATGGGGAGAGAGCGGGGCAGTGGGATTACTTTGGGTTTGATACGGCTATGGGGAGAGAGCGGGGCAGTGGCATTTGTTTGGGATTGATACACGGCTATGGGGAGGGCGGGGCAGTGGGATTACTTTGTGGATTGATACAGGCTATGCGGAGAGAGCGGGGCAGTGGGATTAGTTTGAGATTGATACAGGGCTATGGGGAGAGAGCGGGGCAGTGGGATTAGTTTGGGATTGATACAGGCTATGGGGAGAGAGCGAGGCAGTGGGATTAGTTTGGGGATTGATACAGGGCTATGGGGAGAGAGCGGGGCAGTGGGATTAGTTTGGGGATTGATGCGGGGCTATGGGGAGAGAGCGGGGCAGCGGGATTAGTTTGGGGATTGATACAGGGCTATGGGGAGAGCGGGGCAGCGGGATTAGTTTGGGGATTGACACAGGGCTATGGGGAGAGCGGGGCAGTGGGATTAGTTTGGGATCGATACAAGGCTATGGGTAGAGCGGGGCAGTGGGATTAGTATGGGATCGATACAGGGCTATGGGGAGAGAGCGGGGCAGTGGGATGAGTTTGGGATTGATACAGGGCTATGGGGAGAGAGCGGGGCAGTGGGATTAGTTTGGGGATCGATACAGGGCTATGGGGAGAGAGCGGGGCAGTGGGATTTGGGATCGATACAGGGTTATGGGGAGAGAGCGAGGCAGTGGGATTAGTTTGGGGATTGATACAGAGCTATGGGGAGAGAGCGGGGCAGTGGGATGAGTTTGGGATTGATACAGGGCTATGGGGAGAGAGCGGGGCAGTGGGTTTAGTTTGAGATTGATACAGGGCTATGGGGAGAGAGCGGGGCTGTGGGATTAGTTTGGGTTTGATACGGCTATGGGGAGAGAGCGGGGCAGTGGGATTAGTTTGGGTTTGATACGGCTATGTGGAGAGAGCGGGGCAGTGGGATTAGTTTGGGATTGATACAGGGCTATGGGGAGAGAGCGGGGCAGTGGGATTAGTTTGTGGATTGATACAGGGCTATGGGGAGAGAGCGGGGCAGTGGGATTAGTTTGGGATTGATACAGGGCTATGGGGAGAGAGCGGGGCCGTGGGATTAGTTTCAGATTGATACAGGGCAATGCGGAGAGAGCGGGGCAGTGCGATTAGTTTGGTTTTGATACAGGGCTATGGGGAGAGAGCGGGGCAGTGCGATTATTTTGGGTTTGATACAGGGCTATGGGGAGAGAGCGGGGCAGTGGGATTAGTTTGGGGATTGATACGGGGCTATGGGGAGAGAGCGGGGCAGCGGGATTAGTTTGGGGATTGATACAGGGCTATGGGGAGAGAGCGGGGCAGTGGGATTAGTTTGGGGATTGATACAGGGCTATGGGGAGAGTGCGGGGCAGTGGGATTAGTTTGGGATTGATACAGGGCTATGCGGAGAGAGCGGGGCAGTGGGATTTGTTTCAGATTGATACAGGGTTATGCGGAGAGAGCGGGGCAGTGGGATTAGTTTGGTTTTGATACAGGGCTATGGGGAGAGAGCAGGGCAGTGGGATTAGTTTGGGTTTGATACAGGACTATGGGGAGAGAGCGGGGCAGTGGGATTAGTTTGGCTTTGATACAGGACTATGGGGAGAGAGCGGGGCAGTAGGATTAGTTTGGGTTTGATACAGCTATGGGGAGAGAGCGGGGCAGTGGGATTAATTTGGGATTGATACAGGGTTATGGGGAGAGCGGGGCAGTGGGATTAGTTTGTCGATTGATACAGGCTATGCGGAGAGAGCGGGGCATTGGGATTAGTTTGAGATTGATACAGGGCTATGCGGAGAGAGCGGGGCAGTGGGATTAGCTTGAGATTGATCCAGGGCTATGCGGAGAGAGCGAGGAAGTGGGATTAGTTTGGGATTGATACAGGGCTATGGGTAGAGAGCGGGGCAGTGGGATTAGTTTGGGATTGATACAGGGCTATGCGGAGAGAGCGGGGCTGTGGGATGAGTTTGAGATTGATACAGGGCTCTGCGGAGAGAGCGGGGCAGTGGGAGCAGTTTGAGATTGATACAGGGCTATGGGGAGAGAGCGGGGCAGTGGGATTAGTTTGCGATTGATACAGGGCTATGGGGAGAGAGCGGGGCAGTGGGATTAGTTTGGGGATTGATACAGGGCTATGGGGAGAGAGCGGGGGAGTGGGATTAGTTTGGGGATTGATACGGGGCTATGGGGAGAGAGCGGGGCAGTGGGATTAGTTTGGGGATTGATACGGGGCTATGGGGAGAGAGCGGGGCAGTGGGATTAGTTTGGGGATTGATACGGGGCTATGGGGAGAGAGCGGGGCAGCGGGATTAGATTGGGGATTGATACAGGGCTATGGGGAGAGAGCGGGGCAGCGGGATTAGTTTGGGGATTGATACAGGGCTATGGGGAGAGAGCAGGGCAGTGGGATTAGTTTGGGGATTGATACAGGGCTATGGGGAGAGAGCGGGGCAGTGGGATGAGTTTGGGATTGATACAGTGCTATGGGGATAGAGCGGGGCAGTGGGTTTAGTTTGTGATTGATACAGGGCTATGGGGAGAGTGCGGGGCAATGGGATTAGTTTGAGATTGATACAGGGCTATGGGGAGAGAGCGGGGCAGTGGGATTAGTTTGGGTTTGATACAGGGCTATGGGGAGAGAGTGGGGCAGTGGGATTAGTTTGGGTTTGATACGGCTATGGGGAGAGAGCGGGGCAGTGGGATTAGTTTGGGTTTCATACGGCTATGGGGAGAGAGCGGGGCAGTGGGATTAGTTTCAGATTGATACAGGGCTATGCGGAGAGAGCGGGGTAGTGGGATTAGTTTGGTTTTGATAAAGGGCTATGGGGAGAGAGCGGGGCACTGGGATTATTTTGGGTTTGATACAGGGCTATGGGGAGAGAGCGGGGCAGTGGGATTAGTTTGGGGATTGATACGGGGCTATGGGGAGAGAGTGGGGCAGCGGGATTAGTTTGGGGATTGATACAGGGCTATGGGGAGAGAGCGGGGCAGTGGGATTAGTTTGGGGATTGATACAGGGCTATGGGGAGAGAGCGGGGCAGTGGGATTAGTTTGGGATCGATACAGGGCTATGGGGAGAGACCGAGGCAGTGGGATTAGTTTGGGGATTGATACAGGGCTATGGGGAGAGAGCGGGGCAGTGGGATGAGTTTGGGATTGATACAGGGCTACGGGGAGAGAGCGTGGCAGTGGGTTTAGTTTGAGATTGATACAGGGCTATGGGGAGAGAGCGGGGCAGTGGGTTTAGTTTGAGATTGATACAGGGCTATGGGGAGAGAGCGGGGCAGTGGGATTAGTTTGGGATTGATACAGGGCTATGGGGAGAGAGCGGGGCAGTGGGATTAGTTTGGATTTGATATGGCTATGGGGAGAGAGCGGGGCAGTGGGATTAGTTTGGGATTGATACAGGGCTATGGGTAGAGCGGGGCAGTGGGATTAGTTTGGGATTGATACAGGGCTATGCGGAGAGAGCGGGGCAGTGGAATTAGTTTCAGATTGATACAGGGCTATGCGGAGAGAGCGGGGCAGTGGGATTAGTTTGGTTTTGATACAGGGCTATGGGGAGAGAGCGGGGCAGTGGGATTAGTTTGGGTTTGATACAGGACTATGGGGAGAGAGCGGGGCAGTGGGATTAGTTTGGCTTTGATACAGGACTATGGGGAGAGAGCGGGGCAGTGGGATTAGTTTGGGGAATGATACAGGGCTATGGGGAGAGAGCGGGGCAGTGGGATTAGTTTGGGATTGATACAGGGCTATGCGGAGAGAGCGGGGCAGTGGGATTAATTTGGGATTGATACAGGGCTATGCGGAGAGAGCGGGGCAGTGGGATTACTTTGGGTTTGATACAGGACTATGGGGAGAGAGCGGGGCAGTGGGATTAGTTTGGCTTTGATACAGGACTATGGGGAGAGAGCGGGGCAGTAGGATTAGTTTGGGTTTGATACGGCTATGGGGAGAGAGCGGGGCAGTGGGATTAATTTGGGATTGATACAGGGCAATGGGGAGAGCGGGGCAGTGGGATTAGTTTGTGGATTGATACAGGCTATGCGGAGAGAGCGAGGAAGTGGGATTAGTTTGGGATTGATACAGGGCTATGGGGAGAGAGCGGGGCAGTGGGATTAGTTTGGGATTGATACAGGGCTATGCGGAGAGAGCGGGGCTGTGGGATTAGTTTGAGATTGATACAGGGCTATGCGGAGAGAGCGGGACAGTGGGATTAGTTTGAGATTGATACAGGGCAATGGGGAGAGAGCGGGGCAGTGGGATCAGTTTGGGATTGATACAGGCTATGGGGAGAGAGCGGGGCAGTGGGATTAGTTTGGGGATTGATACAGGGCTATGGGGAGAGAGCGGGGCAGTGGGATTAGTTTGGGGATTGATACGGGGCTATGGGGAGAGAGCGGGGCAGCGGGATTAGTTTGGGGATTGATACGGGGCTATGGGGAGAGAGCGGGGCAGCGGGATTAGTTTGGGGATTGATACGGGGCTATGGGGAGAGAGCGGGGCAGCGGGATTAGTTTGGGGATTGATACAGGGCTATGGGGAGAGAGCGGGGCAGTGGGATTAGTTTGGGGATTGATACAGGGCTATGGGGACAGAGCGGGGCAGTGGGTTTAGTTTGTGATTGATACAGGGCTATGGGGAGAGTGCGGGGCAATGGGATTAGTTTGAGATTGATACAGGGCTATGGGGAGAGAGCGGGGCAGTGGGATTAGTTTGGGTTTGATACGGCTATGGGGAGAGAGCGGGGCAGTGGGATTAGTTTGGGTTTGATACGGCTATGGGGAGAGAGCGGGGCAGTGGGATTAGTTTGGGATTGATACAGGGCTATGTGGAGAGCGGGGCAGTGGGATTAGTTTGGGATTGATACAGGGCTATGGGGAGAGAGCGGGGCAGTGGGTTTAGTTTGTGGATTGATACAGGGCTATGCGGAGAGAGCGGGGCAGTGGGATTAGTTTCAGATTGATACAGGGCTATGCGGAGAGAGCGGGGCAGTGGGATTAGTTTGGTTTTGATACAGGGCTATGGGGAGAGAGCGGGGCAGTGGGATTATTTTGGGTTTGATACAGGGCTATGGGGAGAGAGCGGGACAGTGGGATTAGTTTGGGGATTGATACGGGGCTATGGGGAGAGAGCGGGGCAGCGGGATTAGTTTGAGGATTGATACAGGTCTATGGGGAGAGCGCGGGGCAGTGGGATTAGTTTGGGATTGATACAGGGCTATGGGGAGAGAGCGGGGCAGTGGGATTAGTTTGGGGATTGATGCAGGGCTATGGGGAGAGAGCGGGGCAGTGGGATTAGTTTGGGGATTGATAGGGGGCTATAGGGAGAGAGCGGGGCAGTGGGATTAGTTTGGGGATTGATACGGGGCTATGGGGAGAGAGCGGGGCAGCGGGATTAGTTTGGGGATTGATACAGGGCTATGGGGAGAGAGCGGGGCAGCGGGATTAGTTTGGGGATTGATACAGGGCTATGGGGAGAGAGCGGGGCAGTGGGTTTAGTTTGTGATTGATACAGGGCTATGGGGAGAGTGCGGGGCAATGGGATTAGTTTGAGATTGATACAGGGCTATGGGGAGAGAGCGGGGCAGTGGGATTAGTTTGGGATTGATACAGGGCTATGGGGAGAGAGCGGGGCAGTGGGATTAGTTTGGGGAATGATACAGGGCTATGGGGAGAGAGCGGGGCAGTGGGATTAGTTTGGGGATTGATACAGGGCTATGGGGAGAGTGCGGGGCAATGGGATTAGTTTGAGATTGATACAGGGCTATGGGGAGAGAGCGGGGCAGTGGGATTAGTTTGGGTTTGATACAGGGCTATGGGGAGAGAGTGGGGCAGTGGGATTAGTTTGGGTTTGATACGGCTATGGGGAGAGAGCGGGGCAGTGGGATTAGTTTGGGTTTCATACGGCTATGGGGAGAGAGCGGGGCAGTGGGATTAGTTTCAGATTGATACAGGGCTATGCGGAGAGAGCGGGGCAGTGGGATTAGTTTGGTTTTGATAAAGGGCTATGGGGAGAGAGCGGGGCACTGGGATTATTTTGGGTTTGATACAGGGCTATGGGGAGAGAGCGGGGCAGTGGGATTAGTTTGGGGATTGATACGGGGCTATGGGGAGAGAGTGGGGCAGCGGGATTAGTTTGGGGATTGATACAGGGCTATGGGGAGAGAGCGGGGCAGTGGGATTAGTTTGGGGATTGATACAGGGCTATGGGGAGAGAGCGGGGCAGTGGGATTAGTTTGGGATCGATACAGGGCTATGGGGAGAGACCGAGGCAGTGGGATTAGTTTGGGGATTGATACAGGGCTATGGGGAGAGAGCGGGGCAGTGGGATGAGTTTGGGATTGATACAGGGCTACGGGGAGAGAGCGTGGCAGTGGGTTTAGTTTGAGATTGATACAGGGCTATGGGGAGAGAGCGGGGCAGTGGGTTTAGTTTGAGATTGATACAGGGCTATGGGGAGAGAGCGGGGCAGTGGGATTAGTTTGGGATTGATACAGGGCTATGGGGAGAGAGCGGGGCAGTGGGATTAGTTTGGATTTGATATGGCTATGGGGAGAGAGCGGGGCAGTGGGATTAGTTTGGGATTGATACAGGGCTATGGGTAGAGCGGGGCAGTGGGATTAGTTTGGGATTGATACAGGGCTATGCGGAGAGAGCGGGGCAGTGGAATTAGTTTCAGATTGATACAGGGCTATGCGGAGAGAGCGGGGCAGTGGGATTAGTTTGGTTTTGATACAGGGCTATGGGGAGAGAGCGGGGCAGTGGGATTAGTTTGGGTTTGATACAGGACTATGGGGAGAGAGCGGGGCAGTGGGATTTGTTTGGCTTTGATACAGGACTATGGGGAGAGAGCGGGGCAGTGGGATTAGTTTGGGGAATGATACAGGGCTATGGGGAGAGAGCGGGGCAGTGGGATTAGTTTGGGATTGATACAGGGCTATGCGGAGAGAGCGGGGCAGTGGGATTAATTTGGGATTGATACAGGGCTATGCGGAGAGAGCGGGGCAGTGGGATTACTTTGGGTTTGATACAGGACTATGGGGAGAGAGCGGGGCAGTGGGATTAGTTTGGCTTTGATACAGGACTATGGGGAGAGAGCGGGGCAGTAGGATTAGTTTGGGTTTGATACGGCTATGGGGAGAGAGCGGGGCAGTGGGATTAATTTGGGATTGATACAGGGCAATGGGGAGAGCGGGGCAGTGGGATTAGTTTGTGGATTGATACAGGCTATGCGGAGAGAGCGGGGCAGTGGGATTAGTTTGAGATTGATACAGGGCTATGCGGAGAGAGCGAGGAAGTGGGATTAGTTTGGGATTGATACAGGGCTATGGGGAGAGAGCGGGGCAGTGGGATTAGTTTGGGATTGATACAGGGCTATGCGGAGAGAGCGGGGCTGTGGGATTAGTTTGAGATTGATACAGGGCTATGCGGAGAGAGCGGGACAGTGGGATTAGTTTGAGATTGATACAGGGCAATGGGGAGAGAGCGGGGCAGTGGGATCAGTTTGGGATTGATACAGGCTATGGGGAGAGAGCGGGGCAGTGGGATTAGTTTGGGGATTGATACAGGGCTATGGGGAGAGAGCGGGGCAGTGGGATTAGTTTGGGGATTGATACGGGGCTATGGGGAGAGAGCGGGGCAGCGGGATTAGTTTGGGGATTGATACGGGGCTATGGGGAGAGAGCGGGGCAGCGGGATTAGTTTGGGGATTGATACGGGGCTATGGGGAGAGAGCGGGGCAGCGGGATTAGTTTGGGGATTGATACAGGGCTATGGGGAGAGAGCGGGGCAGTGGGATTAGTTTGGGGATTGATACAGGGCTATGGGGACAGAGCGGGGCAGTGGGTTTAGTTTGTGATTGATACAGGGCTATGGGGAGAGTGCGGGGCAATGGGATTAGTTTGAGATTGATACAGGGCTATGGGGAGAGAGCGGGGCAGTGGGATTAGTTTGGGTTTGATACGGCTATGGGGAGAGAGCGGGGCAGTGGGATTAGTTTGGGTTTGATACGGCTATGGGGAGAGAGCGGGGCAGTGGGATTAGTTTGGGATTGATACAGGGCTATGTGGAGAGCGGGGCAGTGGGATTAGTTTGGGATTGATACAGGGCTATGGGGAGAGAGCGGGGCAGTGGGTTTAGTTTGTGGATTGATACAGGGCTATGCGGAGAGAGCGGGGCAGTGGGATTAGTTTCAGATTGATACAGGGCTATGCGGAGAGAGCGGGGCAGTGGGATTAGTTTGGTTTTGATACAGGGCTATGGGGAGAGAGCGGGGCAGTGGGATTATTTTGGGTTTGATACAGGGCTATGGGGAGAGAGCGGGACAGTGGGATTAGTTTGGGGATTGATACGGGGCTATGGGGAGAGAGCGGGGCAGCGGGATTAGTTTGAGGATTGATACAGGTCTATGGGGAGAGCGCGGGGCAGTGGGATTAGTTTGGGATTGATACAGGGCTATGGGGAGAGAGCGGGGCAGTGGGATTAGTTTGGGGATTGATGCAGGGCTATGGGGAGAGAGCGGGGCAGTGGGATTAGTTTGGGGATTGATAGGGGGCTATAGGGAGAGAGCGGGGCAGTGGGATTAGTTTGGGGATTGATACGGGGCTATGGGGAGAGAGCGGGGCAGCGGGATTAGTTTGGGGATTGATACAGGGCTATGGGGAGAGAGCGGGGCAGCGGGATTAGTTTGGGGATTGATACAGGGCTATGGGGAGAGAGCGGGGCAGTGGGTTTAGTTTGTGATTGATACAGGGCTATGGGGAGAGTGCGGGGCAATGGGATTAGTTTGAGATTGATACAGGGCTATGGGGAGAGAGCGGGGCAGTGGGATTAGTTTGGGATTGATACAGGGCTATGGGGAGAGAGCGGGGCAGTGGGATTAGTTTGGGGAATGATACAGGGCTATGGGGAGAGAGCGGGGCAGTGGGATTAGTTTGGGGATTGATACAGGGCTATGGGGAGAGAACGGGGCAGAGGGATTAGTTTGGGGATTGATACAGGGCTATGGGGAGAGAGCGGGGCAGAGGGATTAGTTTGGGGATTGATACGGGGCTATGGGGAGAGTGCGGGGCAGAGGGATTAGTTTGGGGATTGATACGGGGCTATGGGGAGAGAGCGGGGCAGCGGGATTAGTTTGGGGATTGATACGGGGCTATGGGGAGAGAGCGGGGCAGCGGGATCAGTTTGGGGATTGATAGAGGGCTATGGGGAGAGAGCGGGGCAGTGGGATTAGTTTGGGGATTGATACAGGGCTATGGGGAGAGAGCGAGGCAGTGGGATTAGTTTGGGATCGATACAGGGCTATGGGGAGAGAGCGAGGCAGTGGGATTAGTTTGGGGATTGATACAGCGCTTTGGGGAGAGAGCGGGGCAGTGGGATGAGTTTTGGATTGATGCAGGGCTATGGGGAGAGAGCAGGGCAGTGGGTTTAGTTTGGGGATTGATACAGGGCTATGGGGAGAGAGCGGGGCAGTGGGATGAATTTGGGATTGATACAGGGCTATGGGGAGAGAGCGGGGCAGTGGGTTTAGTTTGAGATTGATACAGGGCTATGGGGAGAGAGCAGGGCAGTGGGTTTAGTTTGAGATTGATACAGGGCTATGGGGAGAGAGCAGGGCAGTGGGTTTAGTTTGAGATTGATACAGGGCTATGGGGAGAGAGCGGGGCTGTGGGATTAGTTTGGGTTTGATACGGCTATGGGGAGAGAGCGGGGCAGTGGGATTAGTTTGGGTTTGATACGGCTATGGGGAGAGAGCGGGGCAGTGGGATTAGTTTGGGATTGATACAGGGCTATGGGGAGAGAGCGGGGCAGTGGGATTAGTTTGTGGATTGATACAGGGCTATGGGGAGAGAGCGGGGCAGTGGGATTAGTTTGGGATTGATACAGGGCTATGGGGAGAGAGCGGGGCCGTGGGATTAGTTTCAGATTGATACAGGGCAATGCGGAGAGAGCGGGGCAGTGCGATTAGTTTGGTTTTGATACAGGGCTATGGGGAGAGAGCGGGGCAGTGGAATTATTTTGGGTTTGATACAGGGCTATGGGGAGAGAGCGGGGCAGTGGGATTAGTTTGGGGATTGATACGGGGCTATGGGGAGAGAGCGGGGCAGCGGGATTAGTTTGGGGATTGATACAGGGCTATGGGGAGAGAGCGGGGCAGTGGGATTAGTTTGGGGATTGATACAGGGCTATGGGGAGAGTGCGGGGCAGTGGGATTAGTTTGGGATCGATACAGGGCTATGGGGAGGGACCGAGGCAGTGGGATTAGTTTGGGGATTGATACAGGGCTATGGGGAGAGAGTGGGGCAGTGGGATGAGTTTGGGATTGATACAGGGCTACGGGAGAGAGCGGGGCAGTGGGATTAGTTTGGGATTGATACAGGGCTATGGGGAGAGAGCGGGGCAGTGGGATTAGATTGGGTTTGATACGGCAATGGGGAGAGAGCGGGGCAGTGGGATTAGTTTGGGATTGATACAGGGCTATGGGAAGAGCGGGGCAGTGGGATTAGTTTGGGATTGATACAGGGCTATGCGGAGAGAGCGGGGCAGTGGGATTAGTTTGAGATTGATACAGGGCTATGGGGAGAGAGCGGGGCAGTGGGATTAGTTTGTGGATTGATACAGGGCTATGCGGAGAGAGCGGGGCAGTGGGATTTGTTTCAGATTGATACAGGGTTATGCGGAGAGAGCGGGGCAGTGGGATTAGTTTGGTATTGATACAGGGCTATGGGGAGAGAGCAGGGCAGTGGGATTAGTTTGGGTTTGATACAGGACTATGGGGAGAGAGCGGGGCAGTGGGATTAGTTTGGCTTTGGTACAGGACTATGGGGAGAGAGCGGGGCAGTAGGATTAGTTTGGGTTTGATACGGCTATGGGGAGAGAGCGGGGCAGTGGGATTAATTTGGGATTGATACAGGGTTATGGGGAGAGCGGGGCAGTGGGATTAGTTTGTGGATTGATACAGGCTATGCGGAGAGAGCGGGGCAGTGGGATTAGCTTGAGATTGATCCAGGGCTATGCGGAGAGAGCGAGGAAGTGGGATTAGTTTGGGATTGATACAGGGCTATGGGGAGAGAGCGGGGCAGTGGGATTAGTTTGGGATTGATACAGGGCTATGCGGAGAGAGCGGGGCTGTGGGCTGAGTTTGAGATTGATACAGGGCTATGCGGAGAGACCGGGGCAGTGGGATCCGTTTGAGATTGATACAGAGCTATGGGGAGAGAGCGGGGCAGTGGGATCAGTTTGGGATTGATACAGGCTATGGGGAGATAGCGGGGCAGTGGGATTAGTTTGCGATTGATACAGGGATATGGGGAGAGAGCGGGGCAGTGGGATTAGTTTGGGGATTGATACAGGGCTATGGGGAGAGAGCGGGGCAGTGGGATTAGTTTGGGGATTGATACGGGGCTATGGGGAGAGAGCGGGGCAGTGGGATTAGTTTGGGGATTGATACGGGGCTATGGGGAGAGAGCGGGGCAGCGGGATTAGATTGGGGATTGATACAGGGCTATGGGGAGAGAGCGGGGCAGCGGGATTAGTTTGGGGATTGATACAGGGCTATGGGGAGAGAGCAGGGCAGTGGGATTAGTTTGGGGATTGATACAGGGCTATGGGGAGAGAGCGGGGCAGTGGGATGAGTTTGGGATTGATAGAGGGCTTTGGGGAGAGTGCGGGGCAATGGGATTAGTTTGGGTTTGATACGGCTATGGGGAGAGAGCGGGGCAGTGGGATTAGTTTCAGATTGATACAGGGCTATGCGGAGAGAGCGGGGCAGTGGGATTAGTTTGGTTTTGATACAGGGCTATGGGGAGAGAGCGGGGCAGTGGGATTATTTTGGGTTTGATACAGGGCTATGGGGAGAGAGCGGGGCAGTGGGATTAGTTTGGGGATTGATACGGGGCTATGGGGAGAGAGCGGGGCAGCGGGATTAGTTTGGGGATTGATACAGGGCTATGGGGAGAGAGCGGGGCAGTGGGATTAGTTTGGGGATTGATACAGGGCTATGGGGAGAGAGCGGGGCAGTGGGATTAGTTTGGGATCGATACAGGGCTATGGGGAGAGACCGAGGCAGTGGGATTAGTTTGGGGATTGATACAGGGCTATGGGGAGAGAGCGGGGCAGTGGGATGAGTTTGGGATTGATACAGGGCTACGGGGAGAGAGCGTGGCAGTGGGTTTAGTTTGAGATTGATACAGGGCTATGGGGAGAGAGCGGGGCAGTGGGTTTAGTTTGAGATTGATACAGGGCTATGGGGAGAGAGCGGGGCAGTGGGATTAGTTTGGGATTGATACAGGGCTATGGGGAGAGAGCGGGGCAGTGGGATTAGTTTGGATTTGATACGGCTATGGGGAGAGAGCGGGGCAGTGGGATTAGTTTGGGATTGATACAGGGCTATGGGGAGAGAGCGGGGCAGTGGGATTAGTTTGGGTTTGATACAGGACTATGGGGAGAGAGCGGGGCAGTGGGATTAGTTTGGCTTTGATACAGGACTATGGGGAGAGAGCAGGGCAGTGGGATTAGTTTGGGTTTGATACGGCTATGGGGAGAGAGCGGGGCAGTGGGATTAGTTTGGGTTTGATACAGGGCTATGGGGAGAGCGGGGCAGTGGGATTAGTTTGGGATTGATACAGGGCTATGCGGAGAGAGCGGGGCAGTGGGATTAATTTGGGATTGATACAGGGCTATGCGGAGAGAGCGGGGCAGTGGGATTACTTTGGGTTTGATACAGGACTATGGGGAGAGAGCGGGGCAGTGGGATTACTTTGGGTTTGATACAGGGCTATGCGGAGAGAGCGGGACAGTGGGATTAGTTTGAGATTGATACAGGGCAATGGGGAGAGAGCGGGGCAGTGGGATCAGTTTGGGATTGATGCAGGCCATGGGGAGAGAGCGGAGCAGTGGGATTAGTTTGGGATTGATACAGGGCTATGGGGAGAGAGCGGGGCAGTGGGATTAGTTTGGGGATTGATACAGGGCTATGGGGAGAGAGCGGGGCAGTGGGATTAGTTTGGGGATTGATACGGGGCTATGGGGAGAGAGCGGGGCAGTGGGATTAGTTTGGGGATTGATACGGGGCTATGGGGAGAGAGCGGGGCAGCGGGATTAGTTTGGGGATTGATACGGGGCTATGGGGAGAGAGTGGGGCAGCGGGATTAGTTTGGGGATTGATACAGGGCTATGGGGAGAGAGCGGGGCAGTGGGATTAGTTTGGGGATTGATACAGGGCTATGGGGACAGAGCGGGGCAGTGGGTTTAGTTTGTGATTGATACAGGGCTATGGGGAGATTGCGGGGCAATGGGATTAGTTTGAGATTGATACAGGGCTATGGGGAGAGAGCGGGGCAGTGGGATTAGTTTGGGTTTGATACGGCTATGGGGAGAGAGCGGGGCAGTGGGATTAGTTTGGGTTTGATACGGCTATGGGGAGAGAGCGGGGCAGTGGGATTAGTTTGGGATTGATACAGGGCTATGTGGAGAGCGGGGCAGTGGGATTAGTTTGGGATTGATACAGGGCTATGGGGAGAGAGCGGGGCAGTGGGTTTAGTTTGTGGATTGATACAGGGCTATGCGGAGAGAGCGGGGCAGTGGGATTAGTTTCAGATTGATACAGGGCTATGCGGAGAGAGCGGGGCAGTGGGATTAGTTTGGTTTTGATACAGGGCTATGGGGAGAGAGCGGAGCAGTGGGATTATTTTGGGTTTGATACAGGGCTATGGGGAGAGAGCGGGACAGTGGGATTAGTTTGGGGATTGATACGGGGCTATGGGGAGAGAGCGGGGCAGCGGGATTAGTTTGGGGATTGATACAGGGCTATGGGGAGAGAGCGGGGCAGTGGGATTAGTTTGAGGATTGATACAGGTCTATGGGGAGAGAGCGGGGCAGTGGGATTAGTTTGGGATTGATACAGGGCTATGGGGAGAGAGCGGGGCAGTGGGATTAGTTTGGGGATTGATGCAGGGCTATGGGGAGAGAGCGGGGCAGTGGGATTAGTTTGGGGATTGATACGGGGCTATGGGGAGAGAGCGGGGCAGTGGGATTAGTTTGGGGATTGATACGGTGCTATGGGGAGAGAGCGGGGCAGCGGGATTAGTTTGGGGATTGATACAGGGCTATGGGGAGAGAGCGGGGCAGCGGGATTAGTTTGGGGATTGATACAGGGCTATGGGGAGAGAGCGGGGCAGTGGGTTTAGTTTGTGATTGATACAGGGCTATGGGGAGAGTGCGGGGCAATGGGATTAGTTTGAGATTGATACAGGGCGATGGGGAGAGAGCGGGGCAGTGGGATTAGTTTGGGATTGATACAGGGCTATGGGGAGAGAGCGGGGCAGTGGGATTAGTTTGGGGAATGATACAGGGCTATGGGGAGAGAGCGGGGCAGTGGGATTAGTTTGGGGATTGATACAGGGCAATGGGGAGAGAGCGGGGCAGAGGGATTAGTTTGGGGATTGATACAGGGCTATGGGGAGAGAGCGGGGCAGAGGGATTAGTTTGGGGATTGATACGGGGCTATGGGGAGAGTGCGGGGCAGAGGGATTAGTTTGGGGATTGATACGGGGCTATGGGGAGAGAGCGGGGCAGCGGGATTAGTTTGGGGATTGATACGGGGCTATGGGGAGAGAGCGGGGCAGTGGGATTAGTTTGGGGATTGATACAGGGCTATGGGGAGAGAGCGAGGCAGTGGGATGAGTTTGGGATCGATACAGGGCTATGGGGAGAGAGCAGGGCAGTGGGTTTAGTTTGGGGATTGATACAGGGCTATGGGGAGAGAGCGGGGCAGTGGGATTAGTTTGGGATTGATACAGGGCTATGGGGAGAGAGCGGGGCAGTGGGTTTAGTTTGAGATTGATACAGGGCTATGGGGAGAGAGCGGGGCAGTGGGATTAGTTTGGGTTTGATACGGCTATGGGGAGAGAGCGGGGCAGTGGGATTAGTTTGGGTTTGCTACGGCGATGGGGAGAGAGCGGGGCAGTGGGATTAGTTTGGGATTGATACAGGGATATGGGGAGAGAGCGGGGCAGTGGGATTAGTTTGGGATTGATACAGGGCTATGCGGAGAGAGCGGGGCAGTGGGATTAGTTTGAGATTGATACAGGGCTATGCGGAGAGAGCGGGGCAGTGGGATTAGTTTGAGATTGATACAGGCTATGGGGAGAGAGCGGGGCAGTGGGATTAGTTTGAGATTGATACAGGGCTATGGGGAGAGAGCGGGGCAGTGGGATTAGTTTGTGGATTGATACAGGGCTATGCGGAGAGAGCGGGGCAGTGGGATTAGTTTGAGATTGATACAGGGCTATGCGGAGAGAGCGACGAAGTGGGATTAGTTTGGGATTGATACAGGGCTATGGGGAGAGAGTGGGGCAATGGGATTAGTTTGGGATTGATACAGGGTTATGCGGAGAGAGCGGGGCTGTGGGATTAGTTTGAGATTGATACAGGGCTGTGCGGAGAGAGCGGGGCTGTGGGATTAGTTTGGGGATTGATACAGGGCTATGGGGAGAGAGCGGGGCAGAGGGATTAGTTTGGGGATTGATACAGGGCTATGGGGAGAGAGCGGGGCAGTGGGATTAGTTTGGGGATTGATACGGGGTTATGGGGAGAGAGCGGGGCAGCGGGATTAGTTTGGGGATTGATAAAGGGCTATGGGGAGAGAGCGGGGCAGCGGGATTAGTTTGGGGATTGATACAGGGCTATGGGGAGAAAGCGGGGCAGAGGGATTAGTTTGGGGATTGATACGGGGCTATGGGGAGAGAGCGGGGCAGAGGGATTACTTTGGGGATTGATACGGGGCTATGGGGAGAGAGCGGGGCAGCCGGATTAGTTTGGGGATTGATACAGGGCTATGGGGAGAGAGCGGGGCAGCGGGATTAGTTTGAGGATTGATACAGGGCTATGGGGAGAGAGCGGGGCAGCGGGATTAGTTTGGGGATTGATACAGGGCTATGGGGAGAGACCTGGGCAGCGGGATTAGTTTGGGGATTGATAGAGGGCTATGGGGAGAGAGCGGGGCAGTGGGATTAGTTTGGGGATTGATACACGGCTTTGGTGAGAGAGCGAGGCAGTGGGATTAGTTTGGGATCGATACAGGGCTATGGGGAGAGAGCGAGGCAGTGGGATTAGGTTGGGGATTGATACAGGGCTATGGGGAGAGAGCGGGGCAGTGGGATGAGTTTGTGATTGATACAGGGCAAATGGGGAGAGAGCGGTGCAGTGGGTTTAGTTTGAGATTGATACAGGGCTATGGGGAGAGAGCGGGGCAGTGGGTTTAGTTTGAGATTGATACAGGGCTATGGGGAGAGAGCGGGGCAGTGGGATTAGTTTGGGTTTGATACGGCTATGGGGAGAGAGCGGGGCAGTGGGATTAGTTTGGGATTGATACAGGGCTATGGGGAGAGCGGGGCAGTGGGTTTCGTTTGGGATTGATACAGGGCTATGCGGAGAGAGCGGGGCAGTGGGATTAGTTTGAGATTGATACAGGGCTATGCGGAGAGAGCGGGGCAGTGGGATTAGTTTGAGATTGATACAGGGCTATGGGGAGAGAGCGGGGCAGTGGGATTCGTTTGTGGATTGATACAGGGCTATGCGGAGAGAGCGGGCAGCGGGATTAGTTTGAGATTGATACAGGGCTATGCGGAGAGAGCGGGGCAGTGGGATTAGTTTGGTTTTGATACAGGGCTATGGGGAGAGAGCGGGGCAGTGGGATTATTTTGGGTTTGATACAGGACTATGGGGAGAGAGCGGGGCAGTAGGATTAGTTTGGGTTTGATACGGCTATGGGGAGAGAACGGGGCAGTGGGACTAATTTGGGATTGATACAGGGCTATGGGTAGAGCGGGGCAGTGGGATTAGTTTGTGGATTGATACAGGCTATGCGGAGAGAGCGGGGCATCGGGATTAGTTTGAGATTGATACAGGGCTATGCGGAGAGAGCGGGGCAGTGGGATTAGCTTGAGATTGATCCAGGGCTATGCTGAGAGAGCGAGGAAGTGGGATTAGTTTGGGATTGATACAGGGCTATGGGGAGAGAGCGGGGCAGTGGGATTAGTTTGGGATTGATACAGGGCTATGTGGAGAGAGCGGGGCTGTGGGATTAGTTTGAGATTGATACAGGGCTATGCGGAGAGAGCGGGGCAGTGGGATTAGTTTGAGATTGATACAGGGCTATGGGGAGAGAGCGGGGCAGTGGGATCAGTTTGGGATTGATACAGGCTATGGGGAGAGAGCGGGGCAGTGGGATTAGTTTGGGATTGATACAGGGCTATGGGGAGAGAGCGGGGCAGTGGGATTAGTTTGGGGATTGATACAGGGCTATGGGGAGAGAGCGGGGCAGTGGGATTAGTTTGGGGATTGATACGGGGCTATGGGGAGAGAGCGGGGCAGTGGGATTAGTTTGGGGATTGATACGGGGCTATGGGGAGAGAGCGGGGCAGCGGGATTAGTTTGGGGATTGATACAGGGCTATGGGGAGAGAGCGGGGCAGCGGGATTAGTTTGGGGATTGATACAGGGCTATGGGGAGAGAGCGGGGCAGTGGGATTAGTTTGGGGATTGATACAGGGCTATGGGGAGAGAGCGGGGCAGTGGGATGAGTTTGGGATTGATACAGTGCTATGGGGACAGAGCGGGGCAGTGGGTTTAGTTTGAGATTGATACAGGGCTATGGGGAGAGCGCAGGGGATTGGGATTAGTTTGAGATTGATACAGGGCTGTGGGGAGAGAGCGGGGCAGTGGGATTAGCTTGGGTTTGATACGGCTATGGGGAGAGAGCGGGGCAGTGGGATTAGTTTGGGTTTGATACGGCTATGGGGAGAGAGCGGGGCAGTGGGATTAGTTTGGGTTTGATACAGGACTATGGGGAGAGAGCGGGGCAGTGGGATTAGTTTGGGATTGATACAGGGCTATGGGGAGAGCGGGGCAGTGGGATTAGATTGGGATTGATACAGGGCTATGGGGAGAGAGCGGGGCAGTGGGATTAGTTTGTGGATTAATACAGGGCTATGCGGAGAGAGCGGGGCAGTGGGATTAGTTTCAGATTGATGCAGGGCTGTGCGGAGAGAGCGGGGCAGTGGGATTACTTTGGTTTTGATACAGGTCTATGGGGAGAGAGCGCGGCAGTGGGATTATTTTGGGGTTTGATACGGGGCTATGGGGAGAGAGCGGGGCAGCGGGATTAGTTTGGGGATTGATACAGGGCTATGGGGAGAGAGCGGGGCAGTGGGATTAGTTTGGGGATTGATACAGGGCTATGGGGAGAGAGCGGGGCAGTGGGATTAGTTTGGGATCGATACAGGGCTATGGGGAGAGACCGAGGTAGTGGGTTTAGTTTGAGATTGATACAGGGCAATGGGGAGAGAGCGGGGCTGTGGGATTAGTTTGGGATTGATACGGCTATGGGGAGAGAGCGGGGCAGTGGGATTAGTTTGGGTTTGATACGGCTATGGGGAGAGAGCGGGGCAGTGGGATTAGTTTGGGATTGATACAGGGCTATGGGGAGAGAGCGGGGCAGTGGGATTAGTTTGTGGATTGATACAGGGCTTTGGGGAGAGAGCGGGGCAGTGGGATTAGTTTGGGATTGATACAGGGCTATGGGGAGAGAGCGGGGCCGTGGGATTAGTTTCAGATTGATACAGGGCTATGCGGAGAGAGTGGGGCAGTGCGATTAGTTTGGTTTTGATACAGGGCTATGGGGAGAGAGCGGGGCAGTGGGATTATTTTGGGTTTGATACAGGGCTATGGGGAGAGAGCGGGGCAGTGGGATTAGTTTGGGGATTGATACGGGGCTATGGGAAGAGAGCGGGGCAGCGGGATTAGTTTGGGGATTGATACAGGGCTATGGGGAGAGAGCGGGGCAGTGGGATTAGTTTGGGGTTTGATACAGGGCTATGGGGAGAGTGCGGGGCAGTGGGATTAGTTTGGGATCGATACAGGGCTATGGGGAGAGACCGAGGCATTGGGATTAGTTTGGGGATTGATACAGGGCTATGGGGAGAGAGTGGGGCAGAGGGATGAGTTTGGGATTGATACAGGGCTACGGGGAGAGAGCGGGGCAGTGGGTTTAGTTTGAGATTGATACAGGGCTATGGGGAGAGAGCGGGGCAGTGGGATTAGTTTGGGATTGATACAGGGCTATGGGGAGAGAGCGGGGCAGTGGGATTAGATTGGGTTTGATACGGCTATGGGGAGAGAGCGGGGCAGTGGGATTAGTTTGGGATTGATACAGGGCTATGGGGAGAGCGGGGAAGTGGGATTAGTTTGGGATTGATACAGGGCTATGCGGAGAGAGCGGGGCAGTGGGATTAGTTTGAGATTGATACAGGGCTATGGGGAGAGAGCGGGGCAGTGGGATTAGTTTGTGGATTGATACAGGGCTATGCGGAGAGAGCGGGGCAGTGGGATTTGTTTCAGATTGATACAGGGTTATGCGGAGAGAGCGGGGCAGTGGGATTAGTTTGGTTTTGATACAGGGCTATGGGGAGAGAGCAGGGCAGTGGGATTAGTTTGGGTTTGATACAGGACTATGGGGAGAGAGCGGGGCAGTGGGATTAGTTTGGCTTTGATACAGGACTATGGGGAGAGAGCGGGGCAGTAGGATTAGTTTGGGTTTGAAACGGCTATGGGGAGAGAGCGGGGCAGTGGGATTAATTTGGGATTGATACAGGGTTATGGGGAGAGCGGGGCAGTGGGATTAGTTTGTGGATTGATACAGGCTATGCGGAGAGAGCGGGGCATTGGAATTAGTTTGAGATTGATACAGGGCTATGCGGAGAGAGCGGGGCAGTGGGATTAGCTTGAGATTGATCCAGGGCTATGCGGAGAGAGCGAGGAAGTGGGATTAGTTTGGGATTGATACAGGGCTATGGGGAGAGAGCGGGGCAGTGGGATTAGTTTGGGATTGATACAGGGCTATGCGGAGAGAGCGGGGCTGTGGGATTAGTTTGAGATTGATACAGGGCTATGCGGAGAGAGCGGGACAGTGGGATTAGTTTGAGATTGATACAGGGCTATGGGGAGAGAGCGGGGCAGTGGGATCAGTTTGGGATTGATACAGGCTATGGGGAGAGAGCGGGGCAGTGGGATTAGTTTGGGATTGATACAGGGCTATGGGGAGAGAGCGGGGCAGTGGGATTAGTTTGGGGATTGATACAGGGCTATGGGGAGAGAGCGGGGCAGTGGGATTAGTTTGGGGATTGATACGGGGCTATGGGGAGAGAGCGCGCCAGTGGGATTAGTTTGGGGTTTGATACGGGGCTATGGGGAGAGAGCGGGGCAGCGGGATTAGATTGGGGATTGATACAGGGCTATGGGGAGAGAGCGGGGCAGCGGGATTAGTTTGGGGATTGATACAGGGCTATGGGGAGAGAGCGGGGCAGTGGGATTAGTTTGGGGATTGATACAGGGCTATGTGGAGAGATAGGGCAGTGGGATGAGTTTGGGATTGATACAGTGCTATGGGGACAGAGCGGGGCAGTGGGTTTAGTTTGTGATTGATACAGGGCTATGGGGAGAGTGCGGGGCAATGGGATTAGTTTGAGATTGATACAGGGCTATGGGGAGAGAGCGGGGCAGTGGGATTAGTTTGGGTTTGATACAGGGCTATGGGGACAGAGCGGGGCAGTGGGATTAGTTTGGGTTTGATACGGCTATGGGGAGAGAGCGGGGCAGTGGGATTAGTTTGGGTTTGATACGGCTATGGGGAGAGAGCGGGGCAGTGGGATTAGTTTCAGATTGATACAGGGCTATGCGGAGAGAGCGGGGCAGTGGGATTAGTTTGGTTTTGATACAGGGCTATGGGGAGAGAGCGGGGCAGTGGGATTATTTTGGGTTTGATACAGGGCTATGGGGAGAGAGCGGGGCAGTGGGATTATTTTGGGTTTGATACAGGGCTATGGGGAGAGAGCGGGGCAGTGGGATTAGTTTGGGGATTGATACGGGGCTATGGGAAGAGAGCGGGGCAGCGGGATTAGTTTGGGGATTGATACAGGGCTATGGGGAGAGAGCGGGGCAGTGGGATTAGTTTGGGGTTTGATACAGGGCTATGGGGAGAGTGCGGGGCAGTGGGATTAGTTTGGGATCGATACAGGGCTATGGGGAGAGACCGAGGCATTGGGATTAGTTTGGGGATTGATACAGGGCTATGGGGAGAGAGTGGGGCAGAGGGATGAGTTTGGGATTGATACAGGGCTACGGGGAGAGAGCGGGGCAGTGGGTTTAGTTTGAGATTGATACAGGGCTATGGGGAGAGAGCGGGGCAGTGGGATTAGTTTGGGATTGATACAGGGCTATGGGGAGAGAGCGGGGCAGTGGGATTAGATTGGGTTTGATACGGCTATGGGGAGAGAGCGGGGCAGTGGGATTAGTTTGGGATTGATACAGGGCTATGGGGAGAGCGGGGAAGTGGGATTAGTTTGGGATTGATACAGGGCTATGCGGAGAGAGCGGGGCAGTGGGATTAGTTTGAGATTGATACAGGGCTATGGGGAGAGAGCGGGGCAGTGGGATTAGTTTGTGGATTGATACAGGGCTATGCGGAGAGAGCGGGGCAGTGGGATTTGTTTCAGATTGATACAGGGTTATGCGGAGAGAGCGGGGCAGTGGGATTAGTTTGGTTTTGATACAGGGCTATGGGGAGAGAGCAGGGCAGTGGGATTAGTTTGGGTTTGATACAGGACTATGGGGAGAGAGCGGGGCAGTGGGATTAGTTTGGCTTTGATACAGGACTATGGGGAGAGAGCGGGGCAGTAGGATTAGTTTGGGTTTGAAACGGCTATGGGGAGAGAGCGGGGCAGTGGGATTAATTTGGGATTGATACAGTGTTATGGGGAGAGCGGGGCAGTGGGATTAGTTTGTGGATTGATACAGGCTATGCGGAGAGAGCGGGGCATTGGAATTAGTTTGAGATTGATACAGGGCTATGCGGAGAGAGCGGGGCAGTGGGATTAGCTTGAGATTGATCCAGGGCTATGCGGAGAGAGCGAGGAAGTGGGATTAGTTTGGGATTGATACAGGGCTATGGGGAGAGAGCGGGGCAGTGGGATTAGTTTGGGATTGATACAGGGCTATGCGGAGAGAGCGGGGCTGTGGGATTAGTTTGAGATTGATACAGGGCTATGCGGAGAGAGCGGGACAGTGGGATTAGTTTGAGATTGATACAGGGCTATGGGGAGAGAGCGGGGCAGTGGGATCAGTTTGGGATTGATACAGGCTATGGGGAGAGAGCGGGGCAGTGGGATTAGTTTGGGATTGATACAGGGCTATGGGGAGAGAGCGGGGCAGTGGGATTAGTTTGGGGATTGATACAGGGCTATGGGGAGAGAGCGGGGCAGTGGGATTAGTTTGGGGATTGATACGGGGCTATGGGGAGAGAGCGGGGCAGTGGGATTAGTTTGGGGTTTGATACGGGGCTATGGGGAGAGAGCGGGGCAGCGGGATTAGATTGGGGATTGATACAGGGCTATGGGGAGAGAGCGGGGCAGCGGGATTAGTTTGGGGATTGATACAGGGCTATGGGGAGAGAGCGGGGCAGTGGGATTAGTTTGGGGATTGATACAGGGCTATGTGGAGAGATAGGGCAGTGGGATGAGTTTGGGATTGATACAGTGCTATGGGGACAGAGCGGGGCAGTGGGTTTAGTTTGTGATTGATACAGGGCTATGGGGAGAGTGCGGGGCAATGGGATTAGTTTGAGATTGATACAGGGCTATGGGGAGAGAGCGGGGCAGTGGGATTAGTTTGGGTTTGATACAGGGCTATGGGGACAGAGCGGGGCAGTGGGATTAGTTTGGGTTTGATACGGCTATGGGGAGAGAGCGGGGCAGTGGGATTAGTTTGGGTTTGATACGGCTATGGGGAGAGAGCGGGGCAGTGGGATTAGTTTCAGATTGATACAGGGCTATGCGGAGAGAGCGGGGCAGTGGGATTAGTTTGGTTTTGATACAGGGCTATGGGGAGAGAGCGGGGCAGTGGGATAATTTTGGGTTTGATACAGGGCTATGGGGAGAGAGCGGGGCAGTGGGATTAGTTTGGGGATTGATACGAGGCTATGGGGAGAGAGCGGGGCAGCGGGATTAGTTTGGGGATTGATACAGGGCTATGGGGAGAGAGCGGGGCAGTGGGATTAGTTTGGGGATTGATACAGGGCTATGGGGAGAGAGCGGGGCAGTGGGATTAGTTTGGGATCGATACAGGGCTATGGGGAGAGACCGAGGCAGTGGGATTAGTTTGGGGATTGATACAGGGCTATGGGGAGAGAGCGGGGCAGTGGGATGAGTTTGGGATTGATACAGGGCTACGGGGAGAGAGCGTGGCAGTGGGTTTAGTTTGAGATTGATACAGGGCTATGGGGAGAGAGCGGGGCAGTGGGTTTAGTTTGAGATTGATACAGGGCTATGGGGAGAGAGCGGGGCAGTGGGATTAGTTTGGATTTGATACGGCTATGGGGAGAGAGCGGGGCAGTGGGATTAGTTTGGGATTGATACAGAGCTATGGGTAGAGCGGGGCAGTGGGATTAGTTTGGGATTGATACAGGGCTATGCGGAGAGAGCGGGGCAGTGGAATTAGTTTGAGATTGATACAGGGCTATGGGGAGAGAGCGGGGCAGTGGGATTAGTTTGTGGATTGATAGAGGGCTATGCGGAGAGAGCGGGGCAATGGGATTAGTTTCAGATTGATACAGGGCTATGCGGAGAGAGCGGGGCAGTGGGATTAGTTTGGTTTTGATACAGGGCTATGGGGAGAGAGCGGGGCAGTGGGATTAGTTTGGGTTTGATACAGGACTATGGGGAGAGAGCGGGGCAGTGGGATTAGTTTGGCTTTGATACAGGACTATGGGGAGAGAGCGGGGCAGTGGGATTAGTTTGGGTTTGATACGGCTATGGGGAGAGAGCGGGGCAGTGGGATTAGTTTGGGTTTGATACAGGGCTATGGGGAGAGCGGGGCAGTGGGATTAGTTTGGGATTGATACAGGGCTATGCGGAGAGAGCGGGGCAGTGGGATTAATTTGGGATTGATACAGGGCTATGCGGAGAGAGCGGGGCAGTGGGATTAGTTTGGGTTTGATACAGGACTATGGGGAGAGAGCGGGGCAGTGGGATTAGTTTGGCTTTGATACAGGACTATGGGGAGAGAGCGGGGCAGTAGGATTAGTTTGGGTTTGATACGGCTATGGGGAGAGAGCGGGGCAGTGGGATTAATTTGGGATTGATACAGGGCAATGGGGAGAGCGGGGCAGTGGGATTAGTTTGTGGATTGATACAGGCTATGCGGAGAGAGCGGGGCAGTGGGATTAGTTTGAGATTGATACAGGGCTATGCGGAGACAGCGAGGAAGTGGGATTAGTTTGGGATTGATACAGGGCTATGGGGAGAGAGCGGGGCAGTGGGATTAGTTTGGGATTGATACAGGGCTATGCGGAGAGAGCGGGGCTGTGGGATTAGTTTGAGATTGATACAGGGCTATGCGGAGAGAGCGGGACAGTGGGATTAGTTTGGGATTGATACAGGCTATGGGGAGAGAGCGGAGCAGTGGGATTAGTTTGGGATTGAAACAGGGCTATGGGGAGAGAGCGGGGCAGTGGGATTAGTTTGGGGATTGATACGGGGCTATGGGGAGAGAGCGGGGCAGTGGGATTAGTTTGGGGATTGATACGGGGCTATAGGGAGAGAACGGGGCAGCGGGATTAGTTTGGGGATTGATACGGGGCTATGGGGAGAGAGCGGGGCAGCGGGATTAGTTTGGGGATTGATACAGGGCTATGGGGAGAGAGCGGGGAAGTGGGATTAGTTTGGGGATTGATGCAGGGCTATGGGGACAGAGCGGGGCAGTGGGTTTAGTTTGTGATTGATACAGGGCTATGGGGAGAGTGCGGGGCAATGGGAATAGTTTGAGATTGATACAGGGCTATGGGGAGAGAGCGGGGCATTGGGATTAGTTTGGGTTTGATACGGCTATGGGGAGAGAGCAGGGCAGTGGGATTAGTTTGGGTTTGATACGGCTATGGGGAGAGAGCGGGGCAGTGGGATTAGTTTGGGATTGATACAGGGCTATGGGGAGAGCGGGGCAGTGGGATTAGTTTGGGATTGATACAGGGCTATGGGGAGAGAGCGGGGCAGTGGGTTTAGTTTGTGGATTGATACAGGGCTATGCGGAGAGAGCGGGACAGTGGGATTAGTTTGGGGATTGATACGGGGCTATGGGGAGAGAGCGGGGCAGCGGGATTAGTTTGGGGATTGATACAGGGCTATGGGGAGAGAGCGGGGCAGTGGGATTAGTTTGAGGATTGATACAGGTCTATGGGGAGAGAGCGGGGCAGTGGGATTAGTTTGGGATTGATACAGGCCTATGGGGAGAGAGCGGGGCAGTGGGTTTAGTTTGTGATTGATACAGGGCTATGGGGAGAGTGCGGGGCAATGGGATTAGTTTGAGATTGATACAGGGCTATGGGGAGAGAGCGGGGCATTGGGATTAGTTTGGGATTGATACAGGGCTATGGGGAGAGAGCGGGGCAGTGGGATTAGTTTGGGGAATGATACAGGGCTATGGGGAGAGAGCGGGGCAGTGGGATTAGTTTGGGGATTGATACAGGGCTATGGGGAGAGAGCGGGGCAGAGGGATTAGTTTGGGTTTGAAACGGCTATGGGGAGAGAGCGGGGCAGTGGGATTAATTAGGGATTGATACAGGGTTATGGGGAGAGCGGGGCAGTGGGATTAGTTTGTGGATTGATACAGGCTATGCGGAGAGAGCGGGGCATTGGAATTAGTTTGAGATTGATACAGGGCTATGCGGAGAGAGCGGGGCAGTGGGATTAGCTTGAGATTGATCCAGGGCTATGCGGAGAGAGCGAGGAAGTGGGATTAGTTTGGGATTGATACAGGGCTATGGGGAGAGAGCGGGGCAGTGGGATTAGTTTGGGATTGATACAGGGCTATGCGGAGAGAGCGGGGCTGTGGGATTAGTTTGAGATTGATACAGGGCTATGCGGAGAGAGCGGGACAGTGGGATTAGTTTGAGATTGATACCGGGCTATGGGGAGAGAGCGGGGCAGTGGGATCAGTTTGGGATTGATACAGGCTATGGGGAGAGAGCGGGGCAGTGGGATTAGTTTGGGATTGATACAGGGCTATGGGGAGAGAGCGGGGCAGTGGGATTAGTTTGGGGATTGATACAGGGCTATGGGGAGAGAGCGGGGCAGTGGGATTAGTTTGGGGATTGATACGGGGCTATGGGGAGAGAGCGGGGCTGTGGGATTAGTTTGGGGATTGATACGGGGCTATGGGGAGAGAGCGGGGCAGCGGGATTAGATTGGGGATTGATACAGGGCTATGGGGAGAGAGCGGGGCAGCGGGATTAGTTTGGGGATTGATACAGGGCTATGGGGAGAGAGCGGGGCAGTGGGATTAGTTTGGGGATTGATACAGGGCTATGGGGAGAGATAGGGCAGTGGGATGAGTTTGGGATTGATACAGTGCTATGGGGAGAGAGCAGGGCAGTGGGATTAGTTTGGCTTTGATACAGGACTATGGGGAGAGAGCGGGGCAGTAGGATTAGTTTGGGTTTGAAACGGCTATGGGAAGAGAGCGGGGCAGTGGGATTAATTTGGGATTGATACAGGGTTATGGGGAGAGCGGGGCAGTGGGATTAGTTTGTGGATTGATACAGGCTATGCGGAGAGAGCGGGGCATTGGAATTAGTTTGAGATTGATACAGGGCTATGCGGAGAGAGCGGGGCAGTGGGATTAGCTTGAGATTGATCCAGGGCTATGCGGAGAGAGCGAGGAAGTGGGATTAGTTTGGGATTGATACAGGGCTATGGGGAGAGAGCGGGGCAGTGGGATTAGTTTGGGATTGATACAGGGCTATGCGGAGAGAGCGGGGCTGTGGGATTAGTTTGAGATTGATACAGGGCTATGCGGAGAGAGCGGGACAGTGGGATTAGTTTGAGATTGATACAGGGCTATGGGGAGAGAGCGGGGCAGTGGGATCAGTTTGGGATTGATACAGGCTATGGGGAGAGAGCGGGGCAGTGGGATTAGTTTGGGATTGATACAGGGCTATGGGGAGAGAGCGGGGCAGTGGGATTAGTTTGGGGATTGATACAGGGCTATGGGGAGAGAGCGGGGCAGTGGGATTAGTTTGGGGATTGATACGGGGCTATGGGGAGAGAGCGGGGCAGTGGGATTAGTTTGGGGTTTGATACGGGGCTATGGGGAGAGAGCGGGGCAGCGGGATTAGATTGGGGATTGATACAGGGCTATGGGGAGAGAGCGGGGCAGCGGGATTAGTTTGGGGATTGATACAGGGCTATGGGGAGAGAGCGGGGCAGTGGGATTAGTTTGGGGATTGATACAGGGCTATGTGGAGAGATAGGGCAGTGGGATGAGTTTGGGATTGATACAGTGCTATGGGGACAGAGCGGGGCAGTGGGTTTAGTTTGTGATTGATACAGGGCTATGGGGAGAGTGCGGGGCAATGGGATTAGTTTGAGATTGATACAGGGCTATGGGGAGAGAGCGGGGCAGTGGGATTAGTTTGGGTTTGATACAGGGCTATGGGGACAGAGCGGGGCAGTGGGATTAGTTTGGGTTTGATACGGCTATGGGGAGAGAGCGGGGCAGTGGGATTAGTTTGGGTTTGATACGGCTATGGGGAGAGAGCGGGGCAGTGGGATTAGTTTCAGATTGATACAGGGCTATGCGGAGAGAGCGGGGCAGTGGGATTAGTTTGGTTTTGATACAGGGCTATGGGGAGAGAGCGGGGCAGTGGGATAATTTTGGGTTTGATACAGGGCTATGGGGAGAGAGCGGGGCAGTGGGATTAGTTTGGGGATTGATACGAGGCTATGGGGAGAGAGCGGGGCAGCGGGATTAGTTTGGGGATTGATACAGGGCTATGGGGAGAGAGCGGGGCAGTGGGATTAGTTTGGGGATTGATACAGGGCTATGGGGAGAGAGCGGGGCAGTGGGATTAGTTTGGGATCGATACAGGGCTATGGGGAGAGACCGAGGCAGTGGGATTAGTTTGGGGATTGATACAGGGCTATGGGGAGAGAGCGGGGCAGTGGGATGAGTTTGGGATTGATACAGGGCTACGGGGAGAGAGCGTGGCAGTGGGTTTAGTTTGAGATTGATACAGGGCTATGGGGAGAGAGCGGGGCAGTGGGTTTAGTTTGAGATTGATACAGGGCTATGGGGAGAGAGCGGGGCAGTGGGATTAGTTTGGATTTGATACGGCTATGGGGAGAGAGCGGGGCAGTGGGATTAGTTTGGGATTGATACAGAGCTATGGGTAGAGCGGGGCAGTGGGATTAGTTTGGGATTGATACAGGGCTATGCGGAGAGAGCGGGGCAGTGGAATTAGTTTGAGATTGATACAGGGCTATGGGGAGAGAGCGGGGCAGTGGGATTAGTTTGTGGATTGATAGAGGGCTATGCGGAGAGAGCGGGGCAATGGGATTAGTTTCAGATTGATACAGGGCTATGCGGAGAGAGCGGGGCAGTGGGATTAGTTTGGTTTTGATACAGGGCTATGGGGAGAGAGCGGGGCAGTGGGATTAGTTTGGGTTTGATACAGGACTATGGGGAGAGAGCGGGGCAGTGGGATTAGTTTGGCTTTGATACAGGACTATGGGGAGAGAGCGGGGCAGTGGGATTAGTTTGGGTTTGATACGGCTATGGGGAGAGAGCGGGGCAGTGGGATTAGTTTGGGTTTGATACAGGGCTATGGGGAGAGCGGGGCAGTGGGATTAGTTTGGGATTGATACAGGGCTATGCGGAGAGAGCGGGGCAGTGGGATTAATTTGGGATTGATACAGGGCTATGCGGAGAGAGCGGGGCAGTGGGATTAGTTTGGGTTTGATACAGGACTATGGGGAGAGAGCGGGGCAGTGGGATTAGTTTGGCTTTGATACAGGACTATGGGGAGAGAGCGGGGCAGTAGGATTAGTTTGGGTTTGATACGGCTATGGGGAGAGAGCGGGGCAGTGGGATTAATTTGGGATTGATACAGGGCAATGGGGAGAGCGGGGCAGTGGGATTAGTTTGTGGATTGATACAGGCTATGCGGAGAGAGCGGGGCAGTGGGATTAGTTTGAGATTGATACAGGGCTATGCGGAGACAGCGAGGAAGTGGGATTAGTTTGGGATTGATACAGGGCTATGGGGAGAGAGCGGGGCAGTGGGATTAGTTTGGGATTGATACAGGGCTATGCGGAGAGAGCGGGGCTGTGGGATTAGTTTGAGATTGATACAGGGCTATGCGGAGAGAGCGGGACAGTGGGATTAGTTTGAGATTGATACAGGGCTGTGGGGAGAGAGCGGGGCAGTGGGATCAGTTTGGGATTGATACAGGCTATGGGGAGAGAGCGGAGCAGTGGGATTAGTTTGGGATTGAAACAGGGCTATGGGGAGAGAGCGGGGCAGTGGGATTAGTTTGGGGATTGATACGGGGCTATGGGGAGAGAGCGGGGCAGTGGGATTAGTTTGGGGATTGATACGGGGCTATAGGGAGAGAACGGGGCAGCGGGATTAGTTTGGGGATTGATACGGGGCTATGGGGAGAGAGCGGGGCAGCGGGATTAGTTTGGGGATTGATACAGGGCTATGGGGAGAGAGCGGGGAAGTGGGATTAGTTTGGGGATTGATGCAGGGCTATGGGGACAGAGCGGGGCAGTGGGTTTAGTTTGTGATTGATACAGGGCTATGGGGAGAGTGCGGGGCAATGGGAATAGTTTGAGATTGATACAGGGCTATGGGGAGAGAGCGGGGCATTGGGATTAGTTTGGGTTTGATACGGCTATGGGGAGAGAGCAGGGCAGTGGGATTAGTTTGGGTTTGATACGGCTATGGGGAGAGAGCGGGGCAGTGGGATTAGTTTGGGATTGATACAGGGCTATGGGGAGAGCGGGGCAGTGGGATTAGTTTGGGATTGATACAGGGCTATGGGGAGAGAGCGGGGCAGTGGGTTTAGTTTGTGGATTGATACAGGGCTATGCGGAGAGAGCGGGACAGTGGGATTAGTTTGGGGATTGATACGGGGCTATGGGGAGAGAGCGGGGCAGCGGGATTAGTTTGGGGATTGATACAGGGCTATGGGGAGAGAGCGGGGCAGTGGGATTAGTTTGAGGATTGATACAGGTCTATGGGGAGAGAGCGGGGCAGTGGGATTAGTTTGGGATTGATACAGGCCTATGGGGAGAGAGCGGGGCAGTGGGTTTAGTTTGTGATTGATACAGGGCTATGGGGAGAGTGCGGGGCAATGGGATTAGTTTGAGATTGATACAGGGCTATGGGGAGAGAGCGGGGCATTGGGATTAGTTTGGGATTGATACAGGGCTATGGGGAGAGAGCGGGGCAGTGGGATTAGTTTGGGGAATGATACAGGGCTATGGGGAGAGAGCGGGGCAGTGGGATTAGTTTGGGGATTGATACAGGGCTATGGGGAGAGAGCGGGGCAGAGGGATTAGTTTGGGTTTGAAACGGCTATGGGGAGAGAGCGGGGCAGTGGGATTAATTAGGGATTGATACAGGGTTATGGGGAGAGCGGGGCAGTGGGATTAGTTTGTGGATTGATACAGGCTATGCGGAGAGAGCGGGGCATTGGAATTAGTTTGAGATTGATACAGGGCTATGCGGAGAGAGCGGGGCAGTGGGATTAGCTTGAGATTGATCCAGGGCTATGCGGAGAGAGCGAGGAAGTGGGATTAGTTTGGGATTGATACAGGGCTATGGGGAGAGAGCGGGGCAGTGGGATTAGTTTGGGATTGATACAGGGCTATGCGGAGAGAGCGGGGCTGTGGGATTAGTTTGAGATTGATACAGGGCTATGCGGAGAGAGCGGGACAGTGGGATTAGTTTGAGATTGATACCGGGCTATGGGGAGAGAGCGGGGCAGTGGGATCAGTTTGGGATTGATACAGGCTATGGGGAGAGAGCGGGGCAGTGGGATTAGTTTGGGATTGATACAGGGCTATGGGGAGAGAGCGGGGCAGTGGGATTAGTTTGGGGATTGATACAGGGCTATGGGGAGAGAGCGGGGCAGTGGGATTAGTTTGGGGATTGATACGGGGCTATGGGGAGAGAGCGGGGCAGTGGGATTAGTTTGGGGATTGATACGGGGCTATGGGGAGAGAGCGGGGCAGCGGGATTAGATTGGGGATTGATACAGGGCTATGGGGAGAGAGCGGGGCAGCGGGATTAGTTTGGGGATTGATACAGGGCTATGGGGAGAGAGCGGGGCAGTGGGATTAGTTTGGGGATTGATACAGGGCTATGGGGAGAGATAGGGCAGTGGGATGAGTTTGGGATTGATACAGTGCTATGGGGACAGAGCGGGGCAGTGGGTTTAGTTTGTGATTGATACAGGGCTATGGGGAGAGTGCGGGGCAATGGGATTAGTTTGAGATTGATACAGGGCTATGGGGAGAGAGCGGGGCAGTGGGATTAGTTTGGGTTTGATACAGGGCTATGGGGACAGAGCGGGGCAGTGGGATTAGTTTGGGTTTGATACGGCTATGGGGAGAGAGCGGGGCAGTGGGATTATTTTGGGTTTGATACGGCTATGGGGAGAGAGCGGGGCAGTGGGATTAGTTTCAGATTGATACAGGGCTATGCGGAGAGAGCGGGGCAGTGGGATTAGTTTGGTTTTGATACAGGGCTATGGGGAGAGAGCGGGGCAGTGGGATTATTTTGGGTTTGATACAGGGCTATGGGGAGAGAGCGGGGCAGTGGGATTAGTTTGGGGATTGATACGAGGCTATGGGGAGAGAGCGGGGCAGTGGGATTAGTTTGGGGATTGATACAGGGCTATGGGGAGAGAGCGGGGCAGTGGGATTAGTTTGGGATCGATACAGGGCTATGGGGAGAGACCGAGGCAGTGGGATTAGTTTGGGGATTGATACAGGGCTATGGGGAGAGAGCGGGGCAGTGGGATGAGTTTGGGATTGATACAGGGCTATGGGGAGAGAGCGTGGCAGTGGGTTTAGTTTGAGATTGATACAGGGCTATGGGGAGAGAGCGGGGCAGTGGGTTTAGTTTGAGATTGATACAGGGCTGTGGGGAGAGAGCGGGGCAGTGGGATTAGTTTGGGATTGATACAGGGCTATGGGGAGAGAGCGGGGCAGTGGGATTAGTTTGGGATTGATACAGAGCTATGGGTAGAGCGGGGCAGTGGGATTAGTTTGGGATTGATACAGGGCTATGGGGAGAGAGCGGGGCAGTGGGATTAGTTTGTGGATTGATAGAGGGCTATGGGGAGAGAGCGGGGCAGTGGGATTAGTTTCAGATTGATACAGGGCTATGCGGAGAGAGCGGGGCAATGGGATTAGTTTCAGATTGATACAGGGCTATGCGGAGAGAGCGGGGCAGTGGGATTAGTTTGGTTTTGATACAGGGCTATGGGGAGAGAGCGGGGCAGTGGGATTAGTTTGGGTTTGATACAGGACTATGGGGAGAGAGCGGGGCAGTGGGATTAGTTTGGATTTGATACAGGACTATGGGGAGAGAGCGGGGCAGTGGGATTAGTTTGGGTTTGATACGGCTATGGGGAGAGAGCGGGGCAGTGGGATTAGTTTGGGTTTGATACAGGGCTATGGGGAGAGCGGGGCAGTGGGATTAGTTTGGGATTGATACAGGGCTATGCGGAGAGAGCGGGGCAGTGGGATTAATTTGGGATTGATACAGGGCTATGCGGAGAGAGCGGGGCAGTGGGATTAGTTTGGGTTTGATACAGGACTATGGGGAGAGAGCGGGGCAGTGGGATTAGTTTGGGTTTGATACAGGGCTATGCGGAGAGAGCGGGGCAGTGGGATTAGTTTGGGATTGATACAGGACTATGGGGAGAGAGCGGGGCAGTGGGATTAGTTTGGCTTTGATACAGGACTATGGGGAGAGAGCGGGGCAGTAGGATTAGTTTGGGTTTGATACGGCTATGGGGAGAGAGCGGGGCAGTGGGATTAATTTGGGATTGATACAGGGCAATGGGGAGAGCGGGGCAGTGGGATTAGTTTGTGGATTGATACAGGCTATGCGGAGAGAGCGGGGCAGTGGGATTAGTTTGAGATTGAGACAGGGCTATGCGGAGACAGCGAGGAAGTGGGATTAGTTTGGGATTGATACAGGGCTATGGGGAGAGAGCGGGGCAGTGGGATTAGTTTGGGATTGATACAGGGCTATGCGGAGAGAGCGGGGCTGTGGGATTAGTTTGAGATTGATACAGGGCTATGCGGAGAGAGCGGGACAGTGGGATTAGTTTGAGATTGATACAGGGCTGTGGGGAGAGAGCGGGGCAGTGGGATCAGTTTGGGATTGATACAGGCTATGGGGAGAGAGCGGAGCAGTGGGATTAGTTTGGGATTGAAACAGGGCTATGGGGAGAGAGCGGGGCAGTGGGATTAGTTTGGGGATTGATACGGGGCTATGGGGAGAGAGCGGGGCAGTGGGATTAGTTTGGGGATTGATACGGGGCTATAGGGAGAGAACGGGGCAGCGGGATTAGTTTGGGGATTGATACGGGGCTATGGGGAGAGAGCGGGGCAGCGGGATTAGTTTGGGGATTGATACAGGGCTATGGGGAGAGAGCGGGGAAGTGGGATTAGTTTGGGGATTGATACAGGGCTATGGGGACAGAGCGGGGCAGTGGGTTTAGTTTGTGATTGATACAGGGCTATGGGGAGAGTGCGGGGCAATGGGAATAGTTTGAGATTGATACAGGGCTATGGGGAGAGAGCGGGGCATTGGGATTAGTTTGGGTTTGATACGGCTATGGGGAGAGAGCGGGGCAGTGGGATTAGTTTGGGTTTGATACGGCTATGGGGAGAGAGCGGGGCAGTGGGATTAGTTTGGGATTGATACAGGGCTATGGGGAGAGAGCGGGGCAGTGGGTTTAGTTTGTGGATTGATACAGGGCTATGCGGAGAGAGCGGGACAGTGGGATTAGTTTGGGGATTGATACGGGGCTATGGGGAGAGAGCGGGGCAGCGGGATTAGTTTGGGGATTGATACAGGGCTATGGGGAGAGAGCGGGGCAGTGGGATTAGTTTGAGGATTGATACAGGTCTATGGGGAGAGAGCGGGGCAGTGGGATTAGTTTGGGATTGATACAGGGCTATGGGGAGAGAGCGGGGCAGTGGGATTAGTTTGGGGATTGATGCAGGGCTATGGGGAGAGAGCGGGGCAGTGGGATTAGTTTGGGGATTGATACGGGGCTATGGGTAGAGAGCGGGGCAGTGGGATTAGTTTGGGGATTGATACGGGGCTGCGGGGAGAGAGCGGTGCAGCGGGATTAGTTTGGGGATTGATACAGGGCTATGGGGAGAGAGCGGGGCAGCGGGATTAGTTTGGGGATTGATACAGGGCTATGGGGAGAGAGCGGGGCAGTGGGTTTAGTTTGTGATTGATACAGGGCTATGGGGAGAGTGCGGGGCAATGGGATTAGTTTGAGATTGATACAGGGCTATGGGGAGAGAGCGGGGCATTGGGATTAGTTTGGGATTGATACAGGGCTATGGGGAGAGAGCGGGGCAGTGGGATTAGTTTGGGGAATGATACAGGGCTATGGGGAGAGAGCGGGGCAGTGGGATTACTTTGGGGATTGATACAGGGCTATGGGGAGAGAGCGGGGCAGAGGGATTAGTTTGGGGATTGATACAGGGCTATGGGGAGAGAGCGGGGCAGAGGGATTAGTTTGGGGATTGATACGGGCTATGGGGAGAGTGCGGGGCAGAGGGATTAGTTTGGGGATTGATACGGGGCTATGGGGAGAGAGCGGGGCAGTGGGATTAGTTTGGGGATTGAGACGGGGCTATGGGGAGAGAGCGAGGCAGTGGGATTAGTTTGGGATCGATACAGGGCTATGGGGAGAGAGCGAGGCAGTGGGATTAGTTTGGGGATTGATACAGCGCTTTGGGGAGAGGGCGGGGCAGTGGGATGAGTTTTGGATTGATACAGGGCTATGGGGAGAGAGCAGGGCAGTGGGTTTAGTTTGGGGATTGATACAGGGCTATGGGGAGAGAGCGGGGCAGTGGGATTAGTTTGGGATTGATACAGGGCTATGGGGAGAGAGCGGGGCAGTGGGTTTCGTTTGAGATTGATACAGGGCAAAGGGGAGAGAGCGGGGCAGTGGGATTAGTTTGGGTTTGATACGGCTGTGGGGAGAGAGCGGGGCAGTGGGATTAGTTTGGGTTTGATACGGCTATGGGGAGAGAGCGGGGCAGTGGGATTAGTTTGGGTTTGATACAGGGATATGGGGAGAGAGCGGGGCAGTGGGATTAGTTTGGGATTGATACAGGGCTATGCGGAGAGAGCGGGGCAGTGGGATTAGTTTGAGATTGATACAGGGCTATGCGGAGAGAGCGGGGCAGTGGGATTTGTTTGAGATTGATACAGGGCTATGGGGAGAGAGCGGGGCAGTGGGATTAGTTTGAGATTGATACAGGGCTATGGGGAGAGAGCGGGGCAGTGGGATTAGTTTGTGGATTGATACAGGGCTATGCGGAGAGAGCGGGGCAGTGGGATTAGTTTGAGATTGATACAGGGCTATGGGGAGAGAGCGGGGCAATGGGATTAGTTTGGGATTGATACAGGGCTATGCGGAGAGAGCGGGGCTGTGGGATTAGTTTGAGATTGATACAGGGCTGTGCGGAGAGAGCGGGGCAGTGGGATTAGTTTGGGGATTGATACAGGGCTATGGGGAGAGAGCGGGGCAGTGGGATTAGTTTGGGGATTGATACAGGGCTATGGGGAGAGAGCGGGGCAGTGGGATTAGTTTGGGGATTGATACGGGGTTATGGGGAGAGAGCGGGGCAGCGGGATTAGTTTGAGATTGATACAGGGCTATGCGGAGAGAGCGGGGCAGTGGGATTAGTTTGAGATTGATACAGGGCTGTGCGGAGAGAGCGGGGCAGTGGGATTAGTTTGGGGATTGATACAGGGCTATGGGGAGAGAGCGGGGCAGTGGGATTAGTTTGGGATTGATACAGGGCTATGCGGAGAGAGCGGGGCAGTGGGATTAGTTTGAGATTGATACAGGGCTATGCGGAGAGAGCGGGGCAGTGGGATTAGTTTGAGATTGATACAGGGCTATGCGGAGAGAGCGGGGCAGTGGGATTAGTTTGAGATTGATACAGGGCTATGGGGAGAGAGCGGGGCAGTGGGATTAGTTTGAGATTGATACAGGGCTATGGGGAGAGAGCGGGGCAGTGGGATTCGTTTGTGGATTGATACAGGGCTATGCGGAGAGAGCGGGGCAGCGGGATTAGTTTGAGATTGATACAGGGCTATGCGGAGAGATCGGGGCAGTGGGATTAGTTTGGTTTTGATACAGGGCTATGGGGAGAGAGCGGGGCAGTGTGATTATTTTGGGTTTGATACAGGACTATGGGGAGAGAGCGGGGCAGTAGGATTAGTTTGGGTTTGATACGGCTATGGGGAGAGAACGGGGCAGTGGGATTAATTTGGGATTGATACAGGGCTATGGGTAGAGCGGGGCAGTGGGATTAGTTTGTGGATTGATACAGGCTATGCGGAGAGAGCGGGGCATTGGGATTAGTTTGAGATTGATACAGGGCAATGCGGAGAGAGCGGGGCAGTGGGATTAGCTTGAGATTGATCCAGGGCTATGCTGAGAGAGCGAGGAAGTGGGATTAGTTTGGGATTGATACAGGGCTATGGGGAGAGAGCGGGGCAGTGGGATTAGTTTGGGATTGATACAGGGCTATGTGGAGAGAGCGGGGCTGTGGGATTAGTTTGAGATTGATACAGGGCTATGCGGAGAGAGTGGGGCAGTGGGATTAGTTTGAGATTGATACAGGGCTATGGGGAGAGAGCGGGGCAGTGGGATCAGTTTGGGATTGATACAGGCTATGGGGAGAGAGCGGGGCAGTGGGATTAGTTTGGGATTGATACAGGGCTATGGGGAGAGAGCGGGGCAGTGGGATTAGTTTGGGGATTGATACAGGGCTATGGGGAGAGAGCGGGGCAGTGGGATTAGTTTGGGGATTGATACGGGGCTATGGGGAGAGAGCAGGGCAGTGGGATTAGTTTGGGGATTGATACGGGGCTATGGGGAGAGAGCGGGGCAGCGGGATTAGTTTGGGGATTGATACAGGGCTATGGGGAGAGAGCGGGGCAGTGGGATTAGTTTGGGGATTGATACAGGGCTATGGGGAGAGAGCGGGGCAGTGGGATGAGTTTGGGATTGATACAGTGCTATGGGGACAGAGCGGGGCAGTGGGTTTAGTTTGAGATTGATACAGGGCTATGGGGAGAGCGCGGGGCAATGGGATTAGTTTGAGATTGATACAGGGCTATGGGGAGAGAGCGGGGCAGTGGGATTAGTTTGGGTTTGATACGGCTATGGGGAGAGAGCGGGGCAGTGGGATTAGTTTGGGTTTGATACGGCTATGGGGAGAGAGCGGGGCAGTGGGATTAGTTTGGGTTTGATACAGGACTATGGGGAGAGAGCGGGGCAGTGGGATTAGTTTGGGATTGATACAGGGCAATGGGGAGAGCGGGGCAGTGGGATTAGATTGGGATTGATACAGGACTATGGGGAGAGAGCGTGGCAGTGGGATTAGTTTGTGGATTGATACAGGGCTATGCGGAGAGAGCGGGGCAGTGGGATTAGTTTCAGATTGATGCAGGGCTGTGCGGAGAGAGCGGGGCAGTGGGATTACTTTGGTTTTGATACAGGGCTATGGGGAGAGAGCGCGGCAGTGGGATTATTTTGGGGTTTGATACGGGGCTATGGGGAGAGAGCGGGGCAGCGGGATTAGTTTGGGGATTGATACAGGGCTATGGGGAGAGAGCGGGGCAGTGGGATTAGTTTGGGGATTGATACAGGGCTATGGGGAGAGAGCGGGGCAGTGTGATTAGTTTGGGATCGATACAGGGCTATGGGGAGAGACCGAGGCAGTGGGATTAGTTTGGGGATTGATACAGGGCTATGGGGAGAGAGCGGGGCAGTGGGATGACTTTGGGATTGATACAGGGCTACGGGGTGAGAGCGTGGCAGTGGGTTTAGTTTGAGATTGATACAGGGCTGTGGGGAGAGAGCGGGGCAGTGGGTTTAGTTTGAGATTGATACAGGGCTATGGGGAGAGAGCGGGGCAGTGGGATTAGTTTGGGATTGATACAGGGCTATGGGGAGAGAGCGGGGCAGTGGGATTAGTTTGGGATTGATACAGGGCTATGCGGAGAGAGCGGGGCAGTGGAATTAGTTTGAGATTGATACAGGGCTATGGGGAGAGAGCGGGGCAGTGGGATTAGTTTGTGGATTGATACAGGGCTATGCGGAGAGAGCGGGGCAGTGGGATTAGTTTCAGATTGATACAGGGCTATGCGGAGAGAGTGGGGCAGTGGGATTAGTTTGGTTTTGATACAGGGCTATGGGGAGAGAGCAGGGCAGTGGGATTAGTTTGGGTTTGATACAGGACTATGGGGAGAGAGCGGGGCAGTGGGATTAGTTTGGCTTTGATACGGCTATGGGGAGAGAGCGGAGCAGTAGGATTAGTTTGGGTTTGATACGGCTATGGGGAGAGAGCGGGGCAGTGGGATTAATTTGGGATTGATACAGGGCTATGGGGAGAGCGGGGCAGTGGGATTAGTTTGTGGATTGATACAGGGCTATGCGGAGAGAGCGGGGCAGTGGGATTAGTTTCAGATTGATACAGGGCTATGCGGAGAGAGCGGGGCAGTGGGATTAGTTTGGTTTTGATACAGGGCTATGGGGGGAGAGCGGGGCAGTGGGATTAGTTTGGGTTTGATACAGGACTATGGGGAGAGAGCGGGGCAGTGGGATTAGTTTAGCTTTGATACAGGACTATGGGGAGAGAGCGGGGCAGTAGGATTAGTTTGGGTTTGATACGGCTATGGGGACAGAGCGGGGCAGTGGGATTAATTTGGGATTGATACAGGGCGATGGGGAGAGCGGGGCAGTGGGATTAGTTTGGGATTGATACAGGGCTATGGGGAGAGCGGGGCAGTGGGATTAGTTTGTGGATTGATACAGGCTATGCGGAGAGAGCGGGGCATTGGGATTAGTTTGAGATTGATACAGGGCTATGCGGAGAGAGAGGGGCAGTGGGATTAGCTTCAGATTGATACAGGTCTATGCGGAGAGAGCGGGGCTGTGGGATTAGTTTGAGATTGATACAGGGCTATGCGGAGAGAGCGGGACAGTGGGATTAATTTGAGATTGATACAGACTATGGGGAGAGAGCGGGGCAGTGTGATTAGTTTGGGATTGATACAGGGCTATGCGGAGAGAGCGGGGCAGTGGGATTAGTTTGGTTTTGATACAGGGCTATGGGGAGAGAGCGGGGCAGTGGGATTATTTTGGGGATTGATACAGGGCTATGGGGAGAGAGCGGGGCAGTGGGTTTAGTTTGTGGATTGATACAGGGCTATGCGGAGAGAGCGGGGCAGTGGGATTAGTTTCAGATTGATACAGGGCTATGCGGAGAGAGCGGGGCAGTGGGATTAGTTTGGTTTTGATACAGGGCTATGGGGAGAGAGCGGGGCAGTGGGATTATTTTGGGTTTGATGCAGGGCTATGGGGAGAGAGCGGGACAGTGGGATTAGTTTGGGGATTGATACGGGGTTATGGGGAGAGAGCGGGGCAGCGGGATTAGTTTGGGGATTGATACAGGGCTATGGGGAGAGAGCGGGGCAGTGGGATTAGTTTGGGGATTGATACAGGTCTATGGGGAGAGAGCGGGGCAGTGGGATTAGTTTGGGATTGATACAGGGCTATGGGGAGAGAGCGGGGCAGTGGGATTAGTTTGGGGATTGATACAGGGCTATGGGGAGAGAGCGGGGCAGTGGGATTAGTTTGGGGATTGATACGGGGCAATGGGGAGAGAGCGGGGCAGTGGGATTAGTTTGGGGATTGATACGGGGCTATGGGGAGAGAGCGGGGCAGCGGGATTAGTTTGGGGATTGATACAGGGCTATGGGGAGAGAGCGGGGCAGCGGGATTAGTTTGGGGATTGATACAGGGCTATGGGGAGAGAGCGGGGCCGTGGGATTAGTTTGGGGATTGATACAGGGCTATGGGGAGAGAGCGGGGCAGTGGGATGAGTTTGGGATTGATACAGTGCTATGGGGACAGAGCGGGGCAGTGGGTTTAGTTTGTGATTGATACAGTGCTATGGGGAGAGTGCGGGGCAGTGGGATTAGTTTGGGGAATGATACAGGGCTATGGGGCGAGAGCGGGGCAGTGGGATTAGTTTGGGGATTGATACAGGGCTATGGGGAGAGAGCGGGGCAGAGGGATTAGTTTGGGGATTGATACAGGGCTATGGGGAGTGAGCGGGGCAGAGGGATTAGTTTGGGGATTGATACGGGGCTATGGGGAGAGTGCGGGGCAGAGGGATTAGTTTGGGGATTGATACGGGGCTATGGGGAGAGAGCGGGGCAGCGGGATTAGTTTGGGGATTGATACGGGGCTATGGGGAGAGAGCGGGGCAGCGGGATTAGTTTCGGGATTGATAGAGGGCTATGGGGAGAGAGCGGGGCAGTGGGATTAGTTTGGGGATTGATACAGGGCTATGGGGAGAGAGCGAGGCAGTGGGATTAGTTTGGGATTGATACAGGGCTATGGGGAGAGAGCGGGGCAGTGGGTTTAGTTTGAGATTGATGCAGGGCTATGGGGAGAGAGCGGGGCAGTGGGTTTAGTTTGAGATTGATACAGGGCTATGGGGAGAGAGCGGGGCAGTGGGATTAGTTTGGGTTTGATACGGCTATGGGGAGAGAGCGGGGCAGTGGGATTAGTTTGGGTTTGATACGGCTATGGGGAGAGAGCGGGGCAGTGGGATTAGTTTGGGATTGATACAGGGATATGGGGAGAGAGCGGGGCAGTGGGATTAGTTTGGGATTGATACAGGGCTATGCGGAGAGAGCGGGGCAGTGGGATTAGTTTGAGATTGATACAGGGCTATGCGGAGAGAGCGGGGCAGTGGGATTAGTTTGAGATTGATACAGGGCTATGGGGAGAGAGCGGGGCAGTGGGAGTAGTTTGAGATTGATACAGGGCTATGGGGAGAGAGCGGGGCAGTGGGATTAGTTTGTGGATTGATGCAGGGCTATGCGGAGAGAGCGGGGCAGTGGGATTAGTTTGAGATTGATACAGGGCTATGCGGAGAGAGCGAGGAAGTGGGATTAGTTTGGGATTGATACAGGTCTATGGGGAGAGAGTGGCGCAATGGGATTAGTTTGGGATTGATACAGGGCTATGCGGAGAGAGCGGGGCTGTGGGATTAGTTTGAGATTGATACAGGGCTGTGCGGAGAGAGCGGGGCATTGGGATTAGTTTGGGGATTGATACAGGGCTATGGGGAGAGAGCGGGGCAGTGGGATTAGTTTGGGGATTGATACAGGGCTATGGGGAGAGAGCGGGGCAGTGGGATTAGTTTGGGGATTGATATGGGGTTATGGGGAGAGAGCGGGGCAGCGGGATTAGTTTGGGGATTGATAAAGGGCTATGGGGAGAGAGCGGGGCAGCGGGATTAGTTTGGGGATTGATACAGGGCTATGGGGAGAGAGCGGGGCAGAGGGATTAGTTTGGGGATTGATCCGGGGCTGTGGGGAGAGAGCGGGGCAGAGGGATTAGTTTGGGGATTGATACGGGGCTATGGGGAGAGAGCGGGGCAGCCGGATTAGTTTGGGGATTGATACAGGGCTATGGGGAGAGAGCGGGGCAGCGGGATTAGTTTGAGGATTGATAGAGGGCTATGGGGAGAGAGCGGGGCAGTGGGATTAGTTTGGGTATTGATACAGGGCTATGGGGAGAGACCGGGGCAGCGGGATTAGTTTGGGGATTGATAGAGGGCAATGGGGAGAGAGCGGGGCAGTGGGATTAGTTTGGGGATTGATACACGGCTATGGGGAGAGAGCGAGGCAGTGGGATTAGTTTGGGATCGATACAGGGCTATGGGGAGAGAGCGAGGCAGTGGGATTAGTTTGGGGATTGATACAGGGCTATGGGGAGAGAGCGGGGCAGTGGGATGAGTTTGTGATTGATACAGGGCAAATGGGGAGAGAGCGGGGCAGTGGGTTTAGTTTGAGATTGATACAGGGCTATGGGGAGAGAGCGGGGCAGTGGGTTTAGTTTGAGATTGATACAGGGCTATGGGGAGAGAGCGGGGCAGTGGGATTAGTTTGGGTTTGATACGGCTATGGGGAGAGAGCGGGGCAGTGGGATTAGTTTGGGATTGATACAGGGCTATGGGGAGAGCGGGGCAGTGGGTTTAGTTTGGGATTGATACAGGGCTATGCGGAGAGAGCGGGGCAGTGGGATTAGTTTGAGATTGATACAGGGCTATGCGGAGAGAGCGGGGCAGTGGGATTAGTTTGAGATTGATACAGGGCTATGGGGAGAGAGCGGGGCAGTGGGATTAGTTTGAGATTGATACAGGGCTATGGGGAGAAAGCGGGGCAGTGGGATTCGTTTGTGGATTGATACAGGGCTATGCGGAGAGAGCGGGGCAGCGGGATTAGTTTGAGATTGATACAGGGCTATGCGGCGAGAGCGGGGCAGTGGGATTAGTTTTGTTTTGATACAGGGCTATGGGGAGAGAGCGGGGCAGTGGGATTATTTTGGGTTTGATACAGGACAATGGGGAGATAGCGGGGCAGTAGGATTAGTTTGGGTTTGATACGGCTATGGGGAGAGAGCGGGGCAGTGGGATTAATTTGGGATTGATACAGGGCTATGGGGAGAGCAGGGCAGTGGGATTAGTTTGTGGATTGATACAGGCTATGCGGAGAGAGCGGGGCATTGGGATTAGTTTGAGATTGATACAGGGCTATGCGGAGAGAGCGGGGCAGTGGGATTAGCTTGAGATTGATCCAGGGCTATGCTGAGAGAGCGAGGAAGTGGGATTAGTTTGGGATTGATACAGGGCTATGGGGAGAGAGCGGGGCAGTGGGATTAGTTTGGGATTGATACAGGGCTATGCGGAGAGAGCGGGGCTGTGGGATTAGTTTGAGATTGATACAGGGCTATGCGGAGAGAGCGGGGCAGTGGGATTAGTTTGAGATTGATACAGGGCTATGGGGAGAGAGCGGGGCAGTGGGATCAGTTTGGGATTGATACAGGCTATGGGGAGAGAGCGGGGCAGTGGGATTAGTTTGGGATTGATACAGGGCTATGGGGAGAGAGCGGGGCAGTGGGATTAGTTTGGGGATTGATACAGTGCTATGGGGAGAGAGCGGGGCAGTGGGATTAGTTTGGGGATTTATACGGGGCAATGGGGAGAGAGCGGGGCAGTGGGATTAGTTTGGGGATTGATACGGGGCTATGGGGAGAGAGCGGGGCAGCGGGATTAGTTTGGGGATTGATACAGGGCTATGGGGAGAGAGCGGGGCAGCGGGATTAGTTTGGGGATTGATACAGGGCTATGGGGAGAGAGCGGGGCAGTGGGATTAGTTTGGGGATTGATACAGGGCTATGGGGAGAGAGCGGGGCAGTGGGATGAGTTTGGGATTGATACAGTGCTATGGCGACAGAGCGGGGCAGTGGGTTTAGTTTGAGATTGATACAGGGCTATGGGGAGAGCGCGGGGCAATGGGATTAGTTTGAGATTGATACAGGGCTATGGGGAGAGCGCGGGGCACTGGGATTAGTTTGGGTTTGATACGGCTATGGGGAGAGAGCGGGGCAGTGGGATTAGTTTGGGTTTGATACGGCTATGGGGAGAGAGCGGGGCAGTGGGATTAGTTTGGGTTTGATACAGGACTATGGGGAGAGAGCGGGGCAGTGGGATTAGTTTGGGATTGATACAGGGCTATGGGGAGAGCGGGGCAGTGGGATTAGTTTGGGATTGATACCGGGCTGTGGGGAGAGAGCGGGGCAGTGGGATTAGTTTGTGGATTGATACAGGGCTATGCGGAGAGAGCGGGGCAGTGGGATTAGTTTCAGATTGATGCAGGGCTATGCGGAGAGAGCGGGGCAGTGGGATTACTTTGGTTTTGATACAGGGCTATGGGGAGAGAGCGCGGCAGTGGGATTATTTTGGAGATGGATACGGGGCTATGGGGAGAGAGCGGGGCAGCGGGATTAGTTTGGGGATTGATACAGGGCTATGGGGAGAGAGCGGGGCAGTGGGATTAGTTTGGGGATTGATACAGGGCTATGGGGAGAGAGCGGGGCAGTGGGATTAGTTTGGGATCGATACAGGGCTATGGGGAGAGACTGAGGCAGTGGGATTAGTTTGGGGATTGACACAGGGCTATGGGGAGAGAGCGGGGCAGTGGGATGACTTTGGGATTGATACAGGGCTACGGGGAGAGAGCGTGGCAGTGGGTTTAGTTTGAGATTGATACAGGGCTATGGGGAGAGAGCGGGGCAGTGGGTTTAGTTTGAGATTGATACAGGGCTATGGGGAGAGAGCGGGGTAGTGGGATTAGTTTGGGATTGATACAGGGCTATGGGGAGAGAGCGGGGCAGTGGGATTAGTTTGGGATTGATACAGGGCTATGCGGAGAGAGCGGGGCAGTGGAATTAGTTTGAGATTGATACAGGGCTATGGGGAGAGAGCGGGGCAGTGGGATTAGTTTGTGGATTGATACAGGGCTATGCGGAGAGAGCGGGGCAGTGGGTTTAGTTTCAGATTGATACAGGGCTATGCGGAGAGAGCGGGGCAGTGGGATTAGTTTGGTTTTGATACAGGGCTATGGGGAGAGAGCGGGGCAGTGGGATTAGTTTGGGTTTGATACAGGACTATGGGGAGAGAGCGGGGCAGTGGGATTAGTTTGGCTTTGATACAGGACTATGGGGAGAGAGCGGGGTGGTGGGATTCGTTTGGGTTTGATACGGCTGTGGGGAGAGAGCGGGGCAGTGGGATTAGTTTGGGTTTGATACGGCTATGGGGAGAGATCGGGGCAGTGGGATTAATTTGGGATTGATACAGGGCTATGGGGAGAGAGCGGGGCAGTGGGATTAGTTTGTGGATTGATACAGGGCTATGCGGAGAGAGCGGGGCAGTGGGATTAGTTTCAGATTGATACAGGGCTATGCGCAGAGAGCGGGGCAGTGGGATTAGTTTGGTTTTGATACAGGGCTATGGGGGGAGAGCGGGGCAGTGGGATTAGTTTGGGTTTGATACAGGACTGTTGGGAGAGAGCAGGGCAGTGGGATTAGTTTGGCTTTGATACAGGGCTATGGGGAGAGAGCGGGGCAGTGGGATTTATTTGGGATTGATACAGGGCAATGGGGAGAGCGGGGCAGAGGGATTAGTTTGTGGATTGATACAGGCTATGCGGAGAGAGCGGGGCAGTGGGATTAGTTTGAGATTGATACAGGGCTATGCGGAGAGAGCGAGGAAGTGGGATTAGTTTGGGATTGATACAGGGCTATGTGGAGAGAGCGGGGCAGTGGGATTAGTTTGGGATTGATACAGGGCTATGCGGAGAGAGCGGGGCTGTGGGATTAGTTTGAGATTGATACAGGGCTATGCGGAGAGAGCGGGGCAGTGGGATTAGTTTGAGATTGATACAGGGCTATGGGGAGAGAGCGGGGCAGTGGGATCAGTTTGGGATTGATACAGGCTATGGGGAGAGAGCGGGGCAGTGGGATTAGTTTGGGATTGATTCAGGGCTATGGGGAGAGAGCGGGGCAGTGGGATTAGTTTGGGGATTGATACAGGGCTATGGGGAGAGAGCGGGGCAGTGGGATTAGTTTGGGGATTGATACGGGGCTATGGGGAGAGAGCGGGGCAGTGGGATTAGTTTGGGGATTGATACGGGGCTATGGGGAGAGAGCGGGGCAGCGGGATTAGTTTGGGGATTGATACAGGGCTATGGGGAGAGAGCGGGGCAGCGGGATTAGTTTGGGGATTGATACAGGGCTATGGGGAGAGAGCGGGGCAGTGGGATTAGTTTGGGGATTGATACAGGGCTATGGGGAGAGAGCGGGGCAGTGGGATGAGTTTGGGATTGATACAGTGCGATGGGGACAGAGCGGGGCAGTGTGTTTAGTTTGTGATTGATACAGGGCTATGGGGAGAGTGCGGGGCAATGGGATTAGTTTGAGATTGATACAGGGCTATGGGGAGAGAGCGGGGCAGTGGGATTAGTTTGGGATTGATACAGGGCTATGGGGAGAGAGCGGGGCAGTGGGATTAGTTTGGGGATTGATACAGGGCTATGGGGAGAGAGCGGGGCAGTGGGATTAGTTTGGGGATTGATACAGGGCTATGCGGAGAGAGCGGGGCAGTGGGATTAGTTTGAGATTGATACAGGGCTATGGGGAGAGAGCGGGGCAGTGGGAGTAGTTTGAGATTGATACAGGGCTATGGGGAGAGAGCGGGGCAGTGGGATTAGTTTGTGGATTGATGCAGGGCTATGCGGAGAGAGCGGGGCAGTGGGATTAGTTTGAGATTGATACAGGGCTATGCGGAGAGAGCGAGGAAGTGGGATTAGTTTGGGATTGATACAGGTCTATGGGGAGAGAGTGGCGCAATGGGATTAGTTTGGGATTGATACAGGGCTATGCGGAGAGAGCGGGGCAGTGGGATTAGTTTGAGATTGATACAGGGCTATGGGGAGAGAGCGGGGCAGTGGGAGTAGTTTGAGATTGATACAGGGCTATGCGGAGAGAGCGGGGCAGTGGGATTAGTTTGAGATTGATACAGGGCTATGCGGAGAGAGCGGGGCAGTGGGATTAGTTTGAGATTGATACAGGGCTATGCGGAGAGAGCGGGGCAGTGGGATTAGTTTGAGATTGATACAGGGCTATGCGGAGAGAGCGGGGCAGTGGGATTAGTTTGAGATTGATACAGGGCTATGGGGAGAGAGCGGGGCAGTGGGAGTAGTTTGAGATTGATACAGGGCTATGGGGAGAGAGCGGGGCAGTGGGATTAGTTTGTGGATTGATGCAGGGCTATGCGGAGAGAGCGGGGCAGTGGGATTAGTTTGAGATTGATACAGGGCTATGCGGAGAGAGCGAGGAAGTGGGATTAGTTTGGGATTGATACAGGTCTATGGGGAGAGAGTGGCGCAATGGGATTAGTTTGGGATTGATACAGGGCTATGCGGAGAGAGCGGGGCTGTGGGATTAGTTTGAGATTGATACAGGGCTGTGCGGAGAGAGCGGGGCATTGGGATTAGTTTGGGGATTGATACAGGGCTATGGGGAGAGAGCGGGGCAGTGGGATTAGTTTGGGGATTGATACAGGGCTATGGGGAGAGAGCGGGGCAGTGGGATTAGTTTGGGGATTGATATGGGGTTATGGGGAGAGAGCGGGGCAGCGGGATTAGTTTGGGGATTGATAAAGGGCTATGGGGAGAGAGCGGGGCAGCGGGATTAGTTTGGGGATTGATACAGGGCTATGGGGAGAGAGCGGGGCAGAGGGATTAGTTTGGGGATTGATCCGGGGCTGTGGGGAGAGAGCGGGGCAGAGGGATTAGTTTGGGGATTGATACGGGGCTATGGGGAGAGAGCGGGGCAGCCGGATTAGTTTGGGGATTGATACAGGGCTATGGGGAGAGAGCGGGGCAGCGGGATTAGTTTGAGGATTGATAGAGGGCTATGGGGAGAGAGCGGGGCAGTGGGATTAGTTTGGGTATTGATACAGGGCTATGGGGAGAGACCGGGGCAGCGGGATTAGTTTGGGGATTGATAGAGGGCAATGGGGAGAGAGCGGGGCAGTGGGATTAGTTTGGGGATTGATACACGGCTATGGGGAGAGAGCGAGGCAGTGGGATTAGTTTGGGATCGATACAGGGCTATGGGGAGAGAGCGAGGCAGTGGGATTAGTTTGGGGATTGATACAGGGCTATGGGGAGAGAGCGGGGCAGTGGGATGAGTTTGTGATTGATACAGGGCAAATGGGGAGAGAGCGGGGCAGTGGGTTTAGTTTGAGATTGATACAGGGCTATGGGGAGAGAGCGGGGCAGTGGGTTTAGTTTGAGATTGATACAGGGCTATGGGGAGAGAGCGGGGCAGTGGGATTAGTTTGGGTTTGATACGGCTATGGGGAGAGAGCGGGGCAGTGGGATTAGTTTGGGATTGATACAGGGCTATGGGGAGAGCGGGGCAGTGGGTTTAGTTTGGGATTGATACAGGGCTATGCGGAGAGAGCGGGGCAGTGGGATTAGTTTGAGATTGATACAGGGCTATGCGGAGAGAGCGGGGCAGTGGGATTAGTTTGAGATTGATACAGGGCTATGGGGAGAGAGCGGGGCAGTGGGATTAGTTTGAGATTGATACAGGGCTATGGGGAGAAAGCGGGGCAGTGGGATTCGTTTGTGGATTGATACAGGGCTATGCGGAGAGAGCGGGGCAGCGGGATTAGTTTGAGATTGATACAGGGCTATGCGGCGAGAGCGGGGCAGTGGGATTAGTTTTGTTTTGATACAGGGCTATGGGGAGAGAGCGGGGCAGTGGGATTATTTTGGGTTTGATACAGGACAATGGGGAGATAGCGGGGCAGTAGGATTAGTTTGGGTTTGATACGGCTATGGGGAGAGAGCGGGGCAGTGGGATTAATTTGGGATTGATACAGGGCTATGGGGAGAGCAGGGCAGTGGGATTAGTTTGTGGATTGATACAGGCTATGCGGAGAGAGCGGGGCATTGGGATTAGTTTGAGATTGATACAGGGCTATGCGGAGAGAGCGGGGCAGTGGGATTAGCTTGAGATTGATCCAGGGCTATGCTGAGAGAGCGAGGAAGTGGGATTAGTTTGGGATTGATACAGGGCTATGGGGAGAGAGCGGGGCAGTGGGATTAGTTTGGGATTGATACAGGGCTATGCGGAGAGAGCGGGGCTGTGGGATTAGTTTGAGATTGATACAGGGCTATGCGGAGAGAGCGGGGCAGTGGGATTAGTTTGAGATTGATACAGGGCTATGGGGAGAGAGCGGGGCAGTGGGATCAGTTTGGGATTGATACAGGCTATGGGGAGAGAGCGGGGCAGTGGGATTAGTTTGGGATTGATACAGGGCTATGGGGAGAGAGCGGGGCAGTGGGATTAGTTTGGGGATTGATACAGTGCTATGGGGAGAGAGCGGGGCAGTGGGATTAGTTTGGGGATTTATACGGGGCAATGGGGAGAGAGCGGGGCAGTGGGATTAGTTTGGGGATTGATACGGGGCTATGGGGAGAGAGCGGGGCAGCGGGATTAGTTTGGGGATTGATACAGGGCTATGGGGAGAGAGCGGGGCAGCGGGATTAGTTTGGGGATTGATACAGGGCTATGGGGAGAGAGCGGGGCAGTGGGATTAGTTTGGGGATTGATACAGGGCTATGGGGAGAGAGCGGGGCAGTGGGATGAGTTTGGGATTGATACAGTGCTATGGCGACAGAGCGGGGCAGTGGGTTTAGTTTGAGATTGATACAGGGCTATGGGGAGAGCGCGGGGCAATGGGATTAGTTTGAGATTGATACAGGGCTATGGGGAGAGCGCGGGGCACTGGGATTAGTTTGGGTTTGATACGGCTATGGGGAGAGAGCGGGGCAGTGGGATTAGTTTGGGTTTGATACGGCTATGGGGAGAGAGCGGGGCAGTGGGATTAGTTTGGGTTTGATACAGGACTATGGGGAGAGAGCGGGGCAGTGGGATTAGTTTGGGATTGATACAGGGCTATGGGGAGAGCGGGGCAGTGGGATTAGTTTGGGATTGATACCGGGCTGTGGGGAGAGAGCGGGGCAGTGGGATTAGTTTGTGGATTGATACAGGGCTATGCGGAGAGAGCGGGGCAGTGGGATTAGTTTCAGATTGATGCAGGGCTATGCGGAGAGAGCGGGGCAGTGGGATTACTTTGGTTTTGATACAGGGCTATGGGGAGAGAGCGCGGCAGTGGGATTATTTTGGAGATGGATACGGGGCTATGGGGAGAGAGCGGGGCAGCGGGATTAGTTTGGGGATTGATACAGGGCTATGGGGAGAGAGCGGGGCAGTGGGATTAGTTTGGGGATTGATACAGGGCTATGGGGAGAGAGCGGGGCAGTGGGATTAGTTTGGGATCGATACAGGGCTATGGGGAGAGACTGAGGCAGTGGGATTAGTTTGGGGATTGACACAGGGCTATGGGGAGAGAGCGGGGCAGTGGGATGACTTTGGGATTGATACAGGGCTACGGGGAGAGAGCGTGGCAGTGGGTTTAGTTTGAGATTGATACAGGGCTATGGGGAGAGAGCGGGGCAGTGGGTTTAGTTTGAGATTGATACAGGGCTATGGGGAGAGAGCGGGGTAGTGGGATTAGTTTGGGATTGATACAGGGCTATGGGGAGAGAGCGGGGCAGTGGGATTAGTTTGGGATTGATACAGGGCTATGCGGAGAGAGCGGGGCAGTGGAATTAGTTTGAGATTGATACAGGGCTATGGGGAGAGAGCGGGGCAGTGGGATTAGTTTGTGGATTGATACAGGGCTATGCGGAGAGAGCGGGGCAGTGGGTTTAGTTTCAGATTGATACAGGGCTATGCGGAGAGAGCGGGGCAGTGGGATTAGTTTGGTTTTGATACAGGGCTATGGGGAGAGAGCGGGGCAGTGGGATTAGTTTGGGTTTGATACAGGACTATGGGGAGAGAGCGGGGCAGTGGGATTAGTTTGGCTTTGATACAGGACTATGGGGAGAGAGCGGGGTGGTGGGATTCGTTTGGGTTTGATACGGCTGTGGGGAGAGAGCGGGGCAGTGGGATTAGTTTGGGTTTGATACGGCTATGGGGAGAGATCGGGGCAGTGGGATTAATTTGGGATTGATACAGGGCTATGGGGAGAGAGCGGGGCAGTGGGATTAGTTTGTGGATTGATACAGGGCTATGCGGAGAGAGCGGGGCAGTGGGATTAGTTTCAGATTGATACAGGGCTATGCGCAGAGAGCGGGGCAGTGGGATTAGTTTGGTTTTGATACAGGGCTATGGGGGGAGAGCGGGGCAGTGGGATTAGTTTGGGTTTGATACAGGACTGTTGGGAGAGAGCAGGGCAGTGGGATTAGTTTGGCTTTGATACAGGGCTATGGGGAGAGAGCGGGGCAGTGGGATTTATTTGGGATTGATACAGGGCAATGGGGAGAGCGGGGCAGAGGGATTAGTTTGTGGATTGATACAGGCTATGCGGAGAGAGCGGGGCAGTGGGATTAGTTTGAGATTGATACAGGGCTATGCGGAGAGAGCGAGGAAGTGGGATTAGTTTGGGATTGATACAGGGCTATGTGGAGAGAGCGGGGCAGTGGGATTAGTTTGGGATTGATACAGGGCTATGCGGAGAGAGCGGGGCTGTGGGATTAGTTTGAGATTGATACAGGGCTATGCGGAGAGAGCGGGGCAGTGGGATTAGTTTGAGATTGATACAGGGCTATGGGGAGAGAGCGGGGCAGTGGGATCAGTTTGGGATTGATACAGGCTATGGGGAGAGAGCGGGGCAGTGGGATTAGTTTGGGATTGATTCAGGGCTATGGGGAGAGAGCGGGGCAGTGGGATTAGTTTGGGGATTGATACAGGGCTATGGGGAGAGAGCGGGGCAGTGGGATTAGTTTGGGGATTGATACGGGGCTATGGGGAGAGAGCGGGGCAGTGGGATTAGTTTGGGGATTGATACGGGGCTATGGGGAGAGAGCGGGGCAGCGGGATTAGTTTGGGGATTGATACAGGGCTATGGGGAGAGAGCGGGGCAGCGGGATTAGTTTGGGGATTGATACAGGGCTATGGGGAGAGAGCGGGGCAGTGGGATTAGTTTGGGGATTGATACAGGGCTATGGGGAGAGAGCGGGGCAGTGGGATGAGTTTGGGATTGATACAGTGCGATGGGGACAGAGCGGGGCAGTGTGTTTAGTTTGTGATTGATACAGGGCTATGGGGAGAGTGCGGGGCAATGGGATTAGTTTGAGATTGATACAGGGCTATGGGGAGAGAGCGGGGCAGTGGGATTAGTTTGGGATTGATACAGGGCTATGGGGAGAGAGCGGGGCAGTGGGATTAGTTTGGGGATTGATACAGGGCTATGGGGAGAGAGCGGGGCAGTGGGATTAGTTTGGGGATTGATACAGGGCTATGGGGAGAGAGCGGGGCAGAGAGATTAGTTTGGGGATTGATACAGGGCTATGGGGAGAGAGCGGGGCAGAGGGATTAGTTTGGGGATTGATACGGGGCTATGGGGAGAGTGCGGGGCAGAGGGATTAGTTTGGGGATTGATACGGGGCTATGGGGAGAGAGCGGGGCAGCGGGATTAGTTTGGGGATTGATACGGGGCTATGGGGAGAGAGCGCGGCAGCGGGATTAGTTTGGGGACTGATAGAGGGCTATGGGGAGAGAGCGGGGCAGTGGGATTAGTTTGGGATCGATACAGGGCTATGGGGAGAGAGCGAGGCAGTGGGATTAGTTTGGGGATTGATACAGCACTATGGGGAGAGAGCGGGGCAGTGGGATGAGTTTGGGATTGATACAGGGCTATGGGGAGAGAGCAGGGCAGTGGGTTTAGTTTGGGGATTGATACAGGGCTATGGGGAGAGAGCGGGGCAGTGGGATTAGTTTGGGATTGATACAGGGCTATGGGGAGAGAGCGGGGCAGTGGGTTTAGTTTGAGATTGATACAGGGCTATGGGGAGAGAGCGGGGCAGTGGGTTTGTTTGAGATTGATACAGCGCTATGGGGAGAGAGCGGGGCAGTGGGATTAGTTTGGGTTTGATACGGCTATGGGGAGAGAGCGGGGCAGTGGGATTAGTTTGGGTTTGATACGGCTATGGGGAGAGAGCGGGGCAGTGGGATTAGTTTGGGATTGATACAGGGCTATGCGGAGAGTGCGGGGCTGTGGGATTAGTTTGAGATTGATACAGGGCTATGCGGAGAGAGCGGGGCAGTGGGATTAGTTTGAGATTGATACAGGGCTATGGGGAGAGAGCGGGGCAGTGGGATTAGTTTGTGGATTGATACAGGGCTATGCGGAGAGAGCGGGGCAGTGGGATTAGTTTGAGATTGATACAGGGCTCTGCGGAGAGAGCGAGGAAGTGGGATTAGTTTGGGATTGATACAGGGCTATGGGGAGAGAGTGGGGCAATGGGATTAGTTTGGGATTGATACAGGGCTATGCGGAGAGAGCGGGGCTGTGGGATTAGTTTGAGATTGATACAGGGCTATGCGGAGAGAGCGGGGCAGTGGGATTAGTTTGGGGATTGATACAGGGCTATGGGGAGAGAGCGGGGCAGCGGGATTAGTTTGGGGATTGATACAGGGCTATGGGGAGAGAGCGGGGCAGAGGGCTTAGTTTGGGGATTGATACGGGGCTATGGGGAGAGAGCGGGGCAGCGGGATTAGTTTGGGGATTGATACAGGGCTATGGGGAGAGAGCGGGGCAGTGGGATTAGTTTGGGGATTGATACAGGGCTATGGGGAGAGAGCGGGGCAGCGGGATTAGTTTGGGGATTGATACAGGGCTATGTGGAGAGACCGGGGCAGCGGGATTAGTTTGGGGATTGATACACGGCTATGGGGAGAGAGCGAGGCAGTGGGATTAGTTTGGGATCGATACAGGGCTATGGGGAGAGAGCGAGGCAGTGGGATTAGTTTGGGGATTGATACAGGGCTATGGGGAGAGAGCGGGGCAGTGGGATGAGTTTGGGATTGATACAGGGCTATGGGGAGAGAGCGGGGCAGTGGGTTTAGTTTGGGGATTGATACAGGGCTATGGGGAGAGAGCGGGGCAGTGGGTTTAGTTTGAGATTGATACAGGGCTATGGGGAGAGAGCGGGGCAGTGGGTTTAGTTTGAGATTGATACAGGGCTATGGGGAGAGAGCGGGGCAGTGGGATTAGTTTGGGTTTGATACGGCTATGGGGTGAGAGCGGGGCAGTGGGATTAGTTTGGGTTTGATACGGCTATGGGGAGAGAGCGGGGCAGTGGGATTAGTTTGGGATTGATACAGGGCTATGGGGAGAGCGGGGCAGTGGGTTTAGTTTGGGATTGATACAGGGCTATGCGGAGAGAGCGGGGCAGTGGGATTAGTTTGAGATTGATACAGGGCTATGCGGAGAGAGCGGGGCAGTGGGATTAGTTTGAGATTGATACAGGGCTATGGGGAGAGAGCGGGGCAGTGGGATTAGTTTGGGTTTGATACAGGGCTATGGGGAGAGAGCGGGGCAGTAGGATTAGTTTGGGTTTGATACAGGGCTATGGGGAGAGCGGGGCAGTGGGATTAGTTTGTGGATTGATACAGGCTATGCGGCGAGAGCGGGGCAGTGGGGTTAGTTTGAGATTGATGCAGGGCTATGCGGAGAGAGCGGGGCAGTGGAATTAGTTTGAGATTGATACAGGGCTATGGGGAGCGAGCGGGGCAGTGGGATTACTTGGAGATTGATACAGGGCTATGCGGAGAGACCGGGGCAGTGGGATTAGTTTGGGATTGATACAGGGCTATGGGGAGAGAGCGGGGCAGTGTGATTAGTTTGGGATTGATACAGGGCTGTGCGGAGAGAGCGGAGCAGTGGGATTATTTGGAGATTGATACAGGGCTATGGGGAGAGAGCGGGGCAGTGGGATTAGTTTGGGATTGATACAGGGCTATGCGGAGAGAGCGGGGCAGTGGGATTAGTTTGGTTTTGATACAGGGGTATGGGGAGAGAGCGGGGCAGTGGGATTAGTTTGGGTTTGATACAGGACTATGGGGAGAGAGCGGGGCAGTGGGATTACTTTGGGTTTGATACGGCTATGGGGAGAGAGCGGGGCAGTGGGATTAGTTTGGGATTGGTACAGGGCTATGGAGAGGGCGGGGCAGTGGGATTACTTTGTGGATTGATACAGGCTATGAGGAGAGAGCGGGGCAGTGGGATTAGTTTGAGATTGATACAGGGCTGTGGGGAGAGAGCGGGGCAGTGGGATTAGTTAGGGATTGATACAGGCTATGGGGAGAGATCGAGGCAGTGGGATTAGTTTGGGGATTGATACAGGGCTATGGGGAGAGAGCGGGGCAGTGGGATTAGTTTGGGGATTGATACGGGGCTATGGGGAGAGAGCGGGGCAGCGGGATTAGTTTGGGGATTGATACAGGGCTATGGGGAGAGCGGGGCAGCGGGTTTAGTTTGGGGATTGATACAGGGCTATTGGGAGAGCGGGGCAGTGGGATTAGTTTGGGATCGATACAGGGCTATGGGTAGAGCGGGGCAGTGGGATTAGTATGGGATCGATACAGGGCTATGGGGAGAGAGCGGGGCAGTGGGATGGGTTTGGGATTGATACAGGGCTATGGGGAGAGAGCGGGGCAGTGGGATTAGTTTGGGATTGATACAGGGCTATGCGGAGAGAGCGGGGCAGTGGGATTAGTTTGGTTTTGTTACAGGCCTATGGAGAGAGAGCGGGGCAGTGGGATTAGTTTGTGTTTGATACAGGACTATGGGGAGAGAGCGGGGCAGTAGATTTAGTTTGGGTTTGATACGGCTACGGGGAGAGAGCGGGGCAGTGGGATTAGTTTGGGATTGATACAGGACTATGGGGAGAGCAGGGCAGTGGGATTAGTTTGAGATTGATACAGGGCTATGCGGAGAGAGCGGGGCAGTGGGATTGGTTTGAGATTGATACAGGTCTATGCGGAGAGAGCGGGGCAGTGGGATTAGTTTGGGATTGATACAGGGCTATGGGGAGAGAGCGAGGCAGTGGGATTAGTTTGGGATTGATAAAGGGCTATGGGGAGAGAGCTGGACAGTGGGATTAGTTTGAGATTGATACAGGGCTATGAGGAGAGAGCGGGGCAGTGTGATTAGTTTGGGATTGATACAGGGCTATGGGGAGAGAGCGGGGCAGTGGGATTAGTTTGGGATTGATACAGGGCTATGGGGAGAGAGAGTGGGGCAGTGGGATTAGTTTGGGATTGATACAGGGCTATGGGGAGAGAGCGGGGCTGTGGGATTAGTTTGGGATTGATACAGGGCTATGGGAAGAGAGCGGGGCAGTGTGATTAGTTTGAGATTGATACAGGGCTATGGGGAGACAGCGGGGCAGTGGGATTAGTTTGGGATTGATACAGGGCTATGGGGAGAGAGCGGGGCAGTGGGATTAGTTTGGGATTGATACAGGGCTATGGGGAGAGAGCGGGGCTGTGGGATTCGTTTGGGATTGATACAGGGCTATGCGAAGAGAGCAGGGCAGTGTGATTAGTTTGGGATTGATACAGGGCTATGGGGAGAGAGCGGGGCAGTGGGATTAGTTTGGGATTGATACAGGGCTATGGGGAGAGAGCGGGGCTGTGGGATTACTTTTGGATTGATACAGGGCTATGGGAAGAGAGCGGGGCAGTGGGATTAGTTTGGGGATTGATACAGGGCTATGGTGAGAGAGCGGGGCAGTGGGATTAGTTTGGGGATTAATACGGGGCTATGGGGAGAGAGCGGGGCACTGGGATTAGTTCGGGGATTGATACGGGGCTATGGGGAGAGAGCGGGGCAGTGGGATTAGTTTGGCGATTGGTACGGGGCTATGGGGAGAGAGCGGGGCAGTGGGATTAGTTTGGGGATCGATACAGGGCTATGGGGAGAGAGCGGGGCAGTGGGATTTGGGATCGATACAGGGCTATGGGGAGAGAGCGAGGCAGTGGGATTGGTTGGGGATTGATACAGAGCTATGGGGAGAGAGCGGGGCAGTGGGATGAGTTTGGGATTGATACAGGGCTATGGGGAGAGAGCGGGGCAGTGGGTTTAGTTTGAGATTGATACAGGGCAATGGGGAGAGAGCGGGGCAGTAGGATTAGTTTGTGGATTGATACAGGGCTATGGGGAGAGAGCGGGGCAGTGGGATTAGTTTGGGATTGACACAGGGCTATGGGGAGAGAGCGGGGCAGTGGGATTAGTTTCAGATTGATACAGGGCTATGCGGAGAGAGCGGGGCAGTGCGATTAGTTTGGTTTTGATACAGGGCTATGGGGAGAGAGCGGGGCAGTGGGATTATTTTGGGTTTGATACAGGGCTATGGGGAGAGAGCGGGGCAGTGGGATGAGTTTGGGATTGATACAGGGCTACGGGGAGAGAGCGGGGCAGTGGGTTTAGTTTGAGATTGATACAGGGCTATGGGGAGAGAGCGGGGCAGTGGGATTAGTTTGGGATTGATACAGGGCTATGGGGAGAGAGCGGGGCAGTAGGATTAGATTGTGTTTGATACGGCTATGGGGAGAGAGCGGGGCAGTGGGATTAGTTTGGGATTGATACAGGCTATGGGGAGAGATCGAGGCGGTGGGATTAGTTTGGGGATTGATACAGGGCTATGGGGAGAGAGCGGGGCAGTGGGATTAGTTTGGGGATTGATACGGGGCTATGGGGAGAGAGCGGGGCAGCGGGATTAGTTTGGGGATTGATACAGGGCTATGGGGAGAGCGGGGCAGCGGGATTAGTTTGGGGATTGATACAGGGCTATGGGGAGAGCGGGGCAGTGGGATTAGTTTGGGATCGATACAGGGCTATGGGTAGAGCGGGGCAGTGGGATTAGTATGGGATCGATACAGGGCTATGGGGAGAGAGTGGGGCAGTGGGATTATTTTGGGTTTGATACAGGGCTATGGGGAGAGCGCGGGGCAGTAGGATTAGTTTGGGGATTGATACAGCTATGCGGGGAGAGCGGGGCAGTGGGATTAGTTTGAGACTGATACAGGGCTATGCGGAGAGAGCGGGGCAGTGGGATTAGTTTGGGTTTGATACGACTATGGGGAGAGAGCGGGGCAGTGGGATTAGTTTAGGATTGATACAGGGCTGTGGGGAGAGAGCGGGGCAGTGGGATTAGTTTGGGTTTGATACGGCTATGGGGAGAGAGCGGGGCAGTGGGATTAGTTTAGGATTGATACAGGGCTATGGGGAGAGTGGGGCAGTGAGATTAGTTTGTGGATTGATACAGGCTATGCGGAGAGAGCGGGGCAGTGGGATTAGATTGAGATTGATACAGGGCTATGCAGAGAGAGCGGGGCAGTGGTATTAGTTTGGTTTTGATACAGGGCTATGGGGAGAGAGCGGGGCAGTGGGATTAGTTTGGGTTTGATACAGGACTATGGGGAGAGAGCGGGGCAGTAGGGTTAGTTTGGCTTTGATACGGCTATGGGGAGAGAGCGGGGCAGTGGGATTAGTTTGGGTTTGATACGGCTATGGGGAGAGAGCGGGGCAGTGGGATTAGTTTGGGATTGATACAGGGCTATGGGGAGAGCGGGGCAGTGGGATTAGTTTGGGATTGATACAGGGCTATGCGGAGAGAGCGGGGCAGTGGGATTAGTTTGAGATTGATACTGGGCTATGCGGAGAGAGCGGGGCAGTGGGATTAGTTTGGTTTTGATACAGGGGTATGGGGAGAGAGCGGGGCAGTGGGATTAGTTTGGGTTTGATACAGGACTATGGGGAGAGAGCGGGGCAGTGGGATTACTTTGGGTTTGATACGGCTATGGGGAGAGAGCGGGGCAGTGGGATTAGTTTGGGATTGGTACAGGGCTATGGGGAGGGCGGGGCAGTGGGATTACTTTGTGGATTGATGCAGGCTATGAGGAGAGAGCGGGGCAGTGGGATTAGTTTGGGATTGATACAGGGCTATGGGGAGAGAGCGGGGCAGTGGGATTAGTTTGGGATTGATACAGGGCTATGGGGAGAGAGCGGGGCTGTGGGATTCGTTTGGGATTGATACAGGGCTATGCGAAGAGAGCAGGGCAGTGTGATTAGTTTGGGATTGATACAGGGCTATGGGGAGAGAGCGGGGCAGTGGGATTAGTTTGGGATTGATACAGGGCTATGGGGAGAGAGCGGGGCAGTGGGATTAGTTTGGGATTGATACAGGGCTATGGGGAGAGAGCGGGGCTGTGGGATTCGTTTGGGATTGATACAGGGCTATGCGAAGAGAGCAGGGCAGTGTGATTAGTTTGGGATTGATACAGGGCTATGGGGAGAGAGCGGGGCAGTGGGATTAGTTTGGGATTGATACAGGGCTATGGGGAGAGAGCGGGGCTGTGGGATTACTTTTGGATTGATACAGGGCTATGGGAAGAGAGCGGGGCAGTGGGATTAGTTTGGGGTTTGATACAGGGCTATGGTGAGAGAGCGGGGCAGTGGGATTAGTTTGGGGATTAATACGGGGCTATGGGGAGAGAGCGGGGCACTGGGATTAGTTCGGGGATTGATACGGGGCTATGGGGAGAGCAGGGCAGTGGGATTAGTTTGAGATTGATACAGGGCTATGCGGAGAGAGCGGGGCAGTGGGATTGGTTTGAGATTGATACAGGTCTATGCGGAGAGAGCGGGGCAGTGGGATTAGTTTGGGATTGATACAGGGCTATGGGGAGAGAGCGAGGCAGTGGGATTAGTTTGGGATTGATAAAGGGCTATGGGGAGAGAGCTGGACAGTGGGATTAGTTTGAGATTGATACAGGGCTATGAGGAGAGAGCGGGGCAGTGTGATTAGTTTGGGATTGATACAGGGCTATGGGGAGAGAGCGGGGCAGTGGGATTAGTTTGGGATTGATACAGGGCTATGGGGAGAGAGAGTGGGGCAGTGGGATTAGTTTGGGATTGATACAGGGCTATGGGGAGAGAGCGGGGCTGTGGGATTAGTTTGGGATTGATACAGGGCTATGGGAAGAGAGCGGGGCAGTGTGATTAGTTTGAGATTGATACAGGGCTATGGGGAGACAGCGGGGCAGTGGGATTAGTTTGGGATTGATACAGGGCTATGGGGAGAGAGCGGGGCAGTGGGATTAGTTTGGGATTGATACAGGGCTATGGGGAGAGAGCGGGGCTGTGGGATTCGTTTGGGATTGATACAGGGCTATGCGAAGAGAGCAGGGCAGTGTGATTAGTTTGGGATTGATACAGGGCTATGGGGAGAGAGCGGGGCAGTGGGATTAGTTTGGGATTGATACAGGGCTATGGGGAGAGAGCGGGGCTGTGGGATTACTTTTGGATTGATACAGGGCTATGGGAAGAGAGCGGGGCAGTGGGATTAGTTTGGCGATTGATACAGGGCTATGGTGAGAGAGCGGGGCAGTGGGATTAGTTTGGGGATTAATACGGGGCTATGGGGAGAGAGCGGGGCACTGGGATTAGTTCGGGGATTGATACGGGGCTATGGGGAGAGCGCGGGGCAATGGGATTAGTTTGAGATTGATACAGGGCTATGGGGAGAGCGCGGGGCACTGGGATTAGTTTGGGTTTGATACGGCTATGGGGAGAGAGCGGGGCAGTGGGATTAGTTTGGGTTTGATACAGGACTATGGGGAGAGAGCGGGGCAGTGGGATTAGTTTGGGATTGATACAGGGCTATGGGGAGAGCGGGGCAGTGGGATTAGTTTGGGATTGATACCGGGCTGTGGGGAGAGAGCGGGGCAGTGGGATTAGTTTGTGGATTGATACAGGGCTATGCGGAGAGAGCGGGGCAGTGGGATTAGTTTCAGATTGATGCAGGGCTATGCGGAGAGAGCGGGGCAGTGGGATTACTTTGGTTTTGATACAGGGCTATGGGGAGAGAGCGCGGCAGTGGGATTATTTTGGAGATGGATACGGGGCTATGGGGAGAGAGCGGGGCAGCGGGATTAGTTTGGGGATTGATACAGGGCTATGGGGAGAGAGCGGGGCAGTGGGATTAGTTTGGGGATTGATACAGGGCTATGGGGAGAGAGCGGGGCAGTGGGATTAGTTTGGGATCGATACAGGGCTATGGGGAGAGACTGAGGCAGTGGGATTAGTTTGGGGATTGACACAGGGCTATGGGGAGAGAGCGGGGCAGTGGGATGACTTTGGGATTGATACAGGGCTACGGGGAGAGAGCGTGGCAGTGGGTTTAGTTTGAGATTGATACAGGGCTATGGGGAGAGAGCGGGGCAGTGGGTTTAGTTTGAGATTGATACAGGGCTATGGGGAGAGAGCGGGGTAGTGGGATTAGTTTGGGATTGATACAGGGCTATGGGGAGAGAGCGGGGCAGTGGGATTAGTTTGGGATTGATACAGGGCTATGCGGAGAGAGCGGGGCAGTGGAATTAGTTTGAGATTGATACAGGGCTATGGGGAGAGAGCGGGGCAGTGGGATTAGTTTGTGGATTGATACAGGGCTATGCGGAGAGAGCGGGGCAGTGGGTTTAGTTTCAGATTGATACAGGGCTATGCGGAGAGAGCGGGGCAGTGGGATTAGTTTGGTTTTGATACAGGGCTATGGGGAGAGAGCGGGGCAGTGGGATTAGTTTGGGTTTGATACAGGACTATGGGGAGAGAGCGGGGCAGTGGGATTAGTTTGGCTTTGATACAGGACTATGGGGAGAGAGCGGGGTGGTGGGATTCGTTTGGGTTTGATACGGCTGTGGGGAGAGAGCGGGGCAGTGGGATTAGTTTGGGTTTGATACGGCTATGGGGAGAGATCGGGGCAGTGGGATTAATTTGGGATTGATACAGGGCTATGGGGAGAGAGCGGGGCAGTGGGATTAGTTTGTGGATTGATACAGGGCTATGCGGAGAGAGCGGGGCAGTGGGATTAGTTTCAGATTGATACAGGGCTATGCGCAGAGAGCGGGGCAGTGGGATTAGTTTGGTTTTGATACAGGGCTATGGGGGGAGAGCGGGGCAGTGGGATTAGTTTGGGTTTGATACAGGACTGTTGGGAGAGAGCAGGGCAGTGGGATTAGTTTGGCTTTGATACAGGGCTATGGGGAGAGAGCGGGGCAGTGGGATTTATTTGGGATTGATACAGGGCAATGGGGAGAGCGGGGCAGAGGGATTAGTTTGTGGATTGATACAGGCTATGCGGAGAGAGCGGGGCAGTGGGATTAGTTTGAGATTGATACAGGGCTATGCGGAGAGAGCGAGGAAGTGGGATTAGTTTGGGATTGATACAGGGCTATGTGGAGAGAGCGGGGCAGTGGGATTAGTTTGGGATTGATACAGGGCTATGCGGAGAGAGCGGGGCTGTGGGATTAGTTTGAGATTGATACAGGGCTATGCGGAGAGAGCGGGGCAGTGGGATTAGTTTGAGATTGATACAGGGCTATGGGGAGAGAGCGGGGCAGTGGGATCAGTTTGGGATTGATACAGGCTATGGGGAGAGAGCGGGGCAGTGGGATTAGTTTGGGATTGATTCAGGGCTATGGGGAGAGAGCGGGGCAGTGGGATTAGTTTGGGGATTGATACAGGGCTATGGGGAGAGAGCGGGGCAGTGGGATTAGTTTGGGGATTGATACGGGGCTATGGGGAGAGAGCGGGGCAGTGGGATTAGTTTGGGGATTGATACGGGGCTATGGGGAGAGAGCGGGGCAGCGGGATTAGTTTGGGGATTGATACAGGGCTATGGGGAGAGAGCGGGGCAGCGGGATTAGTTTGGGGATTGATACAGGGCTATGGGGAGAGAGCGGGGCAGTGGGATTAGTTTGGGGATTGATACAGGGCTATGGGGAGAGAGCGGGGCAGTGGGATGAGTTTGGGATTGATACAGTGCGATGGGGACAGAGCGGGGCAGTGTGTTTAGTTTGTGATTGATACAGGGCTATGGGGAGAGTGCGGGGCAATGGGATTAGTTTGAGATTGATACAGGGCTATGGGGAGAGAGCGGGGCAGTGGGATTAGTTTGGGATTGATACAGGGCTATGGGGAGAGAGCGGGGCAGTGGGATTAGTTTGGGGATTGATACAGGGCTATGGGGAGAGAGCGGGGCAGTGGGATTAGTTTGGGGATTGATACAGGGCTATGGGGAGAGAGCGGGGCAGAGAGATTAGTTTGGGGATTGATACAGGGCTATGGGGAGAGAGCGGGGCAGAGGGATTAGTTTGGGGATTGATACGGGGCTATGGGGAGAGTGCGGGGCAGAGGGATTAGTTTGGGGATTGATACGGGGCTATGGGGAGAGAGCGGGGCAGCGGGATTAGTTTGGGGATTGATACGGGGCTATGGGGAGAGAGCGCGGCAGCGGGATTAGTTTGGGGACTGATAGAGGGCTATGGGGAGAGAGCGGGGCAGTGGGATTAGTTTGGGATCGATACAGGGCTATGGGGAGAGAGCGAGGCAGTGGGATTAGTTTGGGGATTGATACAGCACTATGGGGAGAGAGCGGGGCAGTGGGATGAGTTTGGGATTGATACAGGGCTATGGGGAGAGAGCAGGGCAGTGGGTTTAGTTTGGGGATTGATACAGGGCTATGGGGAGAGAGCGGGGCAGTGGGATTAGTTTGGGATTGATACAGGGCTATGGGGAGAGAGCGGGGCAGTGGGTTTAGTTTGAGATTGATACAGGGCTATGGGGAGAGAGCGGGGCAGTGGGTTTGTTTGAGATTGATACAGCGCTATGGGGAGAGAGCGGGGCAGTGGGATTAGTTTGGGTTTGATACGGCTATGGGGAGAGAGCGGGGCAGTGGGATTAGTTTGGGTTTGATACGGCTATGGGGAGAGAGCGGGGCAGTGGGATTAGTTTGGGATTGATACAGGGCTATGCGGAGAGTGCGGGGCTGTGGGATTAGTTTGAGATTGATACAGGGCTATGCGGAGAGAGCGGGGCAGTGGGATTAGTTTGAGATTGATACAGGGCTATGGGGAGAGAGCGGGGCAGTGGGATTAGTTTGTGGATTGATACAGGGCTATGCGGAGAGAGCGGGGCAGTGGGATTAGTTTGAGATTGATACACGGCTCTGCGGAGAGAGCGAGGAAGTGGGATTAGTTTGGGATTGATACAGGGCTATGGGGAGAGAGTGGGGCAATGGGATTAGTTTGGGATTGATACAGGGCTATGCGGAGAGAGCGGGGCTGTGGGATTAGTTTGAGATTGATACAGGGCTATGCGGAGAGAGCGGGGCAGTGGGATTAGTTTGGGGATTGATACAGGGCTATGGGGAGAGAGCGGGGCAGCGGGATTAGTTTGGGGATTGATACAGGGCTATGGGGAGAGAGCGGGGCAGAGGGCTTAGTTTGGGGATTGATACGGGGCTATGGGGAGAGAGCGGGGCAGCGGGATTAGTTTGGGGATTGATACAGGGCTATGGGGAGAGAGCGGGGCAGTGGGATTAGTTTGGGGATTGATACAGGGCTATGGGGAGAGAGCGGGGCAGCGGGATTAGTTTGGGGATTGATACAGGGCTATGTGGAGAGACCGGGGCAGCGGGATTAGTTTGGGGATTGATACACGGCTATGGGGAGAGAGCGAGGCAGTGGGATTAGTTTGGGATCGATACAGGGCTATGGGGAGAGAGCGAGGCAGTGGGATTAGTTTGGGGATTGATACAGGGCTATGGGGAGAGAGCGGGGCAGTGGGATGAGTTTGGGATTGATACAGGGCTATGGGGAGAGAGCGGGGCAGTGGGTTTAGTTTGGGGATTGATACAGGGCTATGGGGAGAGAGCGGGGCAGTGGGTTTAGTTTGAGATTGATACAGGGCTATGGGGAGAGAGCGGGGCAGTGGGTTTAGTTTGAGATTGATACAGGGCTATGGGGAGAGAGCGGGGCAGTGGGATTAGTTTGGGTTTGATACGGCTATGGGGTGAGAGCGGGGCAGTGGGATTAGTTTGGGTTTGATACGGCTATGGGGAGAGAGCGGGGCAGTGGGATTAGTTTGGGATTGATACAGGGCTATGGGGAGAGCGGGGCAGTGGGTTTAGTTTGGGATTGATACAGGGCTATGCGGAGAGAGCGGGGCAGTGGGATTAGTTTGAGATTGATACAGGGCTATGCGGAGAGAGCGGGACAGTGGGATTAGTTTGAGATTGATACAGGGCTATGGGGAGAGAGCGGGGCAGTGGGATTAGTTTGGGTTTGATACAGGGCTATGGGGAGAGAGCGGGGCAGTAGGATTAGTTTGGGTTTGATACAGGGCTATGGGGAGAGCGGGGCAGTGGGATTAGTTTGTGGATTGATACAGGCTATGCGGCGAGAGCGGGGCAGTGGGGTTAGTTTGAGATTGATGCAGGGCTATGCGGAGAGAGCGGGGCAGTGGAATTAGTTTGAGATTGATACAGGGCTATGGGGAGCGAGCGGGGCAGTGGGATTACTTGGAGATTGATACAGGGCTATGCGGAGAGACCGGGGCAGTGGGATTAGTTTGGGATTGATACAGGGCTATGGGGAGAGAGCGGGGCAGTGTGATTAGTTTGGGATTGATACAGGGCTGTGCGGAGAGAGCGGAGCAGTGGGATTATTTGGAGATTGATACAGGGCTATGGGGAGAGAGCGGGGCAGTGGGATTAGTTTGGGATTGATACAGGGCTATGCGGAGAGAGCGGGGCAGTGGGATTAGTTTGGTTTTGATACAGGGGTATGGGGAGAGAGCGGGGCAGTGGGATTAGTTTGGGTTTGATACAGGACTATGGGGAGAGAGCGGGGCAGTGGGATTACTTTGGGTTTGATACGGCTATGGGGAGAGAGCGGGGCAGTGGGATTAGTTTGGGATTGGTACAGGGCTATGGGGAGGGCGGGGCAGTGGGATTACTTTGTGGATTGATACAGGCTATGAGGAGAGAGCGGGGCAGTGGGATTAGTTTGAGATTGATACAGGGCTGTGGGGAGAGAGCGGGGCAGTGGGATTAGTTAGGGATTGATACAGGCTATGGGGAGAGATCGAGGCAGTGGGATTAGTTTGGGGATTGATACAGGGCTATGGGGAGAGAGCGGGGCAGTGGGATTAGTTTGGGGATTGATACGGGGCTATGGGGAGAGAGCGGGGCAGCGGGATTAGTTTGGGGATTGATACAGGGCTATGGGGAGAGCGGGGCAGCGGGTTTAGTTTGGGGATTGATACAGGGCTATTGGGAGAGCGGGGCAGTGGGATTAGTTTGGGATCGATACAGGGCTATGGGTAGAGCGGGGCAGTGGGATTAGTATGGGATCGATACAGGGCTATGGGGAGAGAGCGGGGCAGTGGGATGGGTTTGGGATTGATACAGGGCTATGGGGAGAGAGCGGGGCAGTGGGATTAGTTTGGGATTGATACAGGGCTATGCGGAGAGAGCGGGGCAGTGGGATTAGTTTGGTTTTGTTACAGGCCTATGGAGAGAGAGCGGGGCAGTGGGATTAGTTTGTGTTTGATACAGGACTATGGGGAGAGAGCGGGGCAGTAGATTTAGTTTGGGTTTGATACGGCTACGGGGAGAGAGCGGGGCAGTGGGATTAGTTTGGGATTGATACAGGACTATGGGGAGAGCAGGGCAGTGGGATTAGTTTGAGATTGATACAGGGCTATGCGGAGAGAGCGGGGCAGTGGGATTGGTTTGAGATTGATACAGGTCTATGCGGAGAGAGCGGGGCAGTGGGATTAGTTTGGGATTGATACAGGGCTATGGGGAGAGAGCGAGGCAGTGGGATTAGTTTGGGATTGATAAAGGGCTATGGGGAGAGAGCTGGACAGTGGGATTAGTTTGAGATTGATACAGGGCTATGAGGAGAGAGCGGGGCAGTGTGATTAGTTTGGGATTGATACAGGGCTATGGGGAGAGAGCGGGGCAGTGGGATTAGTTTGGGATTGATACAGGGCTATGGGGAGAGAGAGTGGGGCAGTGGGATTAGTTTGGGATTGATACAGGGCTATGGGGAGAGAGCGGGGCTGTGGGATTAGTTTGGGATTGATACAGGGCTATGGGAAGAGAGCGGGGCAGTGTGATTAGTTTGAGATTGATACAGGGCTATGGGGAGACAGCGGGGCAGTGGGATTAGTTTGGGATTGATACAGGGCTATGGGGAGAGAGCGGGGCAGTGGGATTAGTTTGGGATTGATACAGGGCTATGGGGAGAGAGCGGGGCTGTGGGATTCGTTTGGGATTGATACAGGGCTATGCGAAGAGAGCAGGGCAGTGTGATTAGTTTGGGATTGATACAGGGCTATGGGGAGAGAGCGGGGCAGTGGGATTAGTTTGGGATTGATACAGGGCTATGGGGAGAGAGCGGGGCTGTGGGATTACTTTTGGATTGATACAGGGCTATGGGAAGAGAGCGGGGCAGTGGGATTAGTTTGGGGATTGATACAGGGCTATGGTGAGAGAGCGGGGCAGTGGGATTAGTTTGGGGATTAATACGGGGCTATGGGGAGAGAGCGGGGCACTGGGATTAGTTCGGGGATTGATACGGGGCTATGGGGAGAGAGCGGGGCAGTGGGATTAGTTTGGCGATTGGTACGGGGCTATGGGGAGAGAGCGGGGCAGTGGGATTAGTTTGGGGATCGATACAGGGCTATGGGGAGAGAGCGGGGCAGTGGGATTTGGGATCGATACAGGGCTATGGGGAGAGAGCGAGGCAGTGGGATTGGTTGGGGATTGATACAGAGCTATGGGGAGAGAGCGGGGCAGTGGGATGAGTTTGGGATTGATACAGGGCTATGGGGAGAGAGCGGGGCAGTGGGTTTAGTTTGAGATTGATACAGGGCAATGGGGAGAGAGCGGGGCAGTAGGATTAGTTTGTGGATTGATACAGGGCTATGGGGAGAGAGCGGGGCAGTGGGATTAGTTTGGGATTGACACAGGGCTATGGGGAGAGAGCGGGGCAGTGGGATTAGTTTCAGATTGATACAGGGCTATGCGGAGAGAGCGGGGCAGTGCGATTAGTTTGGTTTTGATACAGGGCTATGGGGAGAGAGCGGGGCAGTGGGATTATTTTGGGTTTGATACAGGGCTATGGGGAGAGAGCGGGGCAGTGGGATGAGTTTGGGATTGATACAGGGCTACGGGGAGAGAGCGGGGCAGTGGGTTTAGTTTGAGATTGATACAGGGCTATGGGGAGAGAGCGGGGCAGTGGGATTAGTTTGGGATTGATACAGGGCTATGGGGAGAGAGCGGGGCAGTAGGATTAGATTGTGTTTGATACGGCTATGGGGAGAGAGCGGGGCAGTGGGATTAGTTTGGGATTGATACAGGCTATGGGGAGAGATCGAGGCGGTGGGATTAGTTTGGGGATTGATACAGGGCTATGGGGAGAGAGCGGGGCAGTGGGATTAGTTTGGGGATTGATACGGGGCTATGGGGAGAGAGCGGGGCAGCGGGATTAGTTTGGGGATTGATACAGGGCTATGGGGAGAGCGGGGCAGCGGGATTAGTTTGGGGATTGATACAGGGCTATGGGGAGAGCGGGGCAGTGGGATTAGTTTGGGATCGATACAGGGCTATGGGTAGAGCGGGGCAGTGGGATTAGTATGGGATCGATACAGGGCTATGGGGAGAGAGTGGGGCAGTGGGATTATTTTGGGTTTGATACAGGGCTATGGGGAGAGCGCGGGGCAGTAGGATTAGTTTGGGGATTGATACAGCTATGCGGGGAGAGCGGGGCAGTGGGATTAGTTTGAGACTGATACAGGGCTATGCGGAGAGAGCGGGGCAGTGGGATTAGTTTGGGTTTGATACGACTATGGGGAGAGAGCGGGGCAGTGGGATTAGTTTAGGATTGATACAGGGCTGTGGGGAGAGAGCGGGGCAGTGGGATTAGTTTGGGTTTGATACGGCTATGGGGAGAGAGCGGGGCAGTGGGATTAGTTTAGGATTGATACAGGGCTATGGGGAGAGTGGGGCAGTGAGATTAGTTTGTGGATTGATACAGGCTATGCGGAGAGAGCGGGGCAGTGGGATTAGATTGAGATTGATACAGGGCTATGCAGAGAGAGCGGGGCAGTGGTATTAGTTTGGTTTTGATACAGGGCTATGGGGAGAGAGCGGGGCAGTGGGATTAGTTTGGGTTTGATACAGGACTATGGGGAGAGAGCGGGGCAGTAGGGTTAGTTTGGCTTTGATACGGCTATGGGGAGAGAGCGGGGCAGTGGGATTAGTTTGGGTTTGATACGGCTATGGGGAGAGAGCGGGGCAGTGGGATTAGTTTGGGATTGATACAGGGCTATGGGGAGAGCGGGGCAGTGGGATTAGTTTGGGATTGATACAGGGCTATGCGGAGAGAGCGGGGCAGTGGGATTAGTTTGAGATTGATACTGGGCTATGCGGAGAGAGCGGGGCAGTGGGATTAGTTTGGTTTTGATACAGGGGTATGGGGAGAGAGCGGGGCAGTGGGATTAGTTTGGGTTTGATACAGGACTATGGGGAGAGAGCGGGGCAGTGGGATTACTTTGGGTTTGATACGGCTATGGGGAGAGAGCGGGGCAGTGGGATTAGTTTGGGATTGGTACAGGGCTATGGGGAGGGCGGGGCAGTGGGATTACTTTGTGGATTGATGCAGGCTATGAGGAGAGAGCGGGGCAGTGGGATTAGTTTGGGATTGATACAGGGCTATGGGGAGAGAGCGGGGCAGTGGGATTAGTTTGGGATTGATACAGGGCTATGGGGAGAGAGCGGGGCTGTGGGATTCGTTTGGGATTGATACAGGGCTATGCGAAGAGAGCAGGGCAGTGTGATTAGTTTGGGATTGATACAGGGCTATGGGGAGAGAGCGGGGCAGTGGGATTAGTTTGGGATTGATACAGGGCTATGGGGAGAGAGCGGGGCAGTGGGATTAGTTTGGGATTGATACAGGGCTATGGGGAGAGAGCGGGGCTGTGGGATTCGTTTGGGATTGATACAGGGCTATGCGAAGAGAGCAGGGCAGTGTGATTAGTTTGGGATTGATACAGGGCTATGGGGAGAGAGCGGGGCAGTGGGATTAGTTTGGGATTGATACAGGGCTATGGGGAGAGAGCGGGGCTGTGGGATTACTTTTGGATTGATACAGGGCTATGGGAAGAGAGCGGGGCAGTGGGATTAGTTTGGGGTTTGATACAGGGCTATGGTGAGAGAGCGGGGCAGTGGGATTAGTTTGGGGATTAATACGGGGCTATGGGGAGAGAGCGGGGCACTGGGATTAGTTCGGGGATTGATACGGGGCTATGGGGAGAGCAGGGCAGTGGGATTAGTTTGAGATTGATACAGGGCTATGCGGAGAGAGCGGGGCAGTGGGATTGGTTTGAGATTGATACAGGTCTATGCGGAGAGAGCGGGGCAGTGGGATTAGTTTGGGATTGATACAGGGCTATGGGGAGAGAGCGAGGCAGTGGGATTAGTTTGGGATTGATAAAGGGCTATGGGGAGAGAGCTGGACAGTGGGATTAGTTTGAGATTGATACAGGGCTATGAGGAGAGAGCGGGGCAGTGTGATTAGTTTGGGATTGATACAGGGCTATGGGGAGAGAGCGGGGCAGTGGGATTAGTTTGGGATTGATACAGGGCTATGGGGAGAGAGAGTGGGGCAGTGGGATTAGTTTGGGATTGATACAGGGCTATGGGGAGAGAGCGGGGCTGTGGGATTAGTTTGGGATTGATACAGGGCTATGGGAAGAGAGCGGGGCAGTGTGATTAGTTTGAGATTGATACAGGGCTATGGGGAGACAGCGGGGCAGTGGGATTAGTTTGGGATTGATACAGGGCTATGGGGAGAGAGCGGGGCAGTGGGATTAGTTTGGGATTGATACAGGGCTATGGGGAGAGAGCGGGGCTGTGGGATTCGTTTGGGATTGATACAGGGCTATGCGAAGAGAGCAGGGCAGTGTGATTAGTTTGGGATTGATACAGGGCTATGGGGAGAGAGCGGGGCAGTGGGATTAGTTTGGGATTGATACAGGGCTATGGGGAGAGAGCGGGGCTGTGGGATTACTTTTGGATTGATACAGGGCTATGGGAAGAGAGCGGGGCAGTGGGATTAGTTTGGCGATTGATACAGGGCTATGGTGAGAGAGCGGGGCAGTGGGATTAGTTTGGGGATTAATACGGGGCTATGGGGAGAGAGCGGGGCACTGGGATTAGTTCGGGGATTGATACGGGGCTATGGGGAGAGAGCGGGGCAGTGGGATTAGTTTGGCGATTGGTACGGGGCTATGGGGAGAGAGCGGGGCAGTGGGATTAGTTTGGGGATCGATACAGGGCTATGGGGAGAGAGCGGGGCAGTGGGATTTGGGATCGATACAGGGCTATGGGGAGAGAGCGAGGCAGTGGGATTGGTTGGGGATTGATACAGAGCTATGGGGAGAGAGCGGGGCAGTGGGATGAGTTTGGGATTGAAACAGGGCTATGGGGAGAGAGCGGGGCAGTGGGTTTAGTTTGAGATTGATACAGGGCTATGGGGAGAGAGCGGGGCTGTGGGATTAGTTTGGGTTTGATACGGCTATGGGGAGGGAGCGGGGCAGTGGGATTAGTTTGGGTTTGATATGGCTATGGGGAGAGAGCGGGCAGTGGGATTAGTTTGGGATTGATACAGGGCAATGGGGAGAGAGCGGGGCAGTAGGATTAGTTTGTGGATTGATACAGGGCTATGGGGAGAGAGCGGGGCAGTGGGATTAGTTTGGGATTGACACAGGGCTATGGGGAGAGAGCGGGGCAGTGGGATTAGTTTCAGATTGATACAGGGCTATGCGGAGAGAGCGGGGCAGTGCGATTAGTTTGGTTTTGATACAGGGCTATGGGGAGAGAGCGGGGCAGTGGGATTATTTTGGGTTTGATACAGGGCTATGGGGAGAGAGCGGGGCAGTGGGATGAGTTTGGGATTGATACAGGGCTACGGGGAGAGAGCGGGGCAGTGGGTTTAGTTTGAGATTGATACAGGGCTATGGGGAGAGAGCGGGGCAGTGGGATTAGTTTGGGATTGAAACAGGGCTATGGGGAGAGAGCGGGGCAGTAGGATTAGATTGTGTTTGATACGGCTATGGGGAGAGAGCGGGGCAGTGGGATTAGTTTGGGATTGATACAGGCTATGGGGAGAGATCGAGGCGGTGGGATTAGTTTGGGGATTGATACAGGGCTATGGGGAGAGAGCGGGGCAGTGGGATTAGTTTGGGGATTGATACGGGGCTATGGGGAGAGAGCGGGGCAGCGGGATTAGTTTGGGGATTGATACAGGGCTATGGGGAGAGCGGGGCAGCGGGATTAGTTTGGGGATTGATACAGGGCTATGGGGAGAGCGGGGCAGTGGGATTAGTTTGGGATCGATACAGGGCTATGGGTAGAGCGGGGCAGTGGGATTAGTATGGGATCGATACAGGGCTATGGGGAGAGAGCAGGGCAGTGGGATTAGTTGGGATTGATACAGGGCTATGCGGAGAGAGCGGGGCAGTGGAATTAGTTTGAGATTGATACAGGGCTATGGGAAGAGAGCGGGGTAGTGGGATTAGTTTGTGGATTGATACAGGGCTATGCGGAGAGAGCGGGGCAGTGGGATTAGTTTGAGATTGATACAGGGCTATGCGGAGAGAGCGGGGCAGTGGGATTAGTTTGGTTTTGATACAGGGCTATGGGGAGAGAGCGGGGCAGTGGGATTATTTTGGGTTTGATACAGGGCTATGGGGAGAGCGCGGGGCAGTAGGATTAGTTTGGGGATTGATACAGCTATGCGGGGAGAGCGGGGCAGTGGGATTAGTTTGAGACTGATACAGGGCTATGCGGAGAGAGCGGGGCAGTGGGATTAGTTTGGGTTTGATACGGCTATGGGGAGAGAGCGGGGCAGTGGGATTAGTTTAGGATTGATACAGGGCTGTGGGGAGAGAGCGGGGCAGTGGGATTAGTTTGGGTTTGATACGGCTATGGGGAGAGAGCGGGGCAGTGGGATTAGTTTAGGATTGATACAGGGCTATGGGGAGAGTGGGGCAGTGAGATTAGTTTGTGGATTGATACAGGCTATGCGGAGAGAGCGGGGCAGTGGGATTAGATTGAGATTGATACAGGGCTATGCAGAGAGAGCGGGGCAGTGGTATTAGTTTGGTTTTGATACAGGGCTATGGGGAGAGAGCGGGGCAGTGGGATTAGTTTGGGTTTGATACAGGACTATGGGGAGAGAGCGGGGCAGTAGGGTTAGTTTGGCTTTGATACGGCTATGTGGAGAGAGCGGGGCAGTGGGATTAGTTTGGGTTTGATACGGCTATGGGGAGAGAGCGGGGCAGTGGGATTAGTTTGGGATTGATACAGGGCTATGGGGAGAGCGGGGCAGTGGGATTAGTTTGGGATTGATACAGGGCTATGCGGAGAGAGCGGGGCAGTGGGATTAGTTTGAGATTGATACTGGGCTATGCGGAGAGAGCGGGGCAGTGGGATTAGTTTGGTTTTGATACAGGGGTATGGGGAGAGAGCGGGGCAGTGGGATTAGTTTGGGTTTGATACAGGACTATGGGGAGAGAGCGGGGCAGTGGGATTACTTTGGGTTTGATACGGCTATGGGGAGAGAGCGGGGCAGTGGGATTAGTTTGGGATTGGTACAGGGCTATGGGGAGGGCGGGGCAGTGGGATTACTTTGTGGATTGATGCAGGCTATGAGGAGAGAGCGGGGCAGTGGGATTAGTTTGGGATTGATACAGGGCTATGGGGAGAGAGCGGGGCAGTGGGATTAGTTTGGGATTGATACAGGGCTATGGGGAGAGAGCGGGGCTGTGGGATTCGTTTGGGATTGATACAGGGCTATGCGAAGAGAGCAGGGCAGTGTGATTAGTTTGGGATTGATACAGGGCTATGGGGAGAGAGCGGGGCAGTGGGATTAGTTTGGGATTGATACAGGGCTATGGGGAGAGAGCGGGGCAGTGGGATTAGTTTGGGATTGATACAGGGCTATGGGGAGAGAGCGGGGCTGTGGGATTCGTTTGGGATTGATACAGGGCTATGCGAAGAGAGCAGGGCAGTGTGATTAGTTTGGGATTGATACAGGGCTATGGGGAGAGAGCGGGGCAGTGGGATTAGTTTGGGATTGATACAGGGCTATGGGGAGAGAGCGGGGCTGTGGGATTACTTTTGGATTGATACAGGGCTATGGGAAGAGAGCGGGGCAGTGGGATTAGTTTGGGGTTTGATACAGGGCTATGGTGAGAGAGCGGGGCAGTGGGATTAGTTTGGGGATTAATACGGGGCTATGGGGAGAGAGCGGGGCACTGGGATTAGTTCGGGGATTGATACGGGGCTATGGGGAGAGAGCGGGGCAGTGGGATTAGTTTGGCGATTGGTACGGGGCTATGGGGAGAGAGCGGGGCAGTGGGATTAGTTTGGGGATCGATACAGGGCTATGGGGAGAGAGCGGGGCAGTGGGATTTGGGATCGATACAGGGCTATGGGGAGAGAGCGAGGCAGTGGGATTAGTTTGGGGATTGATACAGAGCTATGGGGAGAGAGCGGGGCAGTGGGATGAGTTTGGGATTGATACAGGGCTATGGGGAGAGAGCGGGGCAGTGGGTTTAGTTTGAGATTGATACAGGGCTATGGGGAGAGAGCGGGGCTGTGGGATTAGTTTGGGTTTGATACAGCTATGGGGAGAGACCGGGGCAGTGGGATTAGTTTGGGTTTGATATGGCTATGGGGAGAGAGCGGGCAGTGGGATTAGTTTGGGATTGATACAGGGCTATGGGGAGAGAGCGGGGCAGTAGGATTAGTTTGTGGATTGATACAGGGCTATGGGGAGAGAGCGGGGCAGTGGGATTAGTTTGGGATTGACACAGGGCTATGGGGAGAGAGCGGGGCAGTGGGATTAGTTTCAGATTGATACAGGGCTATGCGGAGAGAGCGGGGCAGTGCGATTAGTTTGGTTTTGATACAGGGCTATGGGGAGAGAGCGGGGCAGTGGGATTATTTTGGGTTTGATACAGGGCTATGGGGAGAGAGCGGGGCAGTGGGATTAGTTTGGGGATTGATACGGGGCTATGGGGAGAGAGCGGGGCAGCGGGATTAGTTTGGGGATTGATACAGGGCTATGGGGAGAGAGCGGGGCAGTGGGATTAGTTTGGGGATTGATACAGTGCTATGGGGAGAGTGCGGGGCAGTGGGATTAGTTTGGGATCGATACAGGGCTATGGGGAGAGACCGAGGCAGTGGGATTAGTTTGGGGATTGATACAGGGCTATGAGGAGAAAGTGGGGCAGTGGGATGAGTTTGGGATTCATACAGGGCTACGGGGAGAGAGCGGGGCAGTGGGTTTAGTTTGAGATTGATACAGGGCTATGGGGAGAGAGCGGGGCAGTGGGATTAGTTTGGGATTGATACAGGGCTATGGGGAGAGAGCGGGGCAGTGGGATTAGATTGGGTTTGATACGGCTATGGGGAGAGAGCGGGGCAGTGGGATTAGTTTGGGATTGATACAGGCTATGGGGAGAGATCGAGGCAGTGGGATTAGTTTGGGGTTTGATACAGGGCTATGTGGAGAGAGCGGGGCAGTGGGATTAGTTTGGGGATTGATACGGGGCTATGGGGAGAGAGCGGGGCAGCGGGATTAGTTTGGGGATTGATACAGGGCTATGGGGAGAGCGGGGCAGCGGGATTAGTTTGGGGATTGATACAGGGCTATGGGGAGAGCGGGGCAGTGGGATTAGTTTGGGATCGATACAGGGCTATGGGTAGAGCGGGGCAGTGGGATTAGTATGGGATCGATACAGGGCTATGGGGAGAGAGCGGGGCAGTGGGATTAGTTTGGGATTGATGCAGGGCTATGCGGAGAGAGCGGGGCAGTGAAATTAGTTTGAGATTGATACAGGGCTATGGGAAGAGAGCGGGGTAGTGGGATTAGTTTGTGGATTGATACAGGGCTATGCGGAGAGAGCGGGGCAGTGGGATTAGTTTGAGATTGATACAGGGCTATGCGGAGAGAGCGGGGCAGTGGGATTAGTTTGGTTTTGATACAGGGCTATGGGGCGAGAGCGGGGCAGTGGGATCAGTTTGGGATTGATACAGGCTATGGGGAGAGAGCGGGGCAGTGGGATTAGTTTGTGGATTGATACAGGGCTATGCGGAGAGAGCGGGGCAGTGGGATTAGTTTCAGATTGATACAGGGCTATGCGGAGAGAGCGGGGCAGTGGGATTAGTTTGGTTTTGATACAGGGCTATGGGGAGAGAGCGGGGCAGTGGGATTATTTTGGGTTTGATGCAGGGCTATGGGGAGAGAGCGGGGCAGTAGGATTAGTTTGGGGATTGATACAGCTATGGGGAGAGAGCGGGGCAGTGGGATTAGTTTGGGTTTGATACAGGGCTGTGGGGAGAGAGCGGGGCAGTGGGATTAGTTTGGGTTTGATACGGCTATGGGGAGAGAGCGGGGCAGTGGGATTAGTTTAGGATTGATACAGGGCTATGGGGAGAGTGGGGCAGTGAGATTACTTTGTGGATTGATACAGGCTATGCGGAGAGAGCGGGGCAGTGGGATTAGATTGAGATTGATACAGGGCTATGCAGAGAGAGCGGGGCAGTGGTATTAGTTTGGTTTTGATACAGGGCTATGGGGAGAGAGCGCGGCAGTGGGATTAGTTTGGGTTTGATACAGGACGATGGGGAGAGAGCGGGGCAGTAGGATTAGTTTGGCTTTGATACGGCTATGGGGAGAGAGCGGGGCAGTGGGATTAGTTTGGGTTTGATACGGCTATGGGGAGAGAGCGGGGCAGTGGGATTAGTTTGGGATTGATACAGGGCTATGGGGAGAGCGGGGCAGTGGGATTAGTTTGGGATTGATACAGGGCTATGCGGAGAGAGCGGGGCAGTGGGATTAGTTTGAGATTGATACAGGGCTATGCGGAGAGAGCGGGGCAGTGGGATTAGTTTGGTTTTGATACAGGGGTATGGGGAGAGAGCGGGGCAGTGGGATTAGTTTGGGTTTGATACAGGACTATGGGGAGAGAGCGGGGCAGTGGGATTACTTTGGGTTTGATACGGCTATGGGGAGAGAGCGGGGCAGTGGGATTAGTTTGGGATTGATACAGGGCTATGGGGAGTGCGGGGCAGTGGGATTACTTTGTGGATTGATACAGGCTATGCGGAGAGAGCGGGGCAGTAGGATTAGTTTGTGGATTGATACAGGGCTATGGGGAGAGAGCGGGGCAGTGGGATTAGTTTGGGATTGACACAGGGCTATGGGGAGAGAGCGGGGCAGTGGGATTAGTTTCAGATTGATACAGGGCTATGCGGAGAGAGCGGGGCAGTGCGATTAGTTTGGTTTTGATACAGGGCTATGGGGAGAGAGCGGGGCAGTGGGATTATTTTGGGTTTGATACAGGGCTATGGGGAGAGAGCGGGGCAGTGGGATTAGTTTGGGGATTGATACGGGGCTATGGGGAGAGAGCGGGGCAGCGGGATTAGTTTGGGGATTGATACAGGGCTATGGGGAGAGAGCGGGGCAGTGGGATTAGTTTGGGGATTGATACAGTGCTATGGGGAGAGTGCGGGGCAGTGGGATTAGTTTGGGATCGATACAGGGCTATGGGGAGAGACCGAGGCAGTGGGATTAGTTTGGGGATTGATACAGGGCTATGAGGAGAAAGTGGGGCAGTGGGATGAGTTTGGGATTCATACAGGGCTACGGGGAGAGAGCGGGGCAGTGGGTTTAGTTTGAGATTGATACAGGGCTATGGGGAGAGAGCGGGGCAGTGGGATTAGTTTGGGATTGATACAGGGCTATGGGGAGAGAGCGGGGCAGTGGGATTAGATTGGGTTTGATACGGCTATGGGGAGAGAGCGGGGCAGTGGGATTAGTTTGGGATTGATACAGGCTATGGGGAGAGATCGAGGCAGTGGGATTAGTTTGGGGTTTGATACAGGGCTATGTGGAGAGAGCGGGGCAGTGGGATTAGTTTGGGGATTGATACGGGGCTATGGGGAGAGAGCGGGGCAGCGGGATTAGTTTGGGGATTGATACAGGGCTATGGGGAGAGCGGGGCAGCGGGATTAGTTTGGGGATTGATACAGGGCTATGGGGAGAGCGGGGCAGTGGGATTAGTTTGGGATCGATACAGGGCTATGGGTAGAGCGGGGCAGTGGGATTAGTATGGGATCGATACAGGGCTATGGGGAGAGAGCGGGGCAGTGGGATTAGTTTGGGATTGATGCAGGGCTATGCGGAGAGAGCGGGGCAGTGAAATTAGTTTGAGATTGATACAGGGCTATGGGAAGAGAGCGGGGTAGTGGGATTAGTTTGTGGATTGATACAGGGCTATGCGGAGAGAGCGGGGCAGTGGGATTAGTTTGAGATTGATACAGGGCTATGCGGAGAGAGCGGGGCAGTGGGATTAGTTTGGTTTTGATACAGGGCTATGGGGCGAGAGCGGGGCAGTGGGATCAGTTTGGGATTGATACAGGCTATGGGGAGAGAGCGGGGCAGTGGGATTAGTTTGTGGATTGATACAGGGCTATGCGGAGAGAGCGGGGCAGTGGGATTAGTTTCAGATTGATACAGGGCTATGCGGAGAGAGCGGGGCAGTGGGATTAGTTTGGTTTTGATACAGGGCTATGGGGAGAGAGCGGGGCAGTGGGATTATTTTGGGTTTGATGCAGGGCTATGGGGAGAGAGCGGGGCAGTAGGATTAGTTTGGGGATTGATACAGCTATGGGGAGAGAGCGGGGCAGTGGGATTAGTTTGGGTTTGATACAGGGCTGTGGGGAGAGAGCGGGGCAGTGGGATTAGTTTGGGTTTGATACGGCTATGGGGAGAGAGCGGGGCAGTGGGATTAGTTTAGGATTGATACAGGGCTATGGGGAGAGTGGGGCAGTGAGATTACTTTGTGGATTGATACAGGCTATGCGGAGAGAGCGGGGCAGTGGGATTAGATTGAGATTGATACAGGGCTATGCAGAGAGAGCGGGGCAGTGGTATTAGTTTGGTTTTGATACAGGGCTATGGGGAGAGAGCGCGGCAGTGGGATTAGTTTGGGTTTGATACAGGACGATGGGGAGAGAGCGGGGCAGTAGGATTAGTTTGGCTTTGATACGGCTATGGGGAGAGAGCGGGGCAGTGGGATTAGTTTGGGTTTGATACGGCTATGGGGAGAGAGCGGGGCAGTGGGATTAGTTTGGGATTGATACAGGGCTATGGGGAGAGCGGGGCAGTGGGATTAGTTTGGGATTGATACAGGGCTATGCGGAGAGAGCGGGGCAGTGGGATTAGTTTGAGATTGATACAGGGCTATGCGGAGAGAGCGGGGCAGTGGGATTAGTTTGGTTTTGATACAGGGGTATGGGGAGAGAGCGGGGCAGTGGGATTAGTTTGGGTTTGATACAGGACTATGGGGAGAGAGCGGGGCAGTGGGATTACTTTGGGTTTGATACGGCTATGGGGAGAGAGCGGGGCAGTGGGATTAGTTTGGGATTGATACAGGGCTATGGGGAGTGCGGGGCAGTGGGATTACTTTGTGGATTGATACAGGCTATGCGGAGAGAGCGGGGCAGTGGGATTAGTTTGAGATTGATACAGGGCTGTGGGGAGAGAGCGGGGCAGTGGGATTAGTTTGGGATTGATACAGGGCTATGGGGAGAGAGCGGGGCAGTGGGATTAGTTTGGGGATTGATACGGGGCTATGGGGAGAGAGCGGGGCAGCGGGATTAGTTTGGTTTTGATACAGGGGTATGGGGAGAGAGCGGCGCAGTGGGATTAGTTTGGGTTTGATACAGGACTATGGGGAGAGAGCGGGGCAGCGGGATTACTTTGGGTTTGATACGGCTATGGGGAGAGAGCGGGGCAGTGGGATTAGTTTGGGATTGATACAGGGCTATGGGGAGTGCGGGGCAGTGGGATTACTTTGTGGATTGATACAGGCTATGCGGAGAGAGCGGGGCAGTGGGATTAGTTTGAGATTGATACAGGGCTGTGGGGAGAGAGCGGGGCAGTGGGATTAGTTTGGGATTGATACAGGCTATGGGGAGAGATCGAGGCAGTGGGATTAGTTTGGGGATTGATACAGGGCTATGGGGAGAGAGCGGGGCAGTGGGATTAGTTTGGGGATTGATACGGGGCTATGGGGAGAGAGCGGGGCAGCGGGATTAGTTTGGGGATTGATACAGGGCTATGGGGAGAGCGGGGCAGCGGGATTAGTTTGGGGATTGATACAGGGCTATGGGGAGAGAGCGGGGCAGTGGGATCAGTTTGGGATTGATACAGGCTATGGGGAGAGAGCGGGGCAGTGGGATTAGTTTGTGGATTGATACAGGGCTATGCGGAGAGAGCGGGGTAGTGGGATTAGTTTCAGATTGATACAGGGCTATGCGGAGAGAGCGGGGCAGTGGCATTAGTTTGGTTTTGATACAGGGCTATGGGGAGAGAGCAGGGCAGTGGGATTATTTTGGGTTTGATGCAGGGCTATGGGGAGAGAGCGGGGCAGTAGGATTAGTTTGGGGATAGATAAAGCTATGGGGAGAGAGCGGGGCAGTGGGATTAGTTTGGGTTTGATACAGGGCTGTGGGGAGAGAGCGGGGCTGTGGAATTAGTTTGGGTTTGATACGGCTATGGGGAGAGAGCGGGGCAGTGGGATTAGTTTAGGATTGATACAGGGCTATGGGGAGAGTGGGGCAGTGAGATTAGTTTGTGGATTGATACAGGCTATGCGGAGAGAGCGGGGCAGTGGGATTAGTTTGAGATTGATACAGGGCTATGCAGAGAGAGCGGGGCAGTGGTATTAGTTTGGTTTTGATACAGGGCTATGGGGAGAGAGCGGGGCAGTGGGATTAGTTTGGGTTTGATACAGGACTATGGGGAGAGAGCGGGGCAGTAGGATTAGTTTGGCTTTGATACGGCTATGGGGAGAGAGCGGGGCAGTGGGATTAGTTTGGGATTGATACAGGGCTATGGGGAGAGAGCGGGGCAGTGGGATTAGATTGGGTTTGATATGGCTATGGGGAGAGAGCGGGGCAGTGGGATTAGTTTGGGATTGATACAGGCTATGGGGAGAGATCGAGGCAGTGGGATTAGTTTGGGGATTGATACAGGGCTATGGGGAGAGAGCGGGGCAGTGGGATTAGTTTGGGGATTGATACGCGGCTACGGGGAGAGAGCGGGGCAGCGGGATTAGTTTGGGGATTGATACAGGGCTATGGGGAGAGCGGGGCAGCGGGATTAGTTTGGGGATTGATACAGGGCTATGGGGAGAGCGGGGCAGTGGGATTAGTTTGGGATCGATACAGGGCTATGGGTAGAGCGGGGCAGTGGGATTAGTATGGGATCGATACAGGGCTATGGGGAGAGAGCGGGGCAGTGGGATTAGTTTGGGATTGATACAGGGCTATGCGGAGAGAGCGGGGCAGTGGAATTAGTTTGAGATTGATACAGGGCTATGGGAAGAGAGCGGGGTAGTGGGATTAGTTTGTGGATTGATACAGGGCTATGCAGAGAGAGCGGGGCAGTGGGATTAGTTTGAGATTGATACAGGGCTATGCGGAGAGAGCGGGGCAGTGGGATTAGTTTGGTTTTGATACAGGGCTATGGGGAGAGAGCGGGGCAGTGGGATTATTTTAGGTTTGATACAGGGCTATGGGGAGAGCGCGGGGCAGTAGGATTAGTTTGGGGATTGATACAGCTATGCGGGGAGAGCGGGGCAGTGGGATTAGTTTGAGACTGATACAGGGCTATGCGGAGAGAGCGGGGCAGTGGGATTAGTTTGGGATTGATACAGGGCTATGCGGAGAGAGCGGGGCACTGGGATTAGTTTGAGATTGATACAGGGCTATGGGGAGAGAGCGGGGCAGTGGGATCAGTTTGGGATTGATACAGGCTATGGGGAGAGAGCGGGGCAGTGGGATTCGTTTGTGGATTGATACAGGGCTATGCGGAGAGAGCGGGGCAGTGGGATTAGTTTCAGATTGATACAGGGCTATGCGGAGAGAGCGGGGCAGTGGGATTAGTTTGGTTTTGATACAGGGCTATGGGGAGAGAGCGGGGCAGTGGGATTATTTTGGGTTTGATGCAGGGCTATGGGGAGAGAGCGGGGCAGTAGGATTAGTTTGGGGATTGATACAGCTATGGGGAGAGAGCGGGGCAGTGGGATTAGTTTGAGTTTGATACAGGGCTGTGGGGAGAGAGCGGGGCAGTGGGATTAGTTTGGGTTTGATACGGCTATGGGGAGAGAGCGGGGCAGTGGGATTAGTTTAGGATTGATACAGGGCTATGGGGAGAGTGGGGCAGTGAGATTAGTTTGTGGATTGATACAGGCTATGCGGAGAGAGCGGGGCAGTGGGATTAGATTGAGATTGATACAGTGCTATGCAGAGAGAGCGGGGCAGTGGTATTAGTTTGGTTTTGATACAGGGCTATGGGGAGAGAGCGGGGCAGTGGGATTAGTTTGGGTTTGATACAGGACTATGGGGAGAGAGCGGGGCAGTAGGATTAGTTTGGCTTTGATACGGCTATGGGGAGAGAGCGGGGCAGTGGGATTAGTTTGGGTTTGATACGGCTATGGGGAGAGAGCGGGGCAGTGGGATTAGTTTGGGATTGATACAGGGCTATGGGGAGAGCGGGGCAGTTGGATTAGTTTGGGATTGATACAGGGCTATGCGGAGAGAGCGGGGCAGTGGGAATGGTTGGAGATTGATACAGGGCTATGCGGAGAGAGCGGGGCAGTGGGATTAGTTTGGTTTTGATACAGGGGTATGGGGAGAGAGCGGGGCAGTGGGATTAGTTTGGGTTTGATACAGGACTATGGGGAGAGAGCGGGGCAGTGGGATTACTTTGGGTTTGATACGGCTATGGGGAGAGAGCGGGGCAGTGGGATTAGTTTGGGATTGATACAGGGCTATGGGGAGAGCGGGGCAGTGGGATTAGTTTGGGGATTGATACAGGCTATGCGGAGAGAGCGGGGCAGTGGGATTAGTTTGAGATTGATACAGGGCTGTGGGGAGAGAGCGGGGCAGTGGGATTAGTTTGGGATTGATACAGGCTATGGGGAGAGATCGAGGCAGTGGGATTAGTTTGGGGATTGATACAGGGCTATGGGGAGAGAGCGGGGCAGTGGGATTAGTTTGGGGATTGATACGGGGCTATGGGGAGAGAGCGGGGCAGCGGGATTAGTTTGGGGATTGATACAGGGCAATGGGGAGAGCGGGGCAGCGGGATTAGTTTGGGGATTGATACAGGGCTATGGGGAGAGAGCGGGGCAGTGGGATCAGTTTGGGATTGATACAGGCTATGGGGAGAGAGCGGGGCAGTGGGATTAGTTTGTGGATTGATACAGGGCTATGCGGAGAGAGCGGGGCAGTGGGATTAGTTTCAGATTGATACAGGGCTATGCGGAGAGAGCGGGGCAGTGGGATTAGTTTGGTTTTGATACAGGGCTATGGGGAGAGAGCGGGGCAGTGGGATTAGTTTGGTTTTGATACAGGGCTATGCGGAGAGAGCGGGGCAGTGGGATTAGTTTGGTTTTGATACAGGGCTATGCGGAGAGAGCGGGGCAGTGGGATTAATTTGGGTTTGATGCAGGGCTATGGGGAGAGAGCGGGGCAGTAGGATTAGTTTGGGGATTGATACAGCTATGGGGAGAGAGCGGGGCAGTGGGATTAGTTTGGGTTTGATACAGGGCTATGCGGAGAGAGCGGGGCAGTGGGATTAGTTTGGGTTTGATACGGCTATGGGGAGAGACCGTGGCAGTGGGATTAGTTTAGGATTGATACAGGGCTATGGGGAGAGAGCGGGGCAGTGAGATTAGTTTGTGGATTGATACAGGCTATGCGGAGAGAGCGGGGCAGTGGGATTAGTTTGAGATTGATACAGGGCTATGCAGAGAGAGCGGGGCAGTGGTATTAGTTTGGTTTTGATACAGGGCTATGGGGAGAGAGCGGGGCAGTGGGATTAGTTTGGGTTTGATACAGGACTATGGGGAGAGAGCGGGGCAGTGGGATTAGTTTGGCTTTGATACGGCTGTGGGGAGAGAGCGGGGCAGTGGGATTAGTTTGGGTTTGATACGGCTATGGGGAGAGTGCGGGGCAGTGGGATTAGTTTGGGATTGATACAGGGCTATGGGGAGAGCGGGGCAGTGGGATTAGTTTGGGATTGATACAGGGCTATGCGGAGAGAGCGGGGCAGTGGGATTAGTTTGGTTTTGATACAGGGGTATGGGGAGAGAGCGGGGCAGTGGGATTAGTTTGGGTTTGATACAGGACTATGGGGAGAGAGCGGGGCAGTGGGATTACTTTGGGTTTGATACGGCTATGGGGAGAGAGCGGGGCAGTGGGATTATTATGGGATTGATACAGGGCTATGGGGAGGGCGGGGCAGTGGGATTACTTTGTGGATTGATACAGGCTATGCGGAGAGAGCGGGGCAGTGGGATTAGTTTGAGATTGATACAGGGCTGTGGGGAGAGAGCGGGGCAGTGGGATTAGTTTGGGATTGATACAGGCTATGGGGAGAGATCGAGGCAGTGGGATTAGTTTGGGGATTGATACAGGGCTATGGGGAGAGAGCGGGGCAGTGGGATTAGTTTGGGGATTGATACGGGGCTATGGGGAGAGAGCGGGGCAGCGGGATTAGTTTGGGGATTGATACAGGGCTATGGGGAGAGCGGGGCAGCGGGATTAGTTTGGGGATTGATACAGGGCTATTGGGAGAGAGGGGCAGTGGGATTAGTTTGGGATCGATACAGGGCTATGGGTAGAGCGGGGCAGTGGGATTAGTATGGGATCGATACAGGGCTATGGGGAGAGAGCGGGGCAGTGGGATGGGTTTGGGATTGATACAGGGCTATGGGGAGAGAGCGGGGCAGTGGGATTAGTTTGGGATTGATACAGGGCTATGCGGAGAGAGCGGGGCAGTGGGATTAATTTGGTTTTGTTACAGGCCTATGGGGAGAGAGCGGGGCAGTGGGATTAGTTTGTGTTTGATACAGGACTATGGGGAGAGAGCGGGGCAGTAGATTTAGTTTGGGTTTGATACGGTTACGGGGAGAGAGCGGGGCAGTGGGATTAGTTTGGGATTGATACAGGGCTATGGGGAGAGCAGGGCAGTGGGATTAGTTTGAGATTGATGCAGGGCTATGCGGAGAGAGCGGGGCAGTGGGATTGGTTTGAGATTGATACAGGTCTATGCGGAGAGAGCGGGGCAGTGGGATTAGTTTGGGATTGATACAGGGCTATGGGGAGAGAGCGGGGCAGTGGGATTAGATTGGGATTGATAAAGGGCTATGGGGAGAGAGCTGGACAGTGGGATTAGTTTGGGATTGATACAGGGCTATGAGGAGAGAGCGGGGCAGTGTGATTAGTTTGGGATTGATACAGGGCTATGGGGAGAGAGCGGGGCAGTGGGATTAGTTTGGGATTGATACAGGGCTATGGGGAGAGAGAGTGGGGCAGTGGGATTAGTTTGGGATTGATACAGGGCTATGGGGAGAGAGCGGGGCTGTGGGATTAGTTTGGGATTGATACAGGGCTATAAGAAGAGAGCGGGGCAGTGTGATTAGTTTGAGATTGATACAGGGCTATGGGGAGACAGCGGGGCAGTGGGATTAGTTTGGGATTGATACAGGGCTATGGGGAGAGAGCGGGGCAGTGGGATTAGTTTGGGATTGATACAGGGCTATGGGGAGAGAGCGGGGCTGTGGGATTCGTTTGGGATTGATACAGGGCTATGCGAAGAGAGCAGGGCTGTGTGATTAGTTTGGGATTGATACAGGGCTATGGGGAGAGAGCGGGGCAGTGGGATTAGTTTGGGATTGATACAGGGCTATGGAGAGAGAGCGGGGCTGTGGGATTACTTTTGGATTGATACAGGGCTATGGGAAGAGAGCGGGGCAGTGGGATTAGTTTGGGGATTGATACAGGGCTATGGTGAGAGAGCGGGGCAGTGGGATTAGTTTGGGGATTAATACGGGGCTATGGGGAGAGAGCGGGGCACTGGGATTAGTTTGGGGATTGATACGGGTCTATGGGGAGAGAGCGGGGCAGTGGGATTAGTTTGGCGATTGGTACGGGGCTATGGGGAGAGAGCGGGGCAGTGGGATTAGTTTGGGGATCGATACAGGGCTATGGGGAGAGAGCGGGGCAGTGGGATTTGGGATCGATACAGGGCTATGGGGAGAGAGCGAGGCAGTGGGATTAGTTTGGGGATTGATACAGAGCTATGGGGAGAGAGCGGGGCAGTGGGATGAGTTTGGGATTGATACAGGGCTATGGGGAGAGAGCGGGGCAGTGGGTGTGGTTTGAGATTGATACAGGGCTATGGGGAGAGAGCGGGGCTGTGGGATTAGTTTGGGTTTGATACGGCTATGGGGAGAGAGCGGGGCAGTGGGATTAGTTTGGGTTTGATATGGCTATGGGGAGAGAGCGGGCAGTGGGATTAGTTTGGGATTGATACAGGGCTATGGGGAGAGAGCGGGGCAGTGGGATTAGTTTTTGGATTGATACAGGGCTATGGGGAGAGAGCGGGGCAGTGGGATTAGTTTGGGATTGATACAGGGCTATGGGGAGAGAGCGGGGCAGTGGGATTAGTTTCAGATTGATACAGGGCTATGCGGAGAGAGCGGGGCAGTGCGATTAGTTTGGTTTTGATACAGGGCTATGGGGAGAGAGCGGGGCAGTGGGATTATTTTGGGTTTGATACAGGGCTATGGGGAGAGAGCGGGGCAGTGGGATTAGTTTGGGGATTGATACGGGGCTATGGGGAGAGAGCAGGGCAGCGGTATTAGTTTGGGGATTGATACAGGGCTATGGGGAGAGAGCGGGGCAGTGGGATTAGTTTGGGGATTGATACAGTGCTATGGGGAGAGTGCGGGGCAGTGGGATTAGTTTGGGATCGATACAGGTCTATGGGGAGAGACCGAGGCAGTGGGATTAGTTTGTGGATTGATACAGGGCTATGGGGAGAGAGTGGGGCAGTGGGATGAGTTTGGGATTGATACAGGGCTACGGGGAAAGAGCGGGGCAGTGGGTTTAGTTTGAGATTGATACAGGGCTATGGGGAGAGAGCGGGGCAGTGGGATTAGTTTGGGGATTGATACGGGGCTATGGGGAGAGAGCGGGGCAGCGGGATTAGTTTGGGGATTGATACAGGGCTTTTGGGGAGAGAGCGGAGCAGTGGGGCAGTGGGATTAGTTTGGGGATTGATACAGGGCTATGGGCAGAGAGCGGGGCAGTGGGATTAGTTTGGGATCGATACAGGGCGATGGGGAGAGACCGAGGCAGTGGGATTAGTTTGGGATTGATACAGGGCTATGGGGAGAGAGCGGGGCAGTGGCATTAGATTGGGTTTGATACGGCTATGGGGAGAGAGCGGGGCAGTGGGATTAGTTTGGGATTGATACAGGCTATGGGGAGAGATCGAGGCAGTGGGATTAGTTTGGGGATTGATACAGGGCTATGGGGAGAGAGCGGGGCAGTGGGATTAGTTTGGGGATTGATACGGGGCTGTGGGGAGAGAGCGGGGCAGCGGGATTAGTTTGGGGATTGATACAGGGCTATGGGGAGAGCGGGGCAGCGGGATTAGTTTGGGGATTGATACAGGGCTATGGGGAGAGCGGGGCAGTGGGATTAGTTTGGGATCGATACAGGGCTATGGGTAGAGCGGGGCAGTGGGATTAGTATGGGATCGATACAGGGCTATGGGGAGAGAGCGGGGCAGTGGGATTAGTTTGGGATTGATACAGGGCTATGCGGAGAGAGCGGGGCAGTGGAATTAGTTTGAGATTGATACAGGGCTATGGGGAGAGAGCGGGGTAGTGGGATTAGTTTGTGGATTGATACAGGGCTATGCGGAGAGAGCGGGGCAGTGGGATTAGTTTGAGATTGATACAGGGCTATGCGGAGAGAGCGGGGCAGTGGGATTAGTTTGGTTTTGATACAGGGCTATGGGGAGAGAGCGGGGCAGTGGGATTATTTTGGGTTTGATACACGGCTATGGGGAGAGCGCGGGGCAGTCGGATTAGTTTGGGGATTGATACAGCTATGCGGGGAGAGCGGGGCAGTGGGATTAGTTTGAGACTGATACAGGGCTATGCGGAGAGAGCGGGGCAGTGGGATTAGTTTGGGATTGATACAGGGCTATGCGGAGAGAGCGGGGCACTGGGATTAGTTTCAGATTGTTACATGGCTATGCGGAGAGAGCGGGGCAGTGGGATTAGTTTGGTTTTGATACAGGGCTATGGGGAGAGAGCGGGGCAGTGGGATTATTTTGGGTTTGATGCAGGGCTATGGGGAGAGAGCGGGGCAGTAGGATTAGTTTGGGGATTGATACAGCTATGGGGATAGAGCGGGGCAGTGGGATTAGTTTGGGTTTGATACAGGGCTGTGGGGAGAGAGCGGGGCAGTGGGATTAGTTTGGGTTTGATACGGCTATGGGGAGAGAGCGGGGCAGTGGGATTAGTTTAGGATTGATACAGGGCTATGGGGAGAGTGGGGCAGTGAGATTAGTTTGTGGATTGATACAGGGCTATGCAGAGAGAGCGGGGCAGTGGTATTAGTTTGGTTTTGATACAGGGCTATGGGGAGAGAGCGGGGCAGTGGGATTAGTTTGGGTTTGATACAGGATTATGGGGAGAGAGCGGGGCAGTAGGATTAGTTTGGCTTTGATACGGCTATGGGGAGAGAGCGGGGCAGTGGGATTAGTTTGGGTTTGATACGGCTATGGGGAGAGAGCGGGGCAGTGGGATTAGTTTGGGATTGATTCAGGACTATGGGGAGAGCGGGGCAGTGGGATTAGTTTGGGATTGATACAGGGCTATGCGGAGAGAGCGGGGCAGTGGGATTAGTTTGGGATTGATACAGCTATGGGGAGAGAGCAGGGCAGTGGGATGAGTTTGAGATTGATACAGGGCTATGCGGAGAGAGCGGGGCAGTGGGATTAGTTTGAGATTGATACAGGGCTATGCGGAGAGAGCGGGGCAGTGGGATTAGTTTGGTTTTGATACAGGGGTATGGGGAGAGAGCGGGGCAGTGGGATTAGTTTGGGTTTGATACAGGACTATGGGGAGAGAGCGGGGCAGTGGGATTACTTTGGGTTTGATACGGCTATGGGGAGAGAGCGGGGCAGTGGGATTAGTTTGGGATTGATACGGGGCTATGGGGAGAGAGCGGGGCAGTGGGATTAGTTTGGGGATTGATACGGGGCTATGGGGAGAGAGCGGGGCAGCGGGATTAGTTTGGGGATTGATACAGGGCTATGGGGAGAGCGGGGCAGCGGGATTAGTTTGGGGATTGATACAGGGCTATTGGGAGAGCGGGGCAGTGGGATTAGTTTGGGATCGATACAGGGCTATGGGTAGAGCGGGGCAGTGGGATTAGTATGGGATCGATACAGGGCTATGGGGAGAGAGCGGGGCAGTGGGATGAGTTTGGGATTGATACAGGGCTATGGGGAGAGAGCGGGGCAGTGGGATTAGTTTGGGATTGATACAGGGCTATGCGGAGAGAGCGGGGCAGTGGGATTAGTTTGGTTTTGTTACAGGCCTATGGGGAGAGAGCGGGGCAGTGGGATTAGTTTGGGTTTGATACAGGACTATGGGGAGAGAGCGGGGCAGCAGATTTAGTTTGGGTTTGATACGGCTACGGGGAGAGAGCGGGGCAGTGGGATTAGTTTGGGATTGATACAGGGCTATGGGGAGAGCAGGGCAGTGGGATTAGTTTGAGATTGATACAGGGCTATGCGGAGAGAGCGGGGCAGTGGGATTAGTTTGGGATTGATACAGGGCTATGGGGAGAGAGCGGGGCAGTGGGATTAGTTTGGGATTGATAAAGGGCTATGGGGAAAGAGCTGGACAGTGGGATTAGTTTGGGATTGATACAGGGCTATGAGGAGAGAGCGGGGCAGTGTGATTAGTTTGGGATTGATACAGGGCTATGGGGAGAGAGCGGGGCAGTGGGATTAGTTTGGGATTGATACAGGGCTATGGGGAGAGAGAGTGGGGCAGTGGGATTAGATTGGGATTGATACAGGGCTATGGGGAGAGAGCGGGGCTGTGGGATTAGTTTGAGAGTGATACAGGGCTATGGGAAGAGAGCGGGGCAGTGTGATTAGTTTGAGATTGATACAGGGCTATGGGGAGACAGCGGGGCAGTGGGATTAGTTTGGGATTGATACAGGGCTATGGGGAGAGAGCGGGGCTGTGGGATTCGTTTGGGATTGATACAGGGCTATGCGAAGAGAGCAGGGCAGTGTGATTAGTTTGGGATTGATACAGGGCTATGGGGAGAGAGCGGGGCAGTGGGATTAGTTTGGGATTGATACAGGGCTATGGGGAGAGAGCGGGGCTGTGGGATTACTTTTGGATTGATACAGGGCTATGGGAAGAGAGCGGGGCAGTGGGATTAGTTTGGGGATTGATACAGGGCTATGGTGAGAGAGCAGGGCAGTGGGATTAGTTTGGGGATTAATACGGGGCTATGGGGAGAGAGCGGGGCACTGGGATTAGTTTGGGGATTGATACGGTGCTATGGGGAGAGAGCGGGGCAGTGGGATTAGTTTGGCGATTGGTACGGGGCTATGGGGAGAGAGCGGGGCAGTGGGATTAGTTTGGGGATCGATACAGGGCTGTGGGGAGAGAGCGGGGCAGTGGGATTTGGGATCGATACAGGGCTATGGGGAGAGAGCGAGGCAGTGGGATTAGTTTGGGGATTGATACAGAGCTATGGGGAGAGAGCGGGGCAGTGGGATGAGTTTGGGATTGATACAGGGCTATGGGGAGAGAGCGGGGCAGTGGGTTTAGTTTGAGATTGATACAGGGCTATGGGGAGAGAGCGGGGCTGTGGGATTAGTTTGGGTTTGATACGGCTATGGGGAGAGAGCGGGGCAGTGGGATTAGTTTGGGTTTGATATGGCTATGGGGAGAGAGCGGGCAGTGGGATTAGTTTGGGATTGATACAGGGCTATGGGGAGAGAGCGGGGCAGTGGGATTAGTTTGTGGATTGATACAGGGCTATGGGGAGAGAGCGGGGCAGTGGGATTATTTTGGGATTGATACAGGGCTATGGGGAGAGAGCGGGGCAGTGGGATTAGTTTCAGATTGATACAGGGCTATGCGGAGAGAGCGGGGCAGTGCGATTAGTTTGGTTTTGATACAGGGCTATGGGGAGAGAGCGGGGCAGTGGGATTATTTTGGGTTTGATACAGGGCTATGGGGAGAGAGCGGGGCAGTGGGATTAGTTTGGGGATTGATACGGGGCTATGGGGAGAGAGCGGGGCAGCGGGATTAGTTTGGGGATTGATACAGGGCTATGGGGAGAGAGCGGGGCAGTGGGATTAGTTTGGGGATTGATACAGTGCTATGGGGAGAGTGCGGGGCAGTGGGATTAGTTTGGGATCGATACAGGGCTATGGGGAGAGACCGAGGCAGTGGGATTAGTTTGGGGATTGATACAGGGCTATGGGGAGAGAGTGGGGCAGTGGGATGAGTTTGGGATTGATACAGGGCTACGGGGAGAGAGCGAGGCAGTGGGATTAGTTTGGGATTGATACAGGGCTATGGGGAGAGAGCGGGGCAGTGGGATTAGATTGGGTTTGATACGGCTATGGGGAGAGAGCGGGGCAGTGGGATTAATTTAGGATTGATACAGGCTATGGGGAGAGATCGAGGCAGTGGGATTAGTTTGGGGATTGATACAGGGCTATGGGGAGAGAGCGGGGCAGTGGGATTAGTTTGGGGATTGATACGGGGCTATGGGCATAGAGCGGGGCAGCGGGATTAGTTTGGGGATTGATACAGGGCTATGGGGAGAGCGGGGCAGCGGGATTAGTTTGGGGATTGATACAGGGCTATGGGGAGAGCGGGGCAGTGGGATTAGTTTGGGATCGATACAGGGCTATGGGGAGAGAGCGGGGCAGTGGGATTAGTTTGGGATTGATACAGGGCTCTGCGGAGAGAGCGGGGCAGTGGGATTAGTTTGGTTTTGTTACAGGCCTATGGGGAGAGAGCGGGGCAGTGGGATTAGTTTGTGTTTGATACAGGACTATGGGGAGAGAGCGGGGCAGTAGATTTAGTTTGGGTTTGATACGGCTACGGGGAGAGAGCGGGGCAGTGGGATTAGTTTGGGATTGATACAGGGCTATGGGGAGAGCAGGGCAGTGGGATTAGTTTGAGATTGATACAGGGCTATGCGGAGAGAGCGGGGCAGTGGGATTGGTTTGAGATTGATACAGGTCCATGCGGAGAGAGCGGGGCAATGGGATTAGTTTGGGATTGATACAGGGCTATGGGGAGAGAGCGGGGCAGTGGGATTAGTTTGGGATTGATAAAGGGCTATGGGGAGAGAGCTGGACTGTGGGATTAGTTTGGGATTGATACAGGGCTATGAGGAGAGAGCGGGGCAGTGTGATTAGTTTGGGATTGATACAGGGCTATGGGGAGAGAGCGGGGCAGTGGGATTAGTTTGGGATTGATACAGGGCTATGGGGAGAGAGAGTGGGGCAGTGGGATTAGTTTAGGGATTGATACAGGGCTATGGGGAGAGAGCGGGGCTGTGGGATTAGTTTGGGATTGATACAGGGCTATGGGAAGAGAGCAGGGCAGTGTGATTAGTTTGAGATTGATACAGGGCTATGGGGAGACAGCGGGGCAGTGGGATTAGTTTGGGATTGATACAGGGCGATGGGGAGAGAGCGGGGCAGTGGGATTAGTTTGGGATTGATACAGGGCTATGGGGAGAGAGCGGGGCTGTGGGATTCGTTTGGGATTGATACAGGGCGATGCGAAGAGAGCAGGGCAGTGTGAGTAGTTTGGGATTGATACAGGGCAATGGGGAGAGAGCGGGGCATTGGGATTAGTTTGGGATTGATACAGGGCTATGGGGAGAGAGCGGGGCTGTGGGATTACTTTTGGATTGATACAGGGCTATGGGGAGAGAGCGGGGCAGTGGGATTAGTTTGGGGATTGATACAGGGCTATGGTGAGAGAGCGGGGCAGTGGGATTAGTTTGGGGATTAATACGGGGCTATGGGGAGAGAGCGGGGCAGTGGGATTAGTTTGGGGATTGATACGGGGTTTTGGGGAGAGAGCGGGGCAGTGGGATTAGTTTGGCGATTGGTACGGGGCTATGGGGAGAGAGCGGGGCAGTGGGATTAGTTTGGGGATCGATACAGGGCTATGGGGAGAGAGCGGGGCAGTGGGATTTGGGATCGATACAGGGCTATGGGGAGAGAGCGAGGCAGTGGGATTAGTTTGGGGATTGATACAGAGCTATGGGGAGAGAGCGGGGCAGTGGGATGAGTTTGGGATTGATACAGGGCTATGGGGAGAGAGCGGGGCAGTGGGTTTAGTTTGAGATTGATACAGGGCTATGGGGAGAGAGCGGGGCTGTGGGATTAGTTTGGGTTTGATACGGCTATGGGGAGAGAGCGGGGCAGTGGGATTAGTTTGGGTTTGATACGGCTATGGGGAGAGAGCGGGGCAGTGGGATTAGTTTGGGATTGATACAGGGCTATGGGGAGAGAGCGGGGCAGTGGGATTAGTTTGTGGATTGATACAGGGCTATGGGGAGAGAGCGGGGCAGTGGGATTAGTTTGCGATTGATACAGAGCTATGGGGAGAGAGCGGGGCAGTGGGATTAGTTTCAGATTGATACAGGGCTATGCGGAGAGAGCGGGGCAGTGCGATTAGTTTGGTTTTGATACAGGGCTATGGGGAGAGAGCGGGGCAGTGGGATTATTTTGGGTTTGATACAGGGCTATGGGGAGAGAGCGGGGCAGTGGGATTAGTTTGGGGATTGATACGGGGCCATGGGGAGAGAGCGGTGCAGCGGGATTAGTTTGGGGATTGATACAGGGCTATGGGGAGAGAGCGGGGCAGTGGGATTAGTTTGGGGATTGATACAGGGCTATGGGGAGAGTGCGGGGCAGTGGGATTAGTTTGGGATCGATACAGGGCTATGGGGAGTGACCGAGGCAGTGGGATTAGTTTGGGGATTGATACAGGGCTATGGGGAGAGAGTGGGGCAGTGGGATTAGTTTGGGGATTGATACGGGGCTATGGGGAGAGAGCGGGGCAGCGGGATTAGTTTGGGGATTGATACAGGGCTATGGGGAGAGCGGGGCAGCGGGATTAGTTTGGGGATTGATACAGGGCTATGGGGAGAGCGGGGCAGTGGGATTAGTTTGGGATCGATACAGGGCTATGGGTAGAGCGGGGCAGTGGGATTAGTATGGGATCGATACAGGGCTATGGGGAGAGAGCGGGGCAGTGGGATTAGTTTGGGATTGATACAGGGCTATGCGGAGAGAGCGGGGCAGTGGGATTAGTTTGGTTTTGTTACAGGCCTATGGGGAGAGAGCGGGGCAGTGGGATTAGTTTGTGTTTGATACAGGACTATGGGGAGAGAGCGGGGCAGTAGATTTAGTTTGGGTTTGATACGGCTACGGGGAGAGAGCGGGGCAGTGGGATTAGTTTGGGATTGATACAGGGCTATGGGGAGAGCAGGGCAGTGGGATTAGTTTGAGATTGATACAGGGCTATGCGGAGAGAGCGGGGCAGTGGGATTGGTTTGAGATTGATACAGGTCCATGCGGAGAGAGCGGGGCAGTGGGATTAGTTTGGGATTGATACAGGGCTATGGGGAGAGAGCGGGGCAGTGGGATTAGTTTGGGATTGATAAAGGGCTATGAGGAGAGAGCTGGACTGTGGGATTAGTTTGGGATTGATACAGGGCTATGAGGAGAGAGCGGGGCAGTGTGATTAGTTTGGGATTGATACAGGGCTATGGGAAGAGAGCAGGGCAGTGTGATTAGTTTGAGATTGATACAGGGCTATGGGGAGACAGCGGGGCAGTGGGATTAGTTTGGGATTGATACAGGGCGATGGGGAGAGAGCGGGGCAGTGGGATTAGTTTGGGATTGATACAGGGCTATGGGGAGAGAGCGGGGCTGTGGGATTCGTTTGGGATTGATACAGGGCGATGCGAAGAGAGCAGGGCAGTGTGAGTAGTTTGGGATTGATACAGGGCAATGGGGAGAGAGCGGGGCATTGGGATTAGTTTGGGATTGATACAGGGCTATGGGGAGAGAGCGGGGCTGTGGGATTACTTTTGGATTGATACAGGGCTATGGGGAGAGAGCGGGGCAGTGGGATTAGTTTGGGGATTGATACAGGGCTATGGTGAGAGAGCGGGGCAGTGGGATTAGTTTGGGGATTAATACGGGGCTATGGGGAGAGAGCGGGGCAGTGGGATTAGTTTGGGGATTGATACGGGGTTTTGGGGAGAGAGCGGGGCAGTGGGATTAGTTTGGCGATTGGTACGGGGCTATGGGGAGAGAGCGGGGCAGTGGGATTAGTTTGGGGATCGATACAGGGCTATGGGGAGAGAGCGGGGCAGTGGGATTTGGGATCGATACAGGGCTATGGGGAGAGAGCGAGGCAGTGGGATTAGTTTGGGGATTGATACAGAGCTATGGGGAGAGAGCGGGGCAGTGGGATGAGTTTGGGATTGATACAGGGCTATGGGGAGAGAGCGGGGCAGTGGGTTTAGTTTGAGATTGATACAGGGCTATGGGGAGAGAGCGGGGCTGTGGGATTAGTTTGGGTTTGATACGGCTATGGGGAGAGAGCGGGGCAGTGGGATTAGTTTGGGTTTGATACGGCTATGGGGAGAGAGCGGGGCAGTGGGATTAGTTTGGGATTGATACAGGGCTATGGGGAGAGAGCGGGGCAGTGGGATTAGTTTGTGGATTGATACAGGGCTATGGGGAGAGAGCGGGGCAGTGGGATTAGTTTGCGATTGATACAGAGCTATGGGGAGAGAGCGGGGCAGTGGGATTAGTTTCAGATTGATACAGGGCTATGCGGAGAGAGCGGGGCAGTGCGATTAGTTTGGTTTTGATACAGGGCTATGGGGAGAGAGCGGGGCAGTGGGATTATTTTGGGTTTGATACAGGGCTATGGGGAGAGAGCGGGGCAGTGGGATTAGTTTGGGGATTGATACGGGGCCATGGGGAGAGAGCGGTGCAGCGGGATTAGTTTGGGGATTGATACAGGGCTATGGGGAGAGAGCGGGGCAGTGGGATTAGTTTGGGGATTGATACAGGGCTATGGGGAGAGTGCGGGGCAGTGGGATTAGTTTGGGATCGATACAGGGCTATGGGGAGTGACCGAGGCAGTGGGATTAGTTTGGGGATTGATACAGGGCTATGGGGAGAGAGTGGGGCAGTGGGATTAGTTTGGGGATTGATACGGGGCTATGGGGAGAGAGCGGGGCAGCGGGATTAGTTTGGGGATTGATACAGGGCTATGGGGAGAGCGGGGCAGCGGGATTAGTTTGGGGATTGATACAGGGCTATGGGGAGAGCGGGGCAGTGGGATTAGTTTGGGATCGATACAGGGCTATGGGTAGAGCGGGGCAGTGGGATTAGTATGGGATCGATACAGGGCTATGGGGAGAGAGCGGGGCAGTGGGATTAGTTTGGGATTGATACAGGGCTATGCGGAGAGAGCGGGGCAGTGGGATTAGTTTGGTTTTGTTACAGGCCTATGGGGAGAGAGCGGGGCAGTGGGATTAGTTTGTGTTTGATACAGGACTATGGGGAGAGAGCGGGGCAGTAGATTTAGTTTGGGTTTGATACGGCTACGGGGAGAGAGCGGGGCAGTGGGATTAGTTTGGGATTGATACAGGGCTATGGGGAGAGCAGGGCAGTGGGATTAGTTTGAGATTGATACAGGGCTATGCGGAGAGAGCGGGGCAGTGGGATTGGTTTGAGATTGATACAGGTCCATGCGGAGAGAGCGGGGCAGTGGGATTAGTTTGGGATTGATACAGGGCTATGGGGAGAGAGCGGGGCAGTGGGATTAGTTTGGGATTGATAAAGGGCTATGAGGAGAGAGCTGGACTGTGGGATTAGTTTGGGATTGATACAGGGCTATGAGGAGAGAGCGGGGCAGTGTGATTAGTTTGGGATTGATACAGGGCTATGGGGAGAGAGCGGGGCAGTGGGATTAGTTTGGGATTGATACAGGGCTATGGGGAGAGAGAGTGGGGCAGTGGGATTAGTTTAGGGATTGATACAGGGCTATGGGGAGAGAGCGGGGCTGTGGGATTAATTTGGGATTGATACAGGGCAATGGGAAGAGAGCAGGGCAGTGTGATCAGTTTGAGATTGATACAGGGCTATGGGGAGACAGCGGGGCAGTGGGATTAGTTTGGGATTGATACAGGGCGATGGGGAGAGAGCGGGGCAGTGGGATTAGTTTGGGATTGATACAGGGCTATGGGGAGAGAGCGGGGCTGTGGGATTCGTTTGGGATTGATACAGGGCTATGCGAAGAGAGCAGGGCAGTGTGAGTAGTTTGGGATTGATACAGGGCTATGGGGAGAGAGCGGGGCAGTGGGATTAGTTTGGGATTGATACAGGGCTATGGGGAGAGAGCGGGGCTGTGGGATTACTTTTGGATTGATACAGGGCTATGGGAAGAGAGCGGGGCAGTGGGATTAGTTTGGGGATTGATACAGGGCTATGGTGAGAGAGCGGGGCAGTGGGATTAGTTTGGGGATTAATACGGGGCTATGGGGAGAGAGCGGGGCAGTGGGATTAGTTTGGGGATTGATACGGGGTTTTGGGGAGAGAGCGGGGCAGTGGGATTAGTTTGGCGATTGGTACGGGGCTATGGGGAGAGAGCGGGGCAGTGGGATTAGTTTGGGGATCGATACAGGGCTATGGGGAGAGAGCGGGGCAGTGGGATTTGGGATCGATACAGGGCTATGGGGAGAGAGCGGGGCAGTGGGATTAGTTTGGGATTGATACAGGGCTATGGGGAGAGAGCGGGGCAATGGGATTAGATTGGGTTTGATACGGCTATGGGGAGAGAGCGGGGCAGTGGGATTAGTTTGGGATTGATACAGGGCTATGGGGAGAGCGGGGCAGTGGGATTAGTTTGGGATTGATACAGGGCTATGCGGAGAGAGCGGGGCAGTGGGATTAGTTTGAGATTGATACAGGGCTATGGGGAGAGAGCGGGGCAGTGGGATTAGTTTGTGGATTGATACAGGTCTATGCGGAGAGAGCGGGGCAGTGGGATTTGTTTCAGATTGATACAGGGCTATGCGGAGAGAGCGGGGCAGTGGGATTAGTTTGGTTTTGATACAGGGCTATGGGGAGAGAGCAGGGCAGTGGGATTAGTTTGGGTTTGATACAGGACTATGGGGAGAGAGCGGGGCAGTGGGATTAGTTTGGCTTTGATATAGGACTATGGGGAGAGAGCGGGGCAGTAGGATTAGTTTGGGTTTGATACGGCTATGGGGAGAGAGCGGGGCAGTGGGATTAATTTGGGATTGATACAGGGTTATGGGGAGAGCGGGGCAGTGGGATTAGTTTGTGGATTGATACAGGCTATGCGGAGAGAGCGGGGCATTGGGATTAGTTTGAGATTGATACAGGGCTATGTGGAGAGAGCGGGGCAGTGGGATTAGCTTGAGATTGATCCAGGGCTATGCGGAGAGTGCGAGGAAGTGGGATTAGTTTGGGATTGATACAGGGCTATGGGGAGAGAGCGGGGCAGTGGGATTAGTTTGGGATTGATACAGGGCTATGGGGAGAGAGCGGGGCAGTGGGATTAGTTTCGGGATTGATACAGGGCTATGGGGAGAGAGCGGGGCAGTGGGATTAGTTTGGGGATTGATACGGGGCTATGGGGAGAGAGCGGGGCAGTGGGATTAGTTTGGGGATTGATACGGGGCTATGGGGAGAGAGCGGGGCAGCGGGATTAGATTGGGGATTGAGGCAGGGCTATGGGGAGAGAGCGGGGCAGCGGGATTAGTTTGGGGATTGATACAGGGCTATGGGGAGAGAGCGGGGCAGTGGGATTAGTTTGGGGATTGATACAAGGCTATGGGGAGGGAGCGGGGCAGTGGGATGAGTTTGGGATTGATACAGTGCTATGGGGACAGAGCGGGGCAGTGGGTTTAGTTTGTGATTGATACAGGGCTATGGGGAGAGTGCGGGGCAGTGGGATTAGTTTGGGTTTGATACAGGGCTATGGGGAGAGAGCGGGGCAGTGGGATTAGTTTGGGTTTGATACGGCTATGGGGAGAGAGCGGGGCAGTGGGATTAGTTTGGGTTTGATACGGCTATGGGGAGAGAGCGGGGCAGTGTGATTAGTTTCAGATTGATACAGGGCTATGCGGAGAGAGCGGGGCAGTGGGATTAGTTTGGGTTTGATACAGGGCTATGGGGAGAGAGCGGGGCAGTGGGATTAGTTTGGGTTTGATACGGCTATGGGGAGAGAGCGGGGCAGTGTGATTAGTTTCAGATTGATACAGGGCTATGCGGAGAGTGCGGGGCAGTGGGATTAGTTTGGGTTTGATACAGGGCTATGGGGAGAGAGCGGGGCAGTGGGATTAGTTTGGGTTTGATACGGCTATGGGGAGAGAGCGGGGCAGTGTGATTAGTTTCAGATTGATACAGGGCTATGCGGAGAGAGCGGGGCAGTGGGATTAGTTTGGGTTTGATACGGCCATGGGGAGAGAGCGGGGCAGTGGGATTAGTTTCAGATTGATACAGGGCTATGCGGAGAGAGCGGGGCAGTGGGATTAGTTTGGGTTTGAAACGGCTCTGGGGAGAGAGCGGGGCAGTGGGATTAGTTTCAGATTGATACAGGGCTATGCGGAGAGAGCGGGGCAGTGGGATTAGTTTGGGGATTGATACGGGGCTATGGGGAGAGAGCGGGGCAGCGGGATTAGTTTGGGGATTGATACAGGGCTATGGGGAGAGAGCGGGGCAGTGGGATGAGTTTGGGATTGATACAGGGCTACGGGGAGAGAGCGTGGCAGTGGGTTTAGTTTGAGATTGATACAGGGCTATGGGGAGAGAGCGGGGCAGTGGGTTTAGTTTGCTATTGATACAGGGCTATGGGGAGAGAGCGGGGCAGTGGGATTATTTTGGGTTTGATACAGGGCTATGGGGAGAGAGCGGGGCAGTGGGATTAGTTTGGGGATTGATACGGGGCTATGGGGAGAGAGCGGGGCAGCGGGATTAGTTTGGGGATTGATACAGGGCTATGGGGAGAGAGCGGGGCAGTGGGATTAGTTTGGGGATTGATACAGGGCTATGGGGAGAGAGCGGGGCAGTGGGATTAGTCTGGGGATTGATACAGGGCTATGGGAAGAGAGCGGGGCAGTGGGATTAGTTTGGGATCAATACAGGGCTATGGGGAGAGTCCGAGGCAGTGGGATTAGTTTGGGGATTGATACAGGGCTATGGGGAGAGAGCGTGGCAGTGGGTTTAGTTTGAGATTGATACAGGGCTATGGGGAGAGAGCGGGGCAGTGGGTTTAGTTTGAGATTGATACAGGGCTATGGGGAGAGAGCGGGGCAGTGGGATTAGTTTGGGATTGATACAGGGCTATGGGGAGAGAGCGGGGCAGTGGGATTAGTTTGGGTTTGATACGGCTATGGGGAGAGAGCGGGGCAGTGGGATTAGTTAGGGATTGATACAGGGCTATGGGGAGAGCGGGGCAGTGGGATTAGTTTGGGATTGATACAGGGCTATGCGGAGAGAGCGGGGCAGTGGAATTAGTTTGAGATTGATACGGGGCTATGGGGAGAGAGCGGGGCAGTGGGATTAGTTTGGGGATTGATACGGGGTTTTGGGGAGAGAGCGGGGCAGTGGGATTAGTTTGGCGATTGGTACGGGGCTATGGGGAGAGAGCGGGGCAGTGGGATTAGTTTGGGGATCGATACAGGGCTATGGGGAGAGAGCGGGGCAGTGGGATTTGGGATCGATACAGGGCTATGGGGAGAGAGCGGGGCAGTGGGATTAGTTTGGGATTGATACAGGGCTATGGGGAGAGAGCGGGGCAATGGGATTAGATTGGGTTTGATACGGCTATGGGGAGAGAGCGGGGCAGTGGGATTAGTTTGGGATTGATACAGGGCTATGGGGAGAGCGGGGCAGTGGGATTAGTTTGGGATTGATACAGGGCTATGCGGAGAGAGCGGGGCAGTGGGATTAGTTTGAGATTGATACAGGGCTATGGGGAGAGAGCGGGGCAGTGGGATTAGTTTGTGGATTGATACAGGTCTATGCGGAGAGAGCGGGGCAGTGGGATTTGTTTCAGATTGATACAGGGCTATGCGGAGAGAGCGGGGCAGTGGGATTAGTTTGGTTTTGATACAGGGCTATGGGGAGAGAGCAGGGCAGTGGGATTAGTTTGGGTTTGATACAGGACTATGGGGAGAGAGCGGGGCAGTGGGATTAGTTTGGCTTTGATATAGGACTATGGGGAGAGAGCGGGGCAGTAGGATTAGTTTGGGTTTGATACGGCTATGGGGAGAGAGCGGGGCAGTGGGATTAATTTGGGATTGATACAGGGTTATGGGGAGAGCGGGGCAGTGGGATTAGTTTGTGGATTGATACAGGCTATGCGGAGAGAGCGGGGCATTGGGATTAGTTTGAGATTGATACAGGGCTATGTGGAGAGAGCGGGGCAGTGGGATTAGCTTGAGATTGATCCAGGGCTATGCGGAGAGTGCGAGGAAGTGGGATTAGTTTGGGATTGATACAGGGCTATGGGGAGAGAGCGGGGCAGTGGGATTAGTTTGGGATTGATACAGGGCTATGGGGAGAGAGCGGGGCAGTGGGATTAGTTTCGGGATTGATACAGGGCTATGGGGAGAGAGCGGGGCAGTGGGATTAGTTTGGGGATTGATACGGGGCTATGGGGAGAGAGCGGGGCAGTGGGATTAGTTTGGGGATTGATACGGGGCTATGGGGAGAGAGCGGGGCAGCGGGATTAGATTGGGGATTGAGGCAGGGCTATGGGGAGAGAGCGGGGCAGCGGGATTAGTTTGGGGATTGATACAGGGCTATGGGGAGAGAGCGGGGCAGTGGGATTAGTTTGGGGATTGATACAAGGCTATGGGGAGGGAGCGGGGCAGTGGGATGAGTTTGGGATTGATACAGTGCTATGGGGACAGAGCGGGGCAGTGGGTTTAGTTTGTGATTGATACAGGGCTATGGGGAGAGTGCGGGGCAGTGGGATTAGTTTGGGTTTGATACAGGGCTATGGGGAGAGAGCGGGGCAGTGGGATTAGTTTGGGTTTGATACGGCTATGGGGAGAGAGCGGGGCAGTGGGATTAGTTTGGGTTTGATACGGCTATGGGGAGAGAGCGGGGCAGTGTGATTAGTTTCAGATTGATACAGGGCTATGCGGAGAGAGCGGGGCAGTGGGATTAGTTTGGGTTTGATACGGCCATGGGGAGAGAGCGGGGCAGTGGGATTAGTTTCAGATTGGTACAGGGCTATGCGGAGAGAGCGGGGCAGTGGGATTAGTTTGGGTTTGAAACGGCTCTGGGGAGAGAGCGGGGCAGTGGGATTAGTTTCAGATTGATACAGGGCTATGCGGAGAGAGCGGGGCAGTGGGATTAGTTTGGGGATTGATACGGGGCTATGGGGAGAGAGCGGGGCAGCGGGATTAGTTTGGGGATTGATACAGGGCTATGGGGAGAGAGCGGGGCAGTGGGATTAGTTTGGGGATTGATACAGGGCTATGGGGAGAGAGCGGTGCAGTGGGATTAGTTTGGGATCGATACAGGGCTATGGGGAGAGACCGAGGCAGTGGGATTAGTTTGGGGATTGATACAGGGCTATGGGGAGAGAGCGGGGCAGTGGGATGAGTTTGGGATTGATACAGGGCTACGGGGAGAGAGCGTGGCAGTGGGTTTAGTTTGAGATTGATACAGGGCTATGGGGAGAGAGCGGGGCAGTGGGTTTAGTTTGCTATTGATACAGGGCTATGGGGAGAGAGCGGGGCAGTGGGATTATTTTGGGTTTGATACAGGGCTATGGGGAGAGAGCGGGGCAGTGGGATTAGTTTGGGGATTGATACGGGGCTATGGGGAGAGAGCGGGGCAGCGGGATTAGTTTGGGGATTGATACAGGGCTATGGGGAGAGAGCGGGGCAGTGGGATTAGTTTGGGGATTGATACAGGGCTATGGGGAGAGAGCGGGGCAGTGGGATTAGTCTGGGGATTGATACAGGGCTATGGGAAGAGAGCGGGGCAGTGGGATTAGTTTGGGATCGATACAGGGCTATGGGGAGAGACCGAGGCAGTGGGATTAGTTTGGGGATTGATACAGGGCTATGGGGAGAGAGCGTGGCAGTGGGTTTAGTTTGAGATTGATACAGGGCTATGGGGAGAGAGCGGGGCAGTGGGTTTAGTTTGAGATTGATACAGGGCTATGGGGAGAGAGCGGGGCAGTGGGATTAGTTTGGGATTGATACAGGGCTATGGGGAGAGAGCGGGGCAGTGGGATTAGTTTGGGTTTGATACGGCTATGGGGAGAGAGCGGGGCAGTGGGATTAGTTAGGGATTGATACAGGGCTATGGGGAGAGCGGGGCAGTGGGATTAGTTTGGGATTGATACAGGGCTATGCGGAGAGAGCGGGGCAGTGGAATTAGTTTGAGATTGATACAGGGCTATGGGGAGAGAGCGAGGCAGTGGGATTAGTTTGTGGATTGATAGAGGGTTTTGCGGAGAGAGCGGGGCAATGGGATTAGTTTCAGCTTGATACTGGGCTATGGGGAGAGAGCGGGGCAGTGGGATTAGTTTGGTTTTGATACAGGGCTATGGGGAGAGAGCGGGGCAGTGGGATTAGTTTGGGTTTGAGACAGGACTATGGGGAGAGAGCGGGGCAGTGGGATTAGTTTGGGTTTGATACGGCTTTGGGGAGAGAGCGGGGCAGTGGGATTAGTTTGGGTTTGATACAGGGCTATGGGGAGAGCGGGGCAGTGGGATTAGTTTGGGATTGATACAGGGCTATGCGGAGAGAGCGGGGCAGTGGGATTAATTTGGGATTGATACGGGGCTATGCGGAGAGAGCGGGGCAGTGGGATTAGTTTGGGTTTGATACAGGACTATGGGGAGAGAGCGGGGCAGTAGGATTAGTTTGGGTTTGATACGGCTATGGGGAGAGAGCGGGGCAGTGGGATTAATTTGGGATTGATACAGGGCAATGGGGAGAGCGGGGCAGTGGGATTAGTTTGTGGATTGATACAGGCTATGCGGAGAGAGCGGTGCAGTGGGATTAGTTTGAGATTGATACAGGGCTATGCGGAGAGAGCGAGGAAGTGGGATTAGTTTGGGGATTGATACAGGGCTATGGGGAGAGAGCGGGGCAGCGGGATTAGTTTGGGGATTGATACAGGGCTATGGGGAGAGAGCGGGGCAGTGGGATTAGTTTGGGGATTGATACAGGGCTATGGGGAGAGAGCGGGGCAGTGGGATGAGTTTGGGATTGATACAGTGCTATGGGGACAGAGCGGGGCAGTGGGTTTAGTTTGTGATTGATACAGGGCTATGGGGAGAGTGCGGGGCAATGGGATTAGTTTGAGATTGATACAGGGCTATGGGGAGAGAGCGGGGCAGTGGGATTAGTTTGGGATTGATACAGGGCTATGGGGAGAGAGCGGGGCAGTGGGATTAGTTTGGGGATTGATACAGGGCTATGGGGAGAGAGCGGGGCAGTGGGATGAGTTTGGGATTGATACAGGGCTATGGGGAGAGAGCGGGGCAGTGGGTTTCGTTTGAGATTGATACAGGGCTATGGGGCGAGAGCGGGGCTGTGGGATTAGTTTGGGTTTGATACGGCTATGGGGAGAGAGCGGGGCAGTGGCATTAGTTTGGGTTTGATATGGCTATGGGGAGAGAGCGGGCAGTGGGATTAGTTTGGGTTTGATACAGGGCTATGGGGAGAGAGCGGGGCAGTGGGTTTCGTTTGAGATTGATACAGGGCTATGGGGAGAGAGCGGGGCTGTGGGATTAGTTTGGGTTTGATACGGCTATGGGGAGAGAGCGGGGCAGTGGGATTAGTTTGGGTTTGATATGGCTATGGGGAGAGAGCGGGCAGTGGGATTAGTTTGGGATTGATACAGGGCTATGGGGAGAGAGCGGGGCAGTGGGATTAGTTTGTGGATTGATACAGGGCTATGGGGAGAGAGCGGGGCAGTGGGATTAGTTTGCGATTGATACAGGGCTATGGGGAGAGAGCGGGGCAGTGGGATTAGTTTCAGATTGATACAGGGCTATGCGGAGAGAGCGGGGCAGTGCGATTAGTTTGGTTTTGATACAGGGCTATGGGGAGAGAGCGGGGCAGTGGGATTATTTTGGGTTTGATACAGGGCTATGGGGAGAGAGCGGGGCAGTGGGATTAGTTTGGGGATTGATACGGGGCTATGGGGAGAGAGCGGGGCAGCGGGATTAGTTTGGGGATTGATACAGGGCTATGGGGAGAGAGCGGGCCAGTGGGATTAGTTTGGGGATTGATACAGTGCTATGGGGAGAGTGCGGGGCAGTGGGATTAGTTTGGGATCGATACAGGGCTATGGGGAGAGACCGAGGCAGTGGGATTAGTTTGGGGATTGATACAGGGCTATGGGGAGAGAGTGGGGCAGTGGGATGAGTTTGGGATTGATACAGGGCTACGGGGAGAGAGCGGGGCAGTGGGTTTAGTTTGAGATTGATACAGGGCTATGAGGAGAGAGCGGGGCAGTGGGATTAGTTTGGGATTGATACAGGGCTATGGGGAGAGAGCGGGGCAGTGGGATTAGATTGGGTTTGATACGGCTATGGGGAGAGAGCGGGGCAGTGGGATTAGTTTGGGATTGATACAGGCTATGGGGAGAGATCGAGGCAGTGGGATTAGTTTGGGGATTGATACAGGGCTATGGGGAGAGAGCGGGGCAGTGGGATTAGTTTGGGGATTGATACGGGGCTATGGGGAGAGAGCGGGGCAGCGGGATTAGTTTGGGAATTGATACAGGGCTTTGGGGAGAGCGGGGCAGCGGGATTAGTTTCGGGATTGATACAGGGCTATGGGGAGAGCGGGGCAGTGGGATTAGTTTGGGATCGATACAGGGCTATGGGTAGAGCGGGGCAGTGGGATTAGTATGGGATCGATACAGGGCTATGGGGAGAGAGCGGGGCAGTGGGATTAGTTTGGGATTGATACAGGGCTATGCGGAGAGAGCGGGGCAGTGGGATTAGTTTGGTTTTGTTACAGGCCTATGGGGAGAGAGCGGGGCAGTGGGATTAGTTTGTGTTTGATACAGGACTATGGGGAGAGAGCGGGGCAGTAGATTTAGTTTGGGTTTGATACGGCTACGGGGAGAGAGCGGGGCAGTGGGATTAGTTTGAGATTGATACAGGGCTATGCGGAGAGAGCGGGGCAGTGGGATTGGTTTGAGATTGATACAGGTCTATGCGGAGAGAGCGGGGCAGTGGGATTAGTTTGGGATTGATACAGGGCTATGGGGAGAGAGCGGGGCAGTGGGATTAGTTTGGGATTGATAAAGGGCTATGGGTAGAGAGCTGGACAGTGGGATTAGTTTGGGATTGATACAGGGCTATGAGGAGAGAGCGGGGCAGTGTGATTAGTTTGGGATTGATACAGGGCTATGGGGAGAGAGCAGGGCAGTGGGATTAGTTTGGGATTGATACAGGGCTATGGGGAGAGAGAGTGGGGCAGTGGGATTAGTTTAGGGATTGATACAGGGCTATGGGGAGAGAGCGGGGCTGCGGGATTAGTTTGGGATTGATACAGGGCTATGGGAAGAGAGCGGGGCAGTGTGATTAGTTTGAGATTGATACAGGGCTATGGGGAGACAGCGGGGCAGTGGGATTAGTTTGGGATTGATACAGGGCTATGGGGAGAGAGCGGGGTAGTGGGATTAGTTTGGGATTGATACAGGGCTATGGGGAGAGAGCGGGGCTGTGGGATTCGTTTGGGATTGATACAGGGCTATGCGAAGAGAGCAGGGCAGTGTGATTAGTTTGGGATTGATACAGGGCTATGGGGAGAGAGCGGGGCAGTGGGATTAGTTTGGGATTGATACAGGGCTATGGGGAGAGAGCGGGGCTGTGGGATTACTTTTGGATTGATACAGGGCTATGGGAAGAGAGCGGGGCAGTGGGATTAGTTTGGGGATTGATACAGGGCGATGGTGAGAGAGCGGGGCAGTGGGATTAGTTTGGGGATTATTACGGGGCTATGGGGAGAGAGCGGGGCAGTGGGATTAGTTTGGGGATTGATACGGGGTTTTGGGGAGAGAGCGGGGCAGTGGGATTAGTTTGGCGATTGGTACGGGGCTATGGGGAGAGAGCGGGGCAGTGGGATTAGTTTGGGGATCGATACAGGGCTATGGGGAGAGAGCGGGGCAGTGGGATTTGGGATCGATACAGGGCTATGGGGAGAGAGCGAGGCAGTGGGATTAGTTTGGGGATTGATACAGAGCTATGGGGAGAGAGCGGGGCAGTGGGATGAGTTTGGGATTGATACAGGGCTATGGGGAGAGAGCGGGGCAGTGGGTTTAGTTTGAGATTGATACAGGGCTATGGGGAGAGAGCGGGGCTGTGGGATTAGTTTGGGTTTGATACGGCTATGGGGAGAGAGCGGGGCAGTGGGATTAGTTTGGGTTTGATACGGCTATGGGGAGAGAGCGGGGCAGTGGGATAAGTTTGGGATTGATACAGGGCTATGGGGAGATAGCGGGGCAGTGGGATTAGTTTGTGGATTGATACAGGGCTATGGGGAGAGAGCGTGGCAGTGGGATTAGTTTGGGATTGATACAGGGCTATGGGGAGAGAGCGGGGCAGTGGGATTAGTTTCAGATTGATACAGGGCTATGCGGAGAGAGCGGGGCAGTGGGATTATTTTGGGTTTGATACAGGGCTATGGGGAGAGAGCGGGGCAGTGGGATTAGTTTGGGGATTGATACGGGGCCATGGGGAGAGAGCGGGGCAGCGGGATTAGTTTGGGGATTGATACAGGGCTATGGGGAGAGAGCGGGGAAGTGGGATTAGTTTGGGGATTGATACAGGGCTATGGGGAGAGTGCGGGGCAGTGGGATTAGTTTGGGATCGATACAGGGCTATGGGGAGAGTGTGGGGCAGTGGGATGAGTTTGGGATTGATACAGGGCTACGGGGAGAGAGCGGGGCAGTGGGTTTAGTTTGAGATTGATACAGGGCTATGGGGAGAGAGCGGGGCAGTGGGATTAGTTTGGGATTGATACAGGGCTATGGGGAGAGAGCGGGGCAATGGGATTAGATTGGGTTTGATACGGCTATGGGGAGAGAGCGGGGCAGTGGGATTAGTTTGGGATTGATACAGGGCTATGGGGAGAGCGGGGCAGTGGGATTAGTTTGGTATTGATACAGGGCTATGCGGAGAGAGCGGGGCAGTGGGATTAGTTTGAGATTGATACAGGGCTATGGGGAGAGAGCGGGGCAGTGGGATTAGTTTGTGGATTGATACAGGTCTATGCGGAGAGAGCGGGGCAGTGGGATTTGTTCCAGATTGATACAGGGCTATGCGGAGAGAGCGGGGCAGTGGGATTAGTTTGGTTTTGATACAGGGCTATGGGGAGAGAGCAGGGCAGTGGGATTAGTTTGGGTTTGATACAGGACTATGGGGAGAGAGCGGGGCAGTGGGATTAGTTTGGCTTTGATATAGGACTATGGGGAGAGAGCGGGGCAGTCGGATTAGTTTGGGTTTGATACGGCTATGGGGAGAGAGCGGGGCAGTGGGATTAATTTGGGATTGATACAGGGTTATGGGGAGAGCGGGGCAGTGGGATTAGTTTGTGGATTGATACAGGCTATGCGGAGAGAGCGGGGCATTGGGATTAGTTTGAGATTGATACAGGGCTATGCGGAGAGAGCGGGGCAGTGGGATTAGCTTGCGATTGATCCAGGGCTATGCGGAGAGAGCGAGGAAGTGGGATTAGTTTGGGATTGATACAGGGCTATGGGGAGAGAGCGGGGCAGTGGGATTAGTTTGGGATTGATAGAGCGCTATGGGGAGAGAGCGGGGCAGTGGGATTAGTTTCGGGATTGATACAGGGCTATGGGGAGAGAGCGGGGCAGTGGGATTAGTTTGGGGATTGATACGGGGCTATGGGGAGAGAGCTGGGCAGTGCGATTAGTTTGGGGATTGATACGGGGCTATGGGGAGAGAGCGGGGCAGCGGGATTAGATTGGGGATTGAGGCAGGGCTATGGGGAGAGAGCGGGGCAGCGGGATTAGTTTGGGGATTGATACAGGGCTATGGGGAGAGAGCGGGGCAGTCGGATGAGTTTGGGATTGATACAGTGCTATGGGGACAGAGCGGGGCAGTGGGTTTAGTTTGTGATTGATACAGGGCTATGGGGAGAGTGCGGGGCAATGGGATTAGTTTGAGATTGATACAGGGCTATGGGGAGAGAGCGGGGCAGTGGGATTAGTTTGGGTTTGATACAGGGCTATGGGGAGAGAGCGGGGCAGTGGGATTAGTTTGGGTTTGATACGGCTATGGGGAGAGAGCGGGGCAGTGGGATTAGTTTGGGTTTGATACGGCTATGGGGAGAGAGCGGGGCAGTGGGATTAGTTTCAGATTGATACAGGGCTATGCGGAGAGAGCGGGGCAGTGGGATTAGTTTGGGTTTGATACTGTCGGGGGTTTCTCTTGCTCTTTCTGCTCTCCTGCCAGGCTTCGTGCAATAATTACCCTTGAGTAGTTCGACCCACTCCCCCCTACGGTTCTAGACCTTGGACTTAGGTGCAGAGAACAGTAGTGCAGAGAAAGAACTCAATAGACCAGGTTGAATAGCACGAAATGGATGCTTTTATTTTTAAACAGTTTGAAGCATTACAAAATACATGTCATAGGCACAGATTAAAGTTACTACAATCATGCACAAATTTATGAACTTGACTCTATGGAAATGGGGAACACACGGCACATCGAAAAAGGGGAAACACATTACGATTTCCCTTAACTCCCTCCCCTATACCTAAACTAAGTTTCGACCTGGGGAACTTGGGATCATGCTCACCACTCTCGAAATCGTGAGAAAGGGGGTTCGCAGCCTTTTTGGCACCGCTTTCCGTCGTCACGTGGATTTGGAAACTTCTGGCGCAGTCGATATTCTCTCCTCCCTCGAGGCGGTGGGGTAGACCCAGCCTCGATGAGCGCTCGTTAAGGTTGAGATCCACTAAGTCAATTTGGGTTCATGGAGCAGACCCAGATGCAGGCTATGCACTTGGGAGAATCTTGTGGCATCGATCGCCGGTTCTCCAGAGGGTTTCTTCTCCGTCGGCCTGGGTCGTCGATGATCTCCCGACCCCAGTACCCGGGCCACCCTCGTCGTCTTCTCGTCGTGGCCGAGCCTTGTTTGGCTGAACACCGACCACGTTGTCCTTTTACCGAAACCGTCCGTCTTTAAAAAAACGAAAACGTTTTCATCGATCTGCCAAAGTGGAAGAGGCGCCGATCCGGGCACCGTCCGCCCTTCGTTCGTTCCTCGTAGAAGAAAGTTCTTGAAGAAATGGAAGCCTGAAGTCGCCCAACAAGAAGCCGTGACAGTGAAGAAGAAGTTGTTCAAGTAACCCGGAGTCCGAAGTAACTTAGATGGACTTTCAATCCATAGTTATACTCTTTTGGGACAGTCTTATCTCCCGCCAAATCATAGTCCTGTCTTTGTATTAATTTTGGCGGGCAGAAATCTCTGCAGGGGCGCTTTGTCTTGTAACGGAGCCGGTGATAACTTAAACTGGCCTTCCTGGCCGATAATGTCTTTCAATGTCTTTTGCATTGTCACCGTGGCTCGGTTCGCATATTGATCGGTCCGGACATTTTCCTTGATGGCTGCTAAACGGTTTTTCCTTTGTACGATAAATGGGTATAAGTGTTTTTACATTGTCCGCCCATATCTTGATGGGCCCCATCCTGTACTTATAATCCATTGAATATGTATGCTGTTGCCCTGAGTTTCGGTTCCCAGAGACTGGCTTTCGTGGGCTCACTGTCTTCAATCCACAAGCCTGTCTGGCTTGCAGTAACAGAAATAAAATGGTTCATAAACTGATCACGGGGCCTGGCGGCCATTTTGTATGCCCTTTTATCAAAGGTTTTTCTGTGCAAGCTTACTTTGGTCAATAAACAGTCTTATTTTATCCAGTTTTCTTGCGTGATTTTTGCTGAAAATTGCGAATCTTACAGGCCCCCCTGTGATACTGATAGCTTGCTTAAAGTATCAATAATCCTTGATGAGCAAATTTTCCCTGATTCCCCACATCCAAACATTCCTGGCACTTAACTATCTATGCCCCTCACGACACATGCAGTTCCCATTTCCGGAGAAAATGAAAATTACCTCATGCACATTTGGAATCATAGACAGCAAAACTTAAACGACAACATCTTCACCTGTCAGATGGGCAGGGGTTGATACCCTTTTGCGCCATCTGCATGCATCTTTTATTAATCCAAAAAACTTACTAACAACTAATAACATAACCATACTTATTTCCTTATAACCCAAAACAATCAAAAAAAAAAAAAAAAAATTTTAAATGGAGGGACGCTTAATCTTATACTAGCAGCTTAGAGTGGGGTATCTGCTTCCCCCATCTGCACATAGCGTTCTCTCCATTCTCCTGTGTTCTCGTGCCTCTGGAGGCGTTTGCCTCTTTTGCAATGCACGAAGAGCAAAAATATCACAATCAAAACCTGACATACTACTAGGATATGGGATGCTATTCTAATCCAGGCGGGGACCTCTATGTTGGTGAACAAGTCCCACCATGGTGGGATGGTTATGTCCAATATGTCTTTTCCTATCTCTAAAGTCTTCTGCTCCAGTGTATAGAAATGTTTCTGCGAAACTATAACGGCTTTTAAAACCTTGGTGAGGTGTTCGGGAAGAGGGGGAATGACATAACCAAAATGCGCGACAAATCGTTGTAAGTCTGTGAAATTCTCTTTGATAGTGATGTGTACAGTGGAGGGCGCAGGAATGGGAACAATTCGTTGTTGTGCCACTTGAACCTCGGCCCTGGGTTTGAAACAGAAACTGCTATCACCGACCGAACACCACTCGTGTTGTCCATATCGGTACTGAGGCGCTGCAGTGGTGACGCAGTATGTCCCACCCCCGATATATGCTACCTGTGGGGGCACATGGTCCTCTGCCATTGCCTCCATGGTGCAATTCACCGGCTTCGCGCTAGCGGTTCTGAACCCGCACTGTGGTTTCAAAAAGGCATTCAAGTGCTGGGGACACAGGATGATGTGTGCTCCCCGGCTCCGACATCCCGAGAGGTCGGTGCCTGTCATCGTACGCTCCCATCTGATGACGTAAGGCGGGACCACTGCGTAACGAATGTGTGCGCCCCCCTGAATGACTCCAATGTTCTCTACTCTGTATACCGGGGCGGGCTTTGCTGCGGGACCCAACACCGGCATTCTTACTACTATTCCCATAATAGTGTGATTCGAATGTCCGCAGTCCACTGGAACTGGGTATGCTTCTGCGGCTAGTCTGAGCTGGCACGGGCTTAATGCATTCTCAAAAGGGTGGAGCGCTTGCAAGTGCTTGTTGCTGATCCAGGACGGGACCAAACCCTGTTTTAAATCCTCAAGATTACTGCGGCCCTCGCCCAATAACCACGCCCCGTACAGCACACAGGCCTCGTTTTGCGCAGCTTGATCGGACGCATTCCGATCCTCCTTAATGAGTGCATTTACCGTTCTCGCGTGTTTCTCCAGCTCAGCAATTATGTCCTTAAAGTGTAGTGTCATGGCCTGGTCCTCATGCAACTCAGAACCCACGACCTTGTTTTCGTCTGTCAATATGTTCCTTAACTGGGCTTTTAAACCGTTGATCTGTGTCTGCAGTTCCACGTTATCTAGAGCGTTGACAACAGATGTCCCGGTATTAAAAGCAGTGAATATGTCATTTACAGTACCCCTTCTTTGCCTCCCGACTCGATCCAAAACTTCTGGCGGTGTGGTGTATAATTTGTCTCTGTCGATGTCGGCAAAGTCAAATTCGTAAAATTGTCTAAACATACTGGTTAACAGGACCTGGTATAATTGTTCCGTTTCTTTGGGACACCACTCCGGCAATCTTACCTCAGTGAGATTTAAAATCACTGAGGCCACCGCGTAGTGTACCCCTTGGTACAGCACCTGACCGGTGGGTACCAATACTAAACCGTTCCCGGGTCCCTTGGTGGTGGTTGGGCACCCTCCTTTCTGGGCTAGTGCTACCGGAAGCGTGGGCAGGGGCTTGCGTGGGCGGGTGATGAGTTCAGTGGCGTTCACCGGAATAGGGGAGTATGGGGCTCCGCACGCTCGAGTGCTAACATCCCATCTCATCCCCTTCCCTTCATCCTGCCACTGCCTCTGGAAGAAGATGGACACGCCCTTGGGGCAGACGCGTCTCGAACCCCACATACAGACATATATTCCCTCATCCGGTTCCCACCATTTGTCCCAACACACACGTAATTGTCCGTGAGTTCCCGTAATAGTCCGATGGGTATTATTACCCAGTCGCTCCCACTCGACCGTAGAGTTTCTCATGTCCTTTCCCAGCTTTCGTAGCCACCACCATCGCCTTGGTGGTACGTTCCCATTGCACACCAGACAAATCCTCTTTCCCACGGTGACGCTGACTCTGGGCGCTAGGATCCTCACTCGAGGGCACGTTAATGAAGTCTCTTGGTAGGCAAAACCGAAATTGCTGGAATATTCCGTAGAATTCGTTCCCAGCCAACCTGGCCATCTCCCTTGGTGGAAGTAGGTGGCGGTTTCCTCTACCTCTCGCTCCCCCGTCCCATCCGTTGCGATGGGGGCCGTGTCCCCGGAGCACCCGAAAATGATGACGTCCTTGGTGCGGCCTCGGTAGGCCCACCCGCACCCGATCGCCATGAACGCGACGACAATCCTTTCCATCGTATCCCAGGTTTCTGTAACCAACAAAATGATGTAGCCGGGCTCCCGATAGGTGCTGGCCTAAATTAATTGGACGCGCGGGTTCCTGGACCCCGCTCCCTAACAAACACACATACCGGGCAGACTTCAAAATTGCACTCTTAACACCATATACTTTACATTCCTTAAACTATGACCATAATTACCTATCTTAACTTATGTACAGCGCCGCCCTCCGTGGGGCGGCTTTCCGAATCCCTGTGAGGTCTGTCGTGTGCCACACCCTGCGGTGGGGCTGCATTGATCTTTGGCCTTGATCCCCCGCAGCCTGTCGCTGCTGAACGGGGATCATGTCTTCCTGGGGCTGCTTTAAACCGTGGTTGGGGAGGATGGGGAGAATCTGGCCAAAATTTTCTGGGCTGGGGCGCTCGAGCTGACCTACGAGGGGCTGCTTTGGGTTGGGCTCCCGGGGCCAATGGACCTGGGGTCGTGACTGTTACCGTCACAGCCTGTGGTTCCTCCACAGCTGCCGGCTCCAGCTCCCCTTCCTCAGGCTCCGCCCCCCCGGGGTCGGGATCTGTGGCTTCCGACTCCACCTCACCTGTCCCTACAGGTAACGAGTCTCCACCCCCACTCCCTACCTCCCCCAAGCTTGAGTCGAGGGCGGGACTGCCGTCCTCTGACTCTTCCTCCTCCGTGATTGGGTCTAAAGCGAGGTTGAGCTGTTCGGGCTCTCCCCTGCCTAAATCCCATTCAAAAGATGAGACCTCCCACTCCAATGGGATGGCCTCTCCCTTCACGCAGGCTACTGCTCCAGCCTGTGTGGTCTGTGACTCTGTTACAGGCTGAGGATCTTTGTTCTCAGACCTGGTCCCCTTTGGTGGCCCTGGTGTACCCGGTTTAAACAGTTTACACTGGTTGATGTGAAACCATTTGGTACGTCGGGGCGTCTTCACTGCATAAACCATGGGGCTGGCTTTGTCTACAATGCTGTATGGCCCCATGTACAGTGGTTCAAAACTCCCTACCCTGGCGTAGTTTCGGACCATGACCTGGTCCCCGACTACCCACTCTTGTTGTTTCCGAGGTTCCAACAACAGTTTATTTCCCTGGTGCTGTCTTCCCATGTTCCCAGCCGCCTGCCCATAAATCTGTCTCAGGCGCTCCAAGAGGGTTTGGGCGAATTTGTCCCGTTTCACCTCTCGGAGCTGGCCCTCAGTGAGCACCGGGGCTAGCACATGGGTGGGTGTTCGCATGATCCTTCCAGTCATTAACTCGTGCGGGGAATACCCCGTGCTTTTGGACTGGCTGGCTCGGATCCCCATGAGGACTAAAGGCAGGACCTCCGCCCATTTCTGGGGCGAGCCCATTGTCTCTTTCCTCAGCTTTTCCTTGAGGGTCCGATTCATACGCTCAACAATCCCGGATGACTGGGGATTGTATGCTACGTGCCACTTTCCCTCAATGCCCAAGAGCCTGAGGGCGTTCTGCATTACTTGACCGGTGAACTGACTCCCTTGGTCGGACTCTACAAAACGGGGGAGTCCCCACCGTGAGAACACTTCCCGAATCAAGATCTTAGCAGTACCCAGTGCCGTAGCTGTTCTGCACGGGAAGGCTTCTACCCATTTGGTGAACACATCTACCAGGACAAGGCAGTACTTATAGCCTCCCTGGGCGGCGGGCAGGGGCCCTATGTAGTCGACCTGAATCGACTGCCATGGTCCCTCTACCCTCCTGATGTGCCCCATGGGCACCTTCCTTTTGTGGGGGTCTGGGTTGTTAGCAGCACACACAAGACAGCTTGCGCAGAACTCGCGGACATCGTCCCGAAGTCCCGGCCACCATCCCGCCTGTTCCACCCGTTGCCAGGTGACCTCAGGTCCGGGGTGTCCCGCTCCTGGACCCTCGTGGGCCAATTGCAGGAATTCCCTTCGGTGCTGCTGCGGCACAACCCACTGCTCCTTTCGGAACAGCATACCTTCTTTGACTGTGAGGGCTGCCGTACTGTACGGACCTTCTACCTGTTTGCCCTCTGTGATGGCTTTTAGGACTGCTTTTAGGGCGGGATCCAGGGTTTGGACGGTCTTTAGGTCTGGGGGCGGTGTCACCCCTGTGTTCCCGGGAATTCCCTCCCTGCCTTGGATCGCCGCCACGGGTCCGGGTTCGTATGGGTCCCAGAGAATGCCGCTGCGGGCACCCTCCCTGGCTAGCGCATCCGCCTGCTGGTTGCCCTGACTGCGGGGTTCTGTAATGGAGTGAGCCTTCACCTTATGGATGAACACCTCTCCTTTCTCCCCCACAGCTGCTAGGATCTTCTCCAGCAAGGGCTTAACTGTTAAAGGCCGCCCGTCCGCGGAGGTGTACCCGCGTCGGGACCAGATGGCGAGGTACTCCGTACACGAATTGCACGTGAACATGCTGTCTGAGCAAATCGTGTATGGGGTTGGGAAAATCTCGGGGTGGGTAACCACGTACGCCACCGCGGACAGTTCAGCCTGCTGCGCGCTCATAGTGCTGGGGAGCTTAATTGCCAGGGCAATGTTTGCCGCAGGGTCATAAACTCCACACCCTGTGAGTCGCTTGCCGTCAGCTACAGTGCTAGAACCGTCTACGTAGATCTCGCGGCCCGTGGGATGTATCCCGGCCCGTAAACCTATGTTAACTTCCCATACCCCTTCTACGGAACATTGATGGGCTGTCCCGGGATATGCCATATCCATCTGGGAAAGGAGGAGGGTCCAGCGCGCAATCCGAGCGCTGCTTACGGTCCCATCCTTAATCCTCCCGTCCAGAAGCATCTTCGTGGGGGTGTGATGGGTGAGGAGCGTAATGGGAGAGGTCCCTGTGAAGATCACTGATCTGTTCACAGCCCAATGCGTGGCCAGGAGATGCCGTTCGCAATTGGAGAAACTCCTCTCCACATCCGTGAGCACCCTGGAGGAATAAACTACTGGTCTTAGCTTGCCGTGCCGCTCTTGGAGCAGTACTGCGCTCAGGCTGTCCCCACTAGCGGCTACCTCCAGAAAGAACTCCTCTCCCCCATCTATGGCCCCTAGGGCTGGCGCGGTCTGCAGATCTCTTTTCAACTTCTCGAATGCTGCCTGGCACCCCTCGTCCCAAGACCACTCAACTCCCTTGTGTAAGAGTCGAAGTAGCGGGGCCGCTGTGGCAGCATAGTCCTCGATGAAATCTCTGCAGTACCCGGTCAATCCCAAAAAGGACCTTACACCCGTTACTGTGTTGGGAATCGGCAGATCTTGTATAGATTCCCGTCTGGCCTTATCTATGGCTCTTTCCCCAGCGCGGATGGCCAGACCCAGGAATTTAACTTCCTGCTGGCCGATCTGGGCTTTCTTTGGGTTTACTTTGAAACCCTTCCTTTCTAACAGTTCCAACAATTCGGCTAACAGTGGGCCGTGCTGCTCCCTTGTATCTGTGAACAGGAGTAAGTCGTCCACATACTGCACTATCTGGTGGGGCTGGCTGAACTCTTTCAAACTCCCCGCCATACACTGATGGAAAATGCTGGGGCTGTTGTGAAAACCCTGTGGTAAGCAGTTCCAGGTGTACTGTTGCCCTTTGAAAGTAAAGGCAAACTTGTACTGGTCCTCCCGCCGCAGCGGAATGGACCAAAAACCGTTCGAGATGTCCAGCACCGTGAATGTGGTCGCCGATGCTGGAATACTCCCTATTAAGTCTGCAACTGCTGCTACCGTGGGCGCGCAGGCTGGGATATTACTATTGAGGACTCTATAGTCCACCGTGGCTCTCCACGAATTGTCCGGTTTCTTTACCGGCCATAATGGGGAGTTCACGTGGGTGGCTATCGTCCTCAATACGCCCTGCTGTACCAATGAAGATATTGCTGTCTCCATGTCGGGTTCTGCCTCCTTGGGGAAATTATACTGCTTTTGGGGTCGGATCATGGGGTCCCCGTCTACGCTGACTTCGAACCCAGTGACTCTCCCGCAGTCGTGCTTGTGGGTGGCGAACGCGGTCAGATTTTCTGACACACGCGCCTGCAAGTCCGTTGGGACGTTTGTTATCATGAGCTCGAGATCGTAACCTCCTGATGGCTTCATAGTGCACAGGGCCCCCTTTTCTTCCTTCCCCGGGATTACGACTACCTTACCTAAACCGCCCTCGGCTCCCCAGAGACAGTGATTTCTCAGGTCCACGAGGATCCCGTGTTCCACCAAGAAATCAGCCCCGAGGATGCCTTTCCCCCCCCCCTCTTTCCACTTCAATAGGATGCACGTCCATGTGGTGTGGAGCGCTCCCAACTGAATGGAGAGCGGGAGGGAGTGCGCGCCAGCCTGTGCTCTACCTGTGAAACCCGCTACTAAATATGGAGCCTGGGCGGACAGAGGTGAGGCAAAAGGTTTGTCCGTGTGGATCAAGGTACACGAAGCTCCCGTATCCAACAGGTAACTACCCCTTTGTTTCTCCACCTCCATCTCCACCACAGGTCTTCTCCAAGCGTCATAGCGGAGCGGACACAAGTAGATGGGCTGCGCGGGCGTCAGTCATTTAGGTGTTTCGGCTGGGGTCTCGGGGGCGATAGGGCTGTTAGCAACCGCTACCTTCCCCTGCCAGGTCATCAGAGACCGCATAGTCTCCAAGACTGACTCGATCGCAGCGGGGTCCACAACCGCACCACCCCCTTCATTCGGGGCAAAGGCTACGGTTGGGTTCTGGACTGGTGTTGGGGCAGCGGCCTGCACTTGTGGTTGTGCTGGTGTTGGGGAAACTCTCGGGCCGTTGGCGACTCGGGCTTGGGCTCGATCTTGGGCTGCGGCGAACGCTCTCTCCCTCTTATCCTTCCAAGGATTCCTACAGTCCTTGCGCCAATGACCCTCCTTCCCACACCCGTAACAACTGCTATTTGCTTGGGGATGGCGATTTCCCTCCTGATGCCATTCCTTTTTAGCAGAGGCTGCGGGTCTCACCTCATGCACCTTTCCTTTCACAACAGGCGTTTTCTTGCCCTTGTTGTTTCTATAACTGATCGTGAGCTGATCTAGTACTACTTCCTCCGTGGAGCGGGCGTTAGTGGGGTCAAACCATGCTTTGGCCTGTTCCTTCACTACTGGCAGGCAACCTGCTACCAGGCACCGAAGCCAGTGAGCCCTTTGTTCGCCATCCAGCCCGGCCCGGGCCGGCCGGCCCGGGCAGCTGCGCCGATACACTGGCCACAACCTGTCGGCGAAAACCCGTGGGGGTTCTCCCTCTAGCTGCACTGTCTTTTCTAAACGGAGGAACGGAGTTCCGTCCCCCTCTCCCATGATCTCCAGAATCTCATCCCGTAGCAACTCATAGTCCCTGTGCCCTCTCTTGCTCTCGTCAGGGAGACACTGGAGGAGCGAACTGTCCAGGGAGAACAGCAGCATTTTAGACTGTTCAACCCCGTCGCAGTCATTGACTGCTGCGGTCTGCTCCACGTCCCTGAAATGCACGGAGGGATCTCCTGACTCGGAGAGTTTTGGGATGTGACTTATCATCTCTCTTAGCTGTCGTGCGCTATGAGGCATTATGATCTGACTCTCAAGGGGTCCGTCATCGCCATTTTCTTCATTTGGACCGATCCTCCGGTGTCTCGTTGGACACATTGGCGCCGACCCCGACTCTACTGTCTGGGGTTGCTCTACCTCAGGGCTCTCTTCCTCTACCGTCTCCGTCTCCTGTCCCGGAGTCCAAGACTCCTCATAGGCAGGAGGCGCAGAAGGTTCGGGGGTTGGTACCCCAACTGCCTCTTGTGGAATCGGTCTTTTGGATTCCTTGGCTAGCAACAGCTGACTCGCTGGTGGATTTATGAGACACACCAACCCGTTTGCCTTCGCTAGGGCCTTTCTCAGGTCCTCTAGCTCCCGGCGGCAAGTGCTGTGGTCGGTGTTCTCAGATCTATCCTCCATGGCCATTTTATATGCTGCCCTGGCTCCCAGGAGCTTTTCCTCTTGGGCATCTACTTGTTTGGCTAGACGGGAACACCTCTCTCTCATTCTACCTTCACTGGCCTTGGCCTCAACGACCTGACATTTTAAATATTCTACCCGGGTTTCGTGGCAGCGAATTACAGAGCGGCGTTCCTGGTTCAGCGCGTCAAGCGATTCAATCAGTTTTTGACCTCCCGCAACCTTTTCCTCCACGCCTTTAAGCAAGCCGTTGATCTGGACTGTCTGTGCTGCAACTACCTGGTCCAAAAGCTGGACTTGCTTCTTGTAGCACATCAGCCAGACCGCCTTTTCTACAGATTTCTTATGCTCTCTACCCGCTGTCCACTTGATGGCTGCGTCTAGCGGGCGCCTATCCCTTAGTAGATCAGATATCCATTGTTTTGTGAGGTTGACTTTTCCGAAAACATAATCTGCTATTCTTTCATCCATCACATTTCGTTTATTCAGATCTTGATCTAACACACTACTTTCCTGCTGCCAAGGTCCTGCCGCGGTCGCCATTTCTGTAGGGGGTTTCTCTTGCTCTTTCTGGTCTCCTGCCAGGCTTCGTGCAATAATTACCCTTGAGTGGTTTGACCCACTCCCCCCTACGGTTCTAGACCTTGGACTTAGGTGCAGAGAACAGTAGTGCAGAGAAAGAACTCAATAGACCAGGTTGAATAGCACGAAATGGATGCTTTTATTTTTAAACAGTTTGAAGCATTACAAAATACATGTCATAGGCACAGATTAAAGTTACTACAATCATGCACAAATTTATGAACTTGACTCTATGGAAATGGGGAACACACGGCACATCGAAAAAGGGGAAACACATTACGATTTCCCTTAACTCCCTCCCCTATACCTAAACTAAGTTTCGACCTGGGGAACTTGGGATCATGCTCACCACTCTCGAAATCGCGAGAAAGGGGGTTCGCAGCCTTTTTGGCACCGCTTTCCGTCGTCACGTGGATTTGGAAACTTCTGGCGCAGTCGATATTCTCTCCTCCCTCGAGGCGGTGGGGTAGACCCAGCCTCGATGAGTGCTCGTTAAGGTTGAGATCCACTAAGTCAATTTGGGTTCATGGAGCAGACCCAGATGCAGGCTATGCACTTGGGAGAATCTTGTGGCATCGATCGCCGGTTCTCCAGAGGGTTTCTTCTCCGTCGGCCTGGGTCGTCGATGATCTCCCGACCCCAGTACCCGGGCCACCCTCGTCGTCTTCTCGTCGTGGCCGAGCCTTGTTTGGCTGAACACCGACCACGTTGTCCTTTTACCGAAACCGTCCGTCTTTAAAAAAACGAAAACGTTTTCATCGATCTGCCGAAGTGGAAGAGGCGCCGATCCGGGCACCGTCCGCCCTTCGTTCGTTCCTCGTAGAAGAAAGTTCTTGAAGAAATGGAAGCCTGAAGTCGCCCAACAAGAAGCCGTGACAGTGAAGAAGAAGTTGTTCAAGTAACCCGGAGTCCGAAGTCACTTAGATGGACTTTCAATCCATAGTTATACTCTTTTGGGACAGTCTTATCTCCTGCCAAATCATAGTCCTGTCTTTGTATTAATTTTGGCGGGCAGAAATCTCTGCAGGGGCGCTTTGTCTTGTAACGGAGCCGGTGATAACTTAAACTGGCCTTCCTGGCCGATAATGTCTTTCAATGTCTTTTGCATTGTCACCGTGGCTCGGTTCGCATATTGATCGGTCCGGACATTTTCCTTGATGGCTGCTAAACGGTTTTTCCTTTGTACGATAAATGGGTATAAGTGTTTTTACATTGTCCGCCCATATCTTGATGGGCCCCATCCTGTACTTATAATCCATTGAATATGTATGCTGTTGCCCTGAGTTTCGGTTCCCAGAGACTGGCTTTCGTGGGCTCACTGTCTTCAATCCACAAGCCTGTCTGGCTTGCAGTAACAGAAATAAAATGGTTCATAAACTGATCACGGGGCCTGGCGGCCATTTTGTATGCCCTTTTATCAAAGGTTTTTCTGTGCAAGCTTACTTTGGTCAATAAACAGTCTTATTTTATCCAGTTTTCTTGCGTGATTTTTGCTGAAAATTGCGAATCTTACAATACGGCTATGGGGAGAGAGCGGGGCAGTGGGATTAGTTTCAGATTGATACAGGGCTATGCGGAGAGAGCGGGGCAGTGGGATTAGTTTGGGTTTGATACGGCTATGGGGAGAGAGCGGGGCAGTGGGATTAGTTTCAGATTGATACAGGGCTATGCGGAGAGAGCGGGGCAGTGGGATTAGTTTGGGGATTGATACGGGGCTATGGGGAGAGAGCGGGGCAGCGGGATCAGTTTGGGGATTGATACAGGGCTATGGGGAGAGAGCGGGGCAGTGGGATTAGTTTGGGGATTGATACAGGGCTACGGGGAGAGAGCGTGGCAGTGGGTTTAGTTTGAGATTGATACAGGGCTATGGGGAGAGAGCGGGGCAGTGGGTTTAGTTTGAGATTGATACAGCACTATGGGGAGAGAGGGGGCAGTGGGATTATTTTGGGTTTGATAAAGGGCTATGGGGAGAGAGCGGGGCAGTGGGATTAGTTTGGGGATTGATACGGGGCTATGGGGAGAGAGCGGGGCAGCGGGATTAGTTTGGGGATTGATACAGGGCTATGGGGAGAGAGCGGGGCAGTGGGATTAGTTTGGGGATTGATACAGGGCTATGGGGAGAGAGCGGGGCAGTGGGATTAGTCTGGGGATTGATACAGGGCTATGGGAAGAGAGCGGGGCAGTGGGATTAGTTTGGGATCGATACAGGGCTATGGGGAGAGACCGAGGCAGTGGGATTAGTTTGGGGATTGATACAGGGCTATGGGGAGAGAGCGAGGCAGTGGGATTAGTTTGGGATTGATACAGGGCTATGGGGAGAGAGCGTGGCAGTGGGTTCAGTTTGAGATTGATACAGGGCTATGGGGAGAGAGCGGGGCAGTGGGTTTAGTTTGAGATTGATACAGGGCTATGGGGAGAGAGCGGGGCAGTGGGATTAGTTTGGGATTGATACAGGGCTATGGGGAGAGAGTGGGGCAGTGGGATTAGTTTGGGTTTGATACGGCTATGGGGAGAGAGCGGGGCAGTGGGATTAGTTTGGGATTGATACAGGGCTATGGGTAGAGCGGGGCAGTGGGATTAGTTTGGGATTGATACAGGGCTATGCGGAGAGAGCGAGGCAGTGGGATTAGTTTGTGGATTGATAGAGGGCTATGCGGAGAGAGCGGGGCAATGGGATTAGTTTCAGATTGATAGAGGGCTATGCGGAGAGAGCGGGGCAGTGGGATTAGTTTGGTTTTGATACAGGGCTATGGGGAGAGAGCGGGTCAGTGGGATTAGTTTGGGTTTGATACAGGACTATGGGGAGAGAGCGGGGCAGTGGGATTAGTTTGGCTTTGATACAGGACTATGGGGAGAGAGCGGGGCAGTGGGATTAGTTTGGGTTTGATACGGCTATGGGGAGAGAGCGGGGCAGTGGGATTAGTTTGGGTTTGATACAGGGCTATGGGGAGAGCGGGGCAGTGGGATTAGTTTGGGATTGATACAGGGCTATGCGGAGAGAGCGGGGCAGTGGGATTAGTTTGGGTTTGATACGGCTATGGGGAGAGAGCGGGGCAGTGGGATTAATTTGGGATTGATACAGGGCAATGGGGAGAGCGGGGCAGTGGGATTAGTTTGTGGATTGATACAGGCTATGCGGAGAGAGCGGGGCAGTGGGATTAGTTTGAGATTGATACAGGGCTATGCGGAGAGAGCGAGGAAGTGGGATTAGTTTGGGATTGATACAGGGCTATGGGGAGAGAGCGGGGCAGTGGGATTAGTTTGGGATTGATACAGGGCTATGCGGAGAGAGCGGGGCTGTGGGATTAGTTTGAGATTGATACAGGGCTATGCGGAGAGAGCGGGGCAGTGGGATTAGTTTGAGATTGATACAGGGCTATGGGGAGAGAGCGGGGCAGTGGGATCAGTTTGGGATTGATACAGGCTATGGGGAGAGAGCGGGGCAGTGGGATTAGTTTGGGATTGATACAGGGCTATGGGGAGACAGCGGGGCAGTGGGATTAGTTTGGGGATTGATACGGGGCTATGGGGAGAGAGCGGGGCAGTGGGATTAGTTTGGGGATTGATACGGGGCTATGGGGAGAGAGCGGGGCAGTGGGATTAGTTTGGGGATTGATACGGGGCTATGGGGAGAGAGCGGGGCAGCGGGATTAGTTTGGGGATTGATACAGGGCTATGGGGAGAGAGCGGGGCAGCGGGATTAGTTTGGGGATTGATACAGGGCTATGGGGAGAGAGCGGGGCAGTGGGATTAGTTTGGGGATTGATACAGGGCTATGGGGAGAGAGCGCGGCAGTGGGATGAGTTTGGGATTGATACAGTGCTATGGGGACAGAGCGGGGCAGTGGGTTTAGTTTGTGATTGATACAGGGCTATGGGGAGAGTGCGGGGCAATGGGATTAGTTTGAGATTGATACAGGGCTATGGGGAGAGAGCGGGGCAGTGGGATTAGTTTGGGATTGATACAGGGCTGTGGGGAGAGAGCGGGGCAGTGGGATTAGTTTGGGGATTGATACAGGGCTATGGGGTGAGAGCGGGGCAGTGGGATGAGTTTGGGATTGATACAGGGCTACGGGGAGAGAGCGGGGCAGTGGGTTTAGTTTGAGATTGATACAGGGCTATGGGGAGAGAGCGGGGCAATGGGATTAGTTTGGGATTGATACAGGGCTATGGGGAGAGAGCGGGGCAGTGGGATTAGTTTGGGTTTGATACGGCTATGGGGAGAGAGCGGGGCATGGGATTAGTTTGGGATTGATACAGGGCTATGGGGAGAGCGGGGCAGTGGGATTAGTTTGGGATTGATACAGGGCTATGCAGAGAGAGCGGGGCAGTGGGATTAGTTTGAGATTGATACAGGGCTATGGGGAGAGAGCGGGGCAGTCGGATGAGTTTGGGATTGATACAGTGCTATGGGGACAGAGCGGGGCAGTGGGTTTAGTTTGTGATTGATACAGGGCTATGGGGAGAGTGCGGGGCAATGGGATTAGTTTGAGATTGATACAGGGCTATGGGGAGAGAGCGGGGCAGTGGGATTAGTTTGGGTTTGATACAGGGCTATGGGGAGAGAGCGGGGCAGTGGGATTAGTTTGGGTTTGATACGGCTATGGGGAGAGAGCGGGGCAGTGGGATTAGTTTGGGTTTGATACGGCTATGGGGAGAGAGCGGGGCAGTGGGATTAGTTTCAGATTGATACAGGGCTATGCGGAGAGAGCGGGGCAGTGGGATTAGTTTGGGTTTGATACTGTAGGGGGTTTCTCTTGCTCTTTCTGCTCTCCTGCCAGGCTTCGTGCAATAATTACCCTTGAGTAGTTCGACCCACTCCCCCCTACGGTTCTAGACCTTGGACTTAGGTGCAGAGAACAGTAGTGCAGAGAAAGAACTCAATAGACCAGGTTGAATAGCACGAAATGGATGCTTTTATTTTTAAACAGTTTGAAGCATTACAAAATACATGTCATAGGCACAGATTAAAGTTACTACAATCATGCACAAATTTATGAACTTGACTCTATGGAAATGGGGAACACACGGCACATCGAAAAAGGGGAAACACATTACGATTTCCCTTAACTCCCTCCCCTATACCTAAACTAAGTTTCGACCTGGGGAACTTGGGATCATGCTCACCACTCTCGAAATCGTGAGAAAGGGGGTTCGCAGCCTTTTTGGCACCGCTTTCCGTCGTCACGTGGATTTGGAAACTTCTGGCGCAGTCGATATTCTCTCCTCCCTCGAGGCGGTGGGGTAGACCCAGCCTCGATGAGCGCTCGTTAAGGTTGAGATCCACTAAGTCAATTTGGGTTCATGGAGCAGACCCAGATGCAGGCTATGCACTTGGGAGAATCTTGTGGCATCGATCGCCGGTTCTCCAGAGGGTTTCTTCTCCGTCGGCCTGGGTCGTCGATGATCTCCCGACCCCAGTACCCGGGCCACCCTCGTCGTCTTCTCGTCGTGGCCGAGCCTTGTTTGGCTGAACACCGACCACGTTGTCCTTTTACCGAAACCGTCCGTCTTTAAAAAAACGAAAACGTTTTCATCGATCTGCCAAAGTGGAAGAGGCGCCGATCCGGGCACCGTCCGCCCTTCGTTCGTTCCTCGTAGAAGAAAGTTCTTGAAGAAATGGAAGCCTGAAGTCGCCCAACAAGAAGCCGTGACAGTGAAGAAGAAGTTGTTCAAGTAACCCGGAGTCCGAAGTCACTTAGATGGACTTTCAATCCATAGTTATACTCTTTTGGGACAGTCTTATCTCCCGCCAAATCATAGTCCTGTCTTTGTATTAATTTTGGCGGGCAGAAATCTCTGCAGGGGCGCTTTGTCTTGTAACGGAGCCGGTGATAACTTAAACTGGCCTTCCTCGCCGATAATGTCTTTCAATGTCTTTTGCATTGTCACCGTGGCTCGGTTCGCATATTGATCGGTCCGGACATTTTCCTTGATGGCTGCTAAACGGTTTTTCCTTTGTACGATAAATGGGTATAAGTGTTTTTACATTGTCCGCCCATATCTTGATGGGCCCCATCCTGTACTTATAATCCATTGAATATGTATGCTGTTGCCCTGAGTTTCGGTTCCCAGAGACTGGCTTTCGTGGGCTCACTGTCTTCAATCCACAAGCCTGTCTGGCTTGCAGTAACAGAAATAAAATGGTTCATAAACTGATCACGGGGCCTGGCGGCCATTTTGTATGCCCTTTTATCAAAGGTTTTTCTGTGCAAGCTTACTTTGGTCAATAAACAGTCTTATTTTATCCAGTTTTCTTGCGTGATTTTTGCTGAAAATTGCGAATCTTACAATACGGCTATGGGGAGAGAGCGGGGCAGTGGGATTAGTTTCAGATTGATACAGGGCTATGCGGAGAGAGCGGGGCAGTGGGATTAGTTTGGGTTTGATACGGCTATGGGGAGAGAGCGGGGCAGTGGGATTAGTTTCAGATTGATACAGGGCTATGCGGAGAGAGCGGGGCAGTGGGATTAGTTTGGGGATTGATACGGGGCTATGGGGAGAGAGCGGGGCAGCGGGATCAGTTTGGGGATTGATACAGGGCTATGGGGAGAGAGCGGGGCAGTGGGATTAGTTTGGGGATTGATACAGGGCTACGGGGAGAGAGCGTGGCAGTGGGTTTAGTTTGAGATTGATACAGGGCTATGGGGAGAGAGCGGGGCAGTGGGTTTAGTTTGAGATTGATACAGCACTATGGGGAGAGAGGGGGCAGTGGGATTATTTTGGGTTTGATAAAGGGCTATGGGGAGAGAGCGGGGCAGTGGGATTAGTTTGGGGATTGATACGGGGCTATGGGGAGAGAGCGGGGCAGCGGGATTAGTTTGGGGATTGATACAGGGCTATGGGGAGAGAGCGGGGCAGTGGGATTAGTTTGGGGATTGATACAGGGCTATGGGGAGAGAGCGGGGCAGTGGGATTAGTCTGGGGATTGATACAGGGCTATGGGAAGAGAGCGGGGCAGTGGGATTAGTTTGGGATCGATACAGGGCTATGGGGAGAGACCGAGGCAGTGGGATTAGTTTGGGGATTGATACAGGGCTATGGGGAGAGAGCGAGGCAGTGGGATTAGTTTGGGATTGATACAGGGCTATGGGGAGAGAGCGTGGCAGTGGGTTCAGTTTGAGATTGATACGGGGCTATGGGGAGAGAGCGGGGCAGTGGGATTAGTTTGGGATTGATACAGGGCTATGGGGAGAGAGTGGGGCAGTGGGTTTAGTTTGAGATTGATACAGGGCTATGGGGAGAGAGCGGGGCAGTGGGATTAGTTTGGGATTGATACAGGGCTATGGGGAGAGAGCGGGGCAGTGGGTTTAGTTTGAGATTGATACAGGGCTATGGGGAGAGAGCGGGGCAGTGGGATTAGTTTGGGATTGATACAGGGCTATGGGGAGAGAGTGGGGCAGTGGGATTAGTTTGGGTTTGATACGGCTATGGGGAGAGAGCGGGGCAGTGGGATTAGTTTGGGATTGATACAGGGCTATGGGTAGAGCGGGGCAGTGGGATTAGTTTGGGATTGATACAGGGCTATGCGGAGAGAGCGAGGCAGTGGGATTAGTTTCAGATTGATAGAGGGCTATGCGGAGAGAGCGGGGCAGTGGGATTAGTTTGGTTTTGATACAGGGCTATGGGGAGAGAGCGGGTCAGTGGGATTAGTTTGGGTTTGATACAGGACTATGGGGAGAGAGCGGGGCAGTGGGATTAGTTTGGCTTTGATACAGGACTATGGGGAGAGAGCGGGGCAGTGGGATTAGTTTGGGTTTGATACGGCTATGGGGAGAGAGCGGGGCAGTGGGATTAGTTTGGGTTTGATACAGGGCTATGGGGAGAGCGGGGCAGTGGGATTAGTTTGGGATTGATACAGGGCTATGCGGAGAGAGCGGGGCAGTGGGATTAGTTTGGGTTTGATACAGGACTATGGGGAGTTAGCGGGGCAGTAGGATTAGTTTGGGTTTGATACGGCTATGGGGAGAGAGCGGGGCAGTGGGATTAATTTGGGATTGATACAGGGCAATGGGGAGAGCGGGGCAGTGGGATTAGTTTGTGGATTGATACAGGCTATGCGGAGAGAGCGGGGCAGTGGGATTAGTTTGAGATTGATACAGGGCTATGCGGAGAGAGTGAGGAAGTGGGATTAGTTTGGGATTGATACAGGGCTATGGGGAGAGAGCGGGGCAGTGGGATTAGTTTGGGATTGATACAGGGCTATGCGGAGAGAGCGGGGCTGTGGGATTAGTTTGAGATTGATACAGGGCTATGCGGAGAGAGCGGGGCAGTGGGATTAGTTTGAGATTGATACAGGGCTATGGGGAGAGAGCGGGGCAGTGGGATCAGTTTGGGATTGATACAGGCTATGGGGAGAGAGCGGGGCAGTGGGATTAGTTTGGGATTGATACAGGGCTATGGGGAGACAGCGGGGCAGTGGGATTAGTTTGGGGATTGATACGGGGCTATGGGGAGAGAGCGGGGCAGTGGGATTAGTTTGGGGATTGATACAGGGCTATGGGGAGAGAGCGGGGCAGTGGGATTTGTTTGGGGATTGATACGGGGCTATGGGGAGAGAGCGGGGCAGTGGGATTAGTTTGGGGATTGATACGGGGCTATGGGGAGAGAGCGGGGCAGCGGGATTAGTTTGGGGATTGATACAGGGCTATGGGGAGAGAGCGGGGCAGCGGGATTAGTTTGGGGATTGATACAGGGCTATGGGGAGAGAGCGGGGCAGTGGGATTAGTTTGGGGATTGATACAGGGCTATGGGGAGAGAGCGGGGCAGTGGGATGAGTTTGGGATTGATACAGTGCTATGGGGACAGAGCGGGGCAGTGGGTTTAGTTTGTGATTGATACAGGGCTATGGGGAGAGTGCGGGGCAATGGGATTAGTTTGAGATTGATACAGGGCTATGGGGAGAGAGCGGGGCAGTGGGATTAGTTTGGGATTGATACAGGGCTGTGGGGAGAGAGCGGGGCAGTGGGATTAGTTTGGGGATTGATACAGGGCTATGGGGTGAGAGCGGGGCAGTGGGATGAGTTTGGGATTGATACAGGGCTACGGGGAGAGAGCGGGGCAGTGGGTTTAGTTTGAGATTGATACAGGGCTATGGGGAGAGAGCGGGGCAGTGGGATTAGTTTGGGATTGATACAGGGCTATGGGGAGAGAGCGGGGCAGTGGGATTAGTTTGGGTTTGATACGGCTATGGGGAGAGAGCGGGGCATGGGATTAGTTTGGGATTGATACAGGGCTATGGGGAGAGCGGGGCAGTGGGATTAGTTTGGGATTGATACAGGGCTATGGGGAGAGAGCGGGGCAGTGGGATTAGTTTGTGGATTGATACAGGTCTATGCGGAGAGAGCGGGGCAGTGGGATTTGTTTCAGATTGATACAGGGCTATGCGGAGAGAGCGGTGCAGTGGGATTAGTTTGGTTTTGATACAGGGCTATGGGGAGAGAGCAGGGCAGTGGGATTAGTTTGGGTTTGATACAGGACTATGGGGAGAGAGCGGGGCAGTGGGATTAGTTTGGCTTTGATATAGGACTATGGGGAGAGAGCGGGGCAGCAGGATTAGTTTGGGTTTGATACGGCTATGGGGAGAGAGCGGGGCAGTGGGATTAATTTGGGATTGATACAGGGTTATGGGGAGAGCGGGGCAGTGGGATTAGTTTGTGGATTGATACAGGCTATGCGGAGAGAGCGGGGCATTGGGATTAGTTTGAGATTGATACAGGGCTATGCGGAGAGAGCGGGGCAGTGGGATTAGCTTGAGATTGATCCAGGGCTATGCGGAGAGAGCGAGGAAGTGGGATTAGTTTGGGATTGATACAGGGCTATGGGGAGAGAGCGGGGCAGTGGGATTAGTTTGGGGATTGATACAGGGCTACGGGGAGAGAGCGGGGCAGTGGGATTAGTTTGGGGATTGATACGGGGCTATGGGGAGAGAGCGGGGCAGTGGGATTAGTTTGGGAATTGATACGGGGCTATGGGGAGAGAGCGGGGCAGCGGGATTAGATTGGGGTTTGAGGCAGGGCTATGGGGAGAGAGCGGTGCAGCGGGATTAGTTTGGGGATTGATACAGGGCTATGGGGAGAGAGCGGGGCAGTGGGATTAGTTTGGGGATTGATACAGGGCTATGGGGAGAGAGCGGGGCAGTGGGATGAGTTTGGGATTGATACAGTGCTATGGGGACAGAGCGGGGCAGTGGGTTTAGTTTGAGATTGATACAGGGCTATGGGGAGAGAGCGGGGCAGTGGGATTAGTTTGGGTTTGATACAGGGCTATGGGGAGAGAGCGGGGCAGTGGGATTAGTTTGGGTTTGATACGGCTGTGGGGAGAGAGCGGGGCAGTGGGATTAGTTTGGGTTTGATACGGCTATGGGGAGAGAGCGGGGCAGTGGGATTAGTTTCAGATTGATACAGGGCTTTGCGGAGAGAGCGGGGCAGTGGGATTAGTTTGGGTTTGATACGGCTATGGGGAGAGAGCGGGGCAGTGGGATTAGTTTCAGATTGATACAGGGCTATGCGGAGAGAGCGGGGCATTGGGATTAGTTTGGGTTTGATATGGCTATGGGGAGAGAGCGGGGCAGTGGAATTAGTTTCAGATTGATACAGGGCAATGCGGAGAGAGCGGGGCAGTGGGATTAGTTTGGGGATTGATACGGGGCTATGGGGAGAGAGCGGGGCAGCGGGATTAGTTTGGGGATTGATACAGGGCTATGGGGAGAGAGCGGGGCAGTGGGATTAGTTTAAGGATTGATACAGGTCTATGGGGAGAGGGCGGGGCAGTGGGATTAGTTTGGGATCGATACAGGGCTATGGGGAGAGACCGAGGCAGTGGGATTAGTTTGGGGATTGATACAGGGCTATGGGGAGAGAGCGGGGCAGTGGGATGAGTTTGGGATTGATACAGGGCTACGGGGAGAGAGCGTGGCAGTGGGTTTAGTTTGAGATTGATAAAGGGCTATGGGGAGAGAGCGGGGCAGTGGGTTTAGTTTGAGATTGATACAGGGCTATGGGGAGAGAGCGGGGCAGTGGGATTATTTTGGGTTTGATACAGGGCTATGCGGAGTGAGCGGGGCAGTGGGATTAGTTTGGGGATTGAAACGGGGCTATGGGGAGAGAGCGGGGCAGTGGGATTAGTTTGGGGATTGATACAGGGCTATGGGGAGAGAGCGGGGCAGTGGGATTAGTTTGGGATCGATACAGGGCTATGGGGAGAGAGCAGGGCAGCGGGATTACTTTGGGGATTGATACAGGGCTATGGGGAGAGAGCGGGGCAGTGGGATTAGTTTGGGGATTGATGCAGGGCTATGGGGAGAGAGCGGGGCAGTGGGATTAGTTTGGGGATTGATACAGGGCTATGGGGAGAGAGCGGGGCAGTGGGATTAGTTTGGGATCGATACAGGGCTATGGGGAGAGACCGAGGCAGTGGGATTAGTTTGGGGATTGATACAGGGCTATGGGGAGAGAGCGTGGCAGTGGGTTTAGTTTGAGATTGATACAGGGCTGTGGGGAGAGAGCGGGGCAGTGGGTTTAGTTTGAGATTGATACAGGGCTATGGGGAGAGAGCGGGGCAGTGGGATTAGTTTGGGATTGATACAGGGCTATGGGGAGAGAGCGGGGCAGTGGGATTAGTTTGAGATTGATACAGGGCTATGGGGAGAGAGCGGGGCAGTGGGTTTAGTTTGAGATTGATACAGGGCTATGGGGAGAGAGCGAGGCAGTGGGATTAGTTTGTGGATTGATAGAGGGCTATGCGGAGAGAGCGGGGCAATGGGATTAGTTTCAGATTGATACAGGGCTATGCGGAGAGAGCGGGGCAGTGGGATTAGTTTGGTTTTGATACAGGGCTATGGGGAGAGAGCGGGGCAGTGGGATTAGTTTGGGATTGATACAGGGCTATGGGGAGAGAGCGGGGCAGTGGGATTAGTTTGGGTTTGATACGGCTATGGGGAGAGAGCGGGGCAGTGGGATTAGTTTGGGATTGATACAGGGCTATGGGTAGAGCGGGGCAGTGGGATTAGTTTGGGATTGATACAGGGCTATGCGGAGAGAGCAGGGCAGTGGAATTAGTTTGAGATTGATACAGGGCTATGGGGAGAGAGCGAGGCAGTGGGATTAGTTTGTGGATTGATAGAGGGCTATGCGGAGAGAGCGGGGCAATGGGATTAGTTTCAGATTGATACAGGGCTATGCGGAGAGAGCGGGGCAGTGGGATTAGTTTGGTTTTGATACAGGGCTATGGGGAGAGAGCGGGGCAGTGGGATTAGTTTGGGTTTGATACAGGACTATGGGGAGAGAGCGGGGCAGTGGGATTAGTTTGGCTTTGATACAGGACTATGGGGAGAGAGCGGGGCAGTGGGATTAGTTTGGGTTTGATACGGCTATGGGGAGAGAGCGGGGCAGTGGGATTAGTTTGGGTTTGATACAGGGCTATGGGGAGAGCGGGGCAGTGAGATTAGTTTGGGATTGATACAGGGCTATGCGGAGAGAGCGGGGCAGTGGGATTAATTTGGGATTGATACAGGGCTATGCGGAGAGAGCGGGGCAGTGGGATTAGTTTTGGTTTGATACAGGACTGTGGGGAGAGAGCGGGGCAGTAGGATTAGTTTGGGTTTGATACGGCTATGGGGAGAGAGCGGGGCAGTGGGATTAATTTGGGATTGATACAGGGCAATGGGGAGAGCGGGGCAGTGGGATTAGTTTGTGGATTGATACAGGCTATGCGGAGAGAGCGGGGCAGTGGGATTAGTTTGAGATTGATACAGGGCTATGCGGAGAGAGCGAGGAAGTGGGATTAGTTTGGGATTGATACAGGGCTATGGGGAGAGAGCGGGGCAGTGGGATTAGTTTGGGATTGATACAGGGCTATGCGGAGAGAGCGGGGCTGTGGGATTAGTTTGAGATTGATACAGGGCTATGCGGAGAGAGCGGGGCAGTGGGATTAGTTTGAGATTGATACAGGGCTATGGGGAGAGAGCGGGGCAGTGGGATCTGTTTGGGATTGATACAGGCTATGGGGAGAGAGCGGGGCTGTGGGATTAGTTTGGGATTGATACAGGGCTATGGGGAGAGAGCGGGGCAGTGGGATTAGTTTGGGGATTGGTACGGGGCTATGGGGAGAGAGCGGGGCAGCGGGATTAGTTTGGGGATTGATACGGGGCTATGGGGAGAGAGCGGGGCAGCGGGATTAGTTTGGGGATTGATACAGGGCTATGGGGAGAGAGCGGGGCAGCGGGATTAGTTTGGGGATTGATACAGGGCTATGGGGAGAGAGCGGGGCAGTGGGATTAGTTTGGGGATTGATACAGGGCTATGGGGAGAGAGCGGGGCAGTGGGATGAGTTTGGGATTGATACAGTGCTATGGGGACAGAGCGGGGCAGTGGGTTTAGTTTGTGATTGATACAGGGCTATGGGGAGAGTGCGGGGCAATGGGATTAGTTTGAGATTGATACAGGGCTATGGGGAGAGAGCGGGGCAGTGGGATTAGTTTGGGATTGATTCAGGGCTATGGGGAGAGAGCGAGGAAGTGGGATTAGTTTGGGATTGATACAGGGCTATGGGGAGAGAGCGGGGCAGTGGGATTAGTTTGGGATTGATACAGGGCTATGCGGAGAGAGCGGGGCTGTGGGATTAGTTTGAGATTGATACAGGGCTATGCGGAGAGAGCGGGGCAGTGGGATTAGTTTGAGATTGATACAGGGCTATGGGGAGAGAGCGGGGCAGTGGGATCAGTTTGGGATTGATACAGGTTATGGGGAGAGAGCGGGGCAGTGGGATTAGTTTGGGATTGATACAGGGCTATGGGGAGAGAGCGGGGCAGTGGGATTAGTTTGGGGATTGATACAGGGCTATGGGGAGAGAGCGGGGCAGTGGGATTAGTTTGGGGATTGATACGGGGCTATGGGGAGAGAGCGGGGCAGTGGGATTAGTTTGGGGATTGATACGGGGCTATGGGGAGAGAGCGGGGCAGCGGGATTAGTTTGGGGATTGATACAGGGCTATGGGGAGAGAGCGGGGCAGCGGGATTAGTTTGGGGATTGATACAGGGCTATGGGGAGAGAGCGGGGCCGTGGGATTAGTTCGGGGATTGATACAGGGCTATGGGGAGAGAGCGGGGCAGTGGGATGAGTTTGGGATTGATACAGTGCTATGGGGACAGAGCGGGGCAGTGGGTTTAGTTTGTGATTGATACAGGGCTATGGGGAGAGTGCGGGGCAATGGGATTAGTTTGAGATTGATACAGGGCTATGGGGAGAGAGCGGGGCAGTGGGATTAGTTTGGGATTTATACAGGGCTGTGGGGAGAGAGCGGGGCAGTGGGATTAGTTTGGGGATTGATACAGGGCTATGGGGTGAGAGCGGGGCAGTGGGATGAGTTTGGGATTGATACAGGGCTACGGGGAGAGAGCGGGGCAGTGGGTTTAGTTTGAGATTGATACAGGGCTATGGGGAGAGAGCGGGGCAGTGGGATTAGTTTGGGATTGATACAGGGCTATGGGGAGAGAGCGGGGCAGTGGGATTAGTTTGGGTTTGATACGGCTATGGGGAGAGAGCGGGGCAGTGGGATTAGTTTGGGATTGATACAGGGCTATGGGGAGAGCGGGGCAGTGGGATTAGTTTGGGATTGATACAGGGCTATGCGGAGAGAGCGGGGCAGTGGGATTAGTTTGAGATTGATACAGGGCTATGGGGAGAGAGCGGGGCAGTGGGATTAGTTTGTGGATTGATACAGGTCTATGCGGAGAGAGCGGGGCAGTGGGATTTGTTTCAGATTGATACAGGGCTATGCGGAGAGAGCGGGGCAGTGGGATTAGTTTGGTTTTGATACAGGGCTATGGGGAGAGAGCAGGGCAGTGGGATTAGTTTGGGTTTGATACAGGACTATGGGGAGAGAGCGGGGCAGTGGGATTAGTTTGGCTTTGATATAGGACTATGGGGAGAGAGCGGGGCAGCAGGATTAGTTTGGGTTTGATACGGCTATGGGGAGAGAGCGGGGCAGTGGGATTAATTTGGGATTGATACAGGGTTATGGGGAGAGCGGGGCAGTGGGATTAGTTTGTGGATTGATACAGGCTATGCGGAGAGAGCGGGGCATTGGGATTAGTTTGAGATTGATACAGGGCTATGCGGAGAGAGCGGGGCAGTGGGATTAGCTTGAGATTGATCCAGGGCTATGCGGAGAGAGCGAGGAAGTGGGATTAGTTTGGGATTGATACAGGGCTATGGGGAGAGAGCGGGGCAGTGGGATTAGTTTGGGGATTGATACAGGGCTATGGGGAGAGAGCGGGGCAGTGGGATTGGTTTGGGGATTGATACGGGGCTATGGGGAGAGAGCGGGGCAGTGGGATTAGTTTGGGGATTGATACGGGGCTATGGGGAGAGAGCGGGGCAGCGGGATTAGATTGGGGATTGAGGCAGGGCTATGGGGAGAGAGCGGTGCAGCGGGATTAGTTTGGGGATTGATACAGGGCTATGGGGAGAGAGCGGGGCAGTGGGATTAGTTTGGGGATTGATACAGGGCTATGGGGAGAGAGCGGGGCAGTGGGATGAGTTTGGGATTGATACAGTGCTATGGGGACAGAGCGGGGCAGTGGGTTTAGTTTGAGATTGATACAGGGCTATGGGGAGAGAGCGGGGCAGTGGGATTAGTTTGGGTTTGATACAGGGCTATGGGGAGAGAGCGGGGCAGTGGGATTAGTTTGGGTTTGATACGGCTGTGGGGAGAGAGCGGGGCAGTGGGATTAGTTTGGGTTTGATACGGCTATGGGGAGAGAGCGGGGCAGTGGGATTAGTTTCAGATTGATACAGGGCTTTGCGGAGAGAGCGGGGCAGTGGGATTAGTTTGGGTTTGATACGGCTATGGGGAGAGAGCGGGGCAGTGGGATTAGTTTCAGATTGATACAGGGCTATGCGGAGAGAGCGGGGCATTGGGATTAGTTTGGGTTTGATATGGCTATGGGGAGAGAGCGGGGCAGTGGAATTAGTTTCAGATTGATACAGGGCAATGCGGAGAGAGCGGGGCAGTGGGATTAGTTTGGGGATTGATACGGGGCTATGGGGAGAGAGCGGGGCAGCGGGATTAGTTTGGGGATTGATACAGGGCTATGGGGAGAGAGCGGGGCAGTGGGATTAGTTTGGGGATTGATACAGGTCTATGGGGAGAGGGCGGGGCAGTGGGATTAGTTTGGGATCGATACAGGGCTATGGGGAGAGACCGAGGCAGTGGGATTAGTTTGGGGATTGATACAGGGCTATGGGGAGAGAGCGGGGCAGTGGGATGAGTTTGGGATTGATACAGGGCTACGGGGAGAGAGCGTGGCAGTGGGTTTAGTTTGAGATTGATACAGGGCTATGGGGAGAGAGCGGGGCAGTGGGTTTAGTTTGAGATTGATACAGGGCTATGGGGAGAGAGCGGGGCAGTGGGATTATTTTGGGTTTGATACAGGGCTATGCGGAGTGAGCGGGGCAGTGGGATTAGTTTGGGGATTGAAACGGGGCTATGGGGAGAGAGCGGGGCAGCGGGATTAGTTTGGGGATTGATACAGGGCTATGGGGAGAGAGCGGGGCAGTGGGATTAGTTTGGGGATTGATACAGGGCTATGGGGAGAGAGCGGGGCAGTGGGATTAGTTTGGGGATTGATACAGGGCTATGGGGAGAGAGCGGGGCAGTGGGATTAGTTTGGGATCGATACAGGGCTATGGGGAGAGACCGAGGCAGTGGGATTAGTTTGGGGATTGATACAGGGCTATGGGGAGAGAGCGGGGCAGTGGGATCAGTTTGAGATTGATACAGGGCTATGGGGAGAGAGCGGGGCAGTGGGTTTAGTTTGAGATTGATACAGGGCTATGGGGAGAGAGCGGGGCAGTGGGATTAGTTTGGGATTGATACAGGGCTATGGGGAGAGAGCGGGGCAGTGGGATTAGTTTGGGTTTGATACGGCTATGGGGAGAGAGCGGGGCAGTGGGATTAGTTTGGGATTGATACAGGGCTATGGGTAGAGCGGGGCAGTGGGATTAGTTTGGGATTGATACAGGGCTATGCGGAGAGAGCGGGGCAGTGGAATTAGTTTGAGATTGATACAGGGCTATGGGGAGAGAGCGAGGCAGTGGGATTAGTTTGTGGATTGATAGAGGGCTATGCGGAGAGAGCGGGGCAATGGGATTAGTTTCAGATTGATACAGGGCTATGCGGAGAGAGCGGGGCAGTGGGATTAGTTTGGTTTTGATACAGGGCTATGGGGAGAGAGCGGGGCAGTGGGATTAGTTTGGGTTTGATACAGGACTATGGGGAGAGAGCGGGGCAGTGGGATTAGTTTGGCTTTGATACAGGACTATGGGGAGAGAGCGGGGCAGTGGGATTAGTTTGGGTTTGATACGGCTATGGGGAGAGAGCGGGGCAGTGGGATTAGTTTGGGTTTGGTACAGGGCTATGGGGAGAGCGGGGCAGTGGGATTAGTTTGGGATTGATACAGGGCTATGCGGAGAGAGCGGGGCAGTGGGATTAATTTGGGATTGATACAGGGCAATGCGGAGAGAGCGGGGCAGTGGGATTAGTTTGGGTTTGATACAGGACTATGGGGAGAGAGCGGGGCAGTAGGATTAGTTTGGGTTTGATACGGCTATGGGGAGAGAGCGGGGCAGTGGGATTAATTTGGGATTGATACAGGGCAATGGGGAGAGCGGGGCAGTGGGATTAGTTTGTGGATTGATACAGGCTATGCGGAGAGAGCGGGGCAGTGGGATTAGTTTGAGATTGATACAGGGCTATGCGGAGAGAGCGAGGAAGTGGGATTAGTTTGGGATTGATACAGGGCTATGGGGAGAGAGCGGGGCAGTGGGATTAGTTTGGGATTGATACAGGGCTATGCGGAGAGAGCGGGGCTGTGGGATTAGTTTGAGATTGATACAGGGCTATGCGGAGAGAGCGGGGCAGTGGGATTAGTTTGAGATTGATACAGGGCTATGGGGAGAGAGCGGGGCAGTGGGATCTGTTTGGGATTGATACAGGCTATGGGGAGAGAGCGGGGCTGTGGGATTAGTTTGGGATTGATACAGGGCTATGGGGAGAGAGCGGGGCAGTGGGATTAGTTTGTGGATTGATACGGGGCTATGGGGAGAGAGCGGGGCAGCGGGATTAGTTTGGGGATTGATACGGGGCTATGGGGAGAGAGCGGGGCAGCGGGATTAGTTTGGGGATTGATACAGGGCTATGGGGAGAGAGCGGGGCAGCGGGATTAGTTTGGGGATTGATACAGGGCTATGGGGAGAGAGCGGGGCAGTGGGATTAGTTTGGGGATTGATACAGGGCTATGGGGAGAGAGCGGGGCAGTGGGATGAGTTTGGGATTGATACAGTGCTATGGGGACAGAGCGGGGTAGTGGGTTTAGTTTGTGATTGATACAGGGCTATGGGGAGAGTGCGGGGCAATGGGATTAGTTTGAGATTGATACAGGGCTATGGGGAGAGAGCGGGGCAGTGGGATTAGTTTGGGATTGATTCAGGGCTATGGGGAGAGAGCGGGGCAGTGGGATTAGTTTGGGGATTGATACAGGGCTATGGGGAGAGAGCGGGGCAGTGGGATGAGTTTGGGATTGATACAGGGCTACGGGGAGAGAGCGGGGCAGTGGGTTTAGTTTGAGATTGATACAGGGCTATGGGGAGAGAGCGGGGCAGTGGGATTAGTTTGGGATTGATACAGGGCTATGGGGAGAGAGCGGGGCAGTGGGATTAGTTTGGGTTTGATACGGCTATGGGGAGAGAGCGGGGCAGTGGGATTAGTTTGGGATTGATACAGGGCTATGGGGAGAGCGGGGCAGTGGGATTAGTTTGGGATTGATACAGGGCTATGCGGAGAGAGCGGGGCAGTGGGATTAGTTTGAGATTGATACAGGGCTATGGGGAGAGAGCGGGGCAGTGGGATTAGTTTGTGGATTGATACAGGGCTATGCGGAGAGAGCGGGGCAGTGGGATTTGTTTCAGATTGATACAGGGCTATGCGGAGAGAGCGGGGCAGTGGGATTAGTTTGGTTTTGATACAGGGCTATGGGGAGAGAGCAGGGCAGTGGGATTATTTTGGGTTTGATACAGGGCTATGGGGAGAGAGCGGGGCAGTGGGATTAGTTTGGCTTTGATACAGGACTATGGGGAGAGAGCGGGGCAGTGGGATTAGTTTGGGTTTGATACGGCTATGGGGAGAGAGCGGGGCAGTGGGATTAATTTGGGATTGATACAGGGCAATGGGGAGAGCGGGGCAGTGGGATTAGTTTGTGCATTGATACAGGCTATGCGGAGAGAGCGGGGCAGTGGGATTAGTTTGAGATTGATACAGGGCTATGCGGAGAGAGCGGGGCAGTGGGATTAGTTTGGTTTTGATACAGGGCTATGGGGAGAGAGCAGGGCAGTGGGATTAGTTTGGGTTTGATACAGGACTATGGGGAGAGAGCGGGGCAGTGGGATTAGTTTGGCTTTGATACAGGACTATGGGGAGAGAGCGGGGCAGTAGGATTAGTTTGGGTTTGATACGGCTATGGGGAGAGAGCGGGGCAGTGGGATTAATTTGGGATTGATACAGGGCTATGGGGGAGCGGGGCAGTGGGATTAGTTTGGGATTGATACAGGGCTATGCGGAGAGAGCGGGGCAGTGGGATTAGTTTGAGATTGATACAGGGCTATGGGGAGAGAGCGGGGCAGTGGGATTAGTTTGTGGATTGATACAGGGCTATGCGGAGAGAGCGGGGCAGTGGCATTAGTTTCAGATTGATACAGGGCTATGCGGAGAGACCGGGGCAGTGGGATTAGTTTGGTTTTGATACAGGGCTATGGGGGGAGAGCGTGGCAGTGGGATTAGTTTGGGTTTGATACAGGGCTATGGGGAGAGAGCGGGGCAGTGGGATTAGTTTTGCTTTGATACAGGACTATGGGGTAGAGAGCGGGGCAGTAGGATTAGTTTGGGTTTGATACGGCTATGGGGACAGAGCGGGGCAGTGGGATTAATTTGGGATTGATACAGGGCTATGGGGAGAGCGGGGCAGTGGGATTAGTTTGGGATTGATACAGGGCTATGGGGAGAGCGGGGCAGTGGTATGAGTTTGTGGATTGATACAGGCTATGCGGAGAGAGCGGGGCATTGGGATTAGTTTGAGATTGATACAGGGCTATGCGGAGAGAGCGAGGAAGTGGAATTAGTTTGGGATTGATACAGGGCTATGGGGAGAGAGCGGGGCAGTGGGATTAGTTTGGGATTGATACAGGGCTATGCGGAGAGAGCGGGGCTGTGGGATTAGTTTGAGATTGATACAGGGCTATGCGGAGAGAGCGGGACAGTGGGATTAGTTTGAGATTGATACAGGGCTATGGGGAGAGAGCGGGGCAGTGGGATCAGTTTGGGATTGATACAGGCTATGGGGAGAGAGCGGGGCAGTGGGATTAGTTTGGGATTGATACAGGGCTATGGGGAGAGAGCGGGGCAGTGGGATTAGTTTGGGGATTGATACAGGGCTATGGGGAGAGAGCGGGGCAGTGGGCTTAGTTTGGGGATTGATACGGGGCTATGGGGAGAGAGCGGGGCAGTGCGATTAGTTTGGGGATTGATACGGGGCTATGGGGAGAGAGCGGGGCAGCGGGATTAGTTTGGGGATTGATACAGGGCTATGGGGAGAGAGCGGGGCAGCGGGATTAGTTTGGGGATTGATACAGGGCTATGGGGAGAGAGCGGGGCAGTGGGATTAGTTTGGGGATTGATACAGGGCTATGGGGACAGAGCGGGGCAGTGGGTTTAGTTTGTGATTGATACAGGGCTATGGGGAGAGTGCGGGGCAATGGGATTAGTTTGAGATTGATACAGGGCTATGGGGAGAGAGCGGGGCAGTGGGATTAGTTTGGGTTTGATACGGCTATGGGGAGAGAGCGGGGCAGTGGGATTAGTTTGGGATTGATACAGGGCTATGGGGAGAGCGGGGCAGTGGGATTAGTTTGGGATTGATACAGGGCTATGGGGAGAGAGCGGGGCAGTGGGTTTACTTTGTGGATTGATACAGGGCTATGCGGAGAGAGCGGGGCAGCGGGATTAGTTTGGGGATTGATACAGGGCTATGGGGATAGAGCGGGGCAGTGGGATTAGTTTGGGGATTGATACAGGGCTATGGGGAGAGAGCGGGGCAGTGGGATGAATTTGGGATTGATACAGGGCTATGGGGAGAGCGGGGCAGTGGGATTAGTTTGGGATTGATACGGGGCTATGGGGAGAGAGCGGGGCAGCGGGATTAGATTGGGGATTGAGGCAGGGCTATGGGGAGAGAGCGGGGCAGCGGGATTAGTTTGGGGATTGATACAGGGCTATGGGGAGAGAGCGGGGCAGTGGGATTAGTTTGGGGATTGATACAGGGCTATGGGGAGAGAGCGGGGCAGTGGGATGAGTTTGGGATTGATACAGTGCTATGGGGACAGAGCGGGGCAGTGGGTTTAGTTTGAGATTGATACAGGGCTATGGGGAGAGATCGGGGCAGTGGGATTAGTTTGGGTTTGATACAGGGCTATGGGGAGAGAGCGGGGCAGTGGGATTAGTTTGGGTTTGATACGGCTATGGGGAGAGAGCGGGGCAGTGGGATTAGTTTGGGTTTGATACGGCTATGGGGAGAGAGCGGGGCAGTGGGATTAGTTTCAGATTGATACAGGGCGATGCGGAGAGAGCGGGGCAGTGGGATTAGTTTGGGTTTGATACGACTATGGGGAGAGAGCGGGGCAGTGGGATTAGTTTCAGATTGATACAGGGCTATGCGGAGAGAGCGGGGCATTGGGATTAGTTTGGGTTTGATATGGCTATGGGGAGAGAGCGGGGCAGTGGGATTAGTTTCAGATTGATACAGGGCTATGCGGAGAGAGTTGGGCAGTGGGATTAGTTTGGGGATTGATACGGGGCTATGGGGAGAGAGCGGGGCAGCGGGATTAGTTTGGGGATTGATACAGGGCTATGGGGAGAGAGCGGGGCAGTGGGATTAGTTTGGGGATTGATACAGGGCTATGGGGAGAGAGCGGGGCAGTGGGATTAGTTTGGGATCGATACAGGGCTATGGGGAGAGACCGAGGCAGTGGGATTAGTTTGGGGATTGATACAGGGCTATGGGGAGAGAGCGGGGCAGTGGGATGAGTTTGGGATTGATACAGGGCTACGGGGAGAGAGCGTGGCAGTGGGTTTAGTTTGAGATTGATGCAGGGCTATGGGGAGAGAGCGGGGCAGTGGGTTTAGTTTGAGATTGATACAGGGCTATGGGGAGAGAGCGGGGCAGTGGGATTATTTTGGGTTTGATACAGGGCTATGGGGAGAGAGCGGGGCAGTGGGATTAGTTTGGGGATTGATACAGGGCTATGGGGAGAGAGCGGGGCAGTGGGATTAGTTTGGGGATTGATACAGGGCTATGGGGAGAGAGCGGGGCAGTGGGATTAGTTTGGGGATTGATACGGGGCTATGGGGAGAGAGCGGGGCAGTGCGATTAGTTTGGGGATTGATACGGGGCTATGGGGAGAGAGCGGGGCAGCGGGATTAGTTTGGGGATTGATACAGGGCTATGGGGAGAGAGCGGGGCAGCGGGATTAGTTTGGGGATTGATACAGGGCTATGGGGAGAGAGCGGGGCAGTGGGATTAGTTTGGGGATTGATACAGGGCTATGGGGACAGAGCGGGGCAGTGGGTTTAGTTTGTGATTGATACAGGGCTATGGGGAGAGTGCGGGGCAATGGGATTAGTTTGAGATTGATACAGGGCTATGGGGAGAGAGCGGGGCAGTGGGATTAGTTTGGGTTTGATACGGCTATGGGGAGAGAGCGGGGCAGTGGGATTAGTGTGGGTTTGATGCGGCTATGGGGAGAGAGCGGGGCAGTGGGATTAGTTTGGGATTGATACAGGGCTATGGGGAGAGCGGGGCAGTGGGATTAGTTTGGGATTGATACAGGGCTATGGGGAGAGAGCGGGGCAGTGGGTTTAGTTTGTGGATTGATACAGGGCTATGCGGAGAGAGCGGGGCAGCGGGATTAGTTTGGGGATTGATACAGGGCTATGGGGAGAGAGCGGGGCAGTGGGATTAGTTTGGGGATTGATACAGGGCTATGGGGAGAGAGCGGGGCAGTGGGATTATTTTGGGTTTGATACAGGGCTATGGGGAGAGAGCGGGGCAGTGGGATTAGTTTGGGGATTGAAACGGGGCTATGGGGAGAGAGCGGGGCAGCGGGATTAGTTTGGGGATTGATACAGGCTATGGGGAGAGAGCGGGGCAGTGGGATTAGTTTGGGGATTGATACTGGGCTATGGGGAGAGAGCGGGGCAGTGGGATTAGTTTGGGGATTGATACAGGGCTATGGGGAGAGAGCGGGGCAGTGGGATTAGTTTGGGGATTGATACAGGGCTATGGGGAGAGAGCGGGGCAGTGGGATTAGTTTGGGATCGATACAGGGCTATGGGGAGAGAGCGGGGCAGTGGGATTAGTTTGGGGATTGATACAGGGCTATGGGGAGAGAGCGTGGCAGTGGGTTTAGTTTGAGATTGATACAGGGCTATGGGGAGAGAGCAGGGCAGTGGGTTTAGTTTGAGATTGATACAGGGCTATGGGGAGAGAGCGGGGCAGTGGGATTAGTTTGGGATTGATACAGGGCTATGGGGAGAGAGCGGGGCAGTGGAATTAGTTTGGGTTTGATACAGGGCTATGGGGAGAGAGCGGGGCAGTGGGATTAGTTTGGGGATTGATACAGGGCTATGGGGAGAGAGCGTGGCAGTGGGTTTAGTTTGAGATTGATACAGGGCTATGGGGAGAGAGCAGGGCAGTGGGTTTAGTTTGAGATTGATACAGGGCTATGGGGAGAGAGCGGGGCAGTGGGATGAATTTGGGATTGATACAGGGCTATGGGGAGAGCGGGGCAGTGGGATTAGTTTGGGATTGATACGGGGCTATGGGGAGAGAGCGGGGCAGCGGGATTAGATTGGGGATTGAGGCAGGGCTATGGGGAGAGAGCGGGGCAGTGGGATGAGTTTGGGATTGATACAGTGCTATGGGGACAGAGCGGGGCAGTGGGTTTAGTTTGAGATTGATACAGGGCTATGGGGAGAGATCGGGGCAGTGGGATTAGTTTGGGTTTGATACAGGGCTATGGGGAGAGAGCGGGGCAGTGGGATTAGTTTGGGTTTGATACGGCTATGGGGAGAGAGCGGGGCAGTGGGATTAGTTTGGGTTTGATACGGCTATGGGGAGAGAGCGGGGCAGTGGGATTAGTTTCAGATTGATACAGGGCGATGCGGAGAGAGCGGGGCAGTGGGATTAGTTTGGGTTTGATACGACTATGGGGAGAGAGCGGGGCAGTGGGATTAGTTTCAGATTGATACAGGGCTATGCGGAGAGAGCGGGGCATTGGGATTAGTTTGGGTTTGATATGGCTATGGGGAGAGAGCGGGGCAGTGGGATTAGTTTCAGATTGATACAGGGCTATGCGGAGAGAGTTGGGCAGTGGGATTAGTTTGGGGATTGATACGGGGCTATGGGGAGAGAGCGGGGCAGCGGGATTAGTTTGGGGATTGATACAGGGCTATGGGGAGAGAGCGGGGCAGTGGGATTAGTTTGGGGATTGATACAGGGCTATGGGGAGAGAGCGGGGCAGTGGGATTAGTTTGGGATCGATACAGGGCTATGGGGAGAGACCGAGGCAGTGGGATTAGTTTGGGGATTGATACAGGGCTATGGGGAGAGAGCGGGGCAGTGGGATGAGTTTGGGATTGATACAGGGCTACGGGGAGAGAGCGTGGCAGTGGGTTTAGTTTGAGATTGATGCAGGGCTATGGGGAGAGAGCGGGGCAGTGGGTTTAGTTTGAGATTGATACAGGGCTATGGGGAGAGAGCGGGGCAGTGGGATTATTTTGGGTTTGATACAGGGCTATGGGGAGAGAGCGGGGCAGTGGGATTCGTTTGGGGATTGAAACGGGGCTATGGGGAGAGAGCGGGGCAGCGGGATTAGTTTGGGGATTGATACAGGGCTATGGGGAGAGAGCGGGGCAGTGGGATTAGTTTGGGGATTGATACAGGGCTATGGGGAGAGAGCGGGGCAGTGGGATTAGTTTGGGGATTGATACAGGGCTATGGGGAGAGAGCGGGGCAGTGGGATTAGTTTGGGGATTGATACGGGGCTATGGGGAGAGAGCGGGGCAGTGCGATTAGTTTGGGGATTGATACGGGGCTATGGGGAGAGAGCGGGGCAGCGGGATTAGTTTGGGGATTGATACAGGGCTATGGGGAGAGAGCGGGGCAGCGGGATTAGTTTGGGGATTGATACAGGGCTATGGGGAGAGAGCGGGGCAGTGGGATTAGTTTGGGGATTGATACAGGGCTATGGGGACAGAGCGGGGCAGTGGGTTTAGTTTGTGATTGATACAGGGCTATGGGGAGAGTGCGGGGCAATGGGATTAGTTTGAGATTGATACAGGGCTATGGGGAGAGAGCGGGGCAGTGGGATTAGTTTGGGTTTGATACGGCTATGGGGAGAGAGCGGGGCAGTGGGATTAGTGTGGGTTTGATGCGGCTATGGGGAGAGAGCGGGGCAGTGGGATTAGTTTGGGATTGATACAGGGCTATGGGGAGAGGGGGGCAGTGGGATTAGTTTGGGATTGATACAGGGCTATGGGGAGAGAGCGGGGCAGTGGGTTTAGTTTGTGGATTGATACAGGGCTATGCGGAGAGAGCGGGGCAGCGGGATTAGTTTGGGGATTGATACAGGGCTATGGGGAGAGAGCGGGGCAGTGGGATTAGTTTGGGGATTGATACAGGGCTATGGGGAGAGAGCGGGGCAGTGGGATTATTTTGGGTTTGATACAGGGCTATGGGGAGAGAGCGGGGCAGTGGGATTAGTTTGGGGATTGAAACGGGGCTATGGGGAGAGAGCGGGGCAGCGGGATTAGTTTGGGGATTGATACAGGCTATGGGGAGAGAGCGGGGCAGTGGGATTAGTTTGGGGATTGATACTGGGCTATGGGGAGAGAGCGGGGCAGTGGGATTAGTTTGGGGATTGATACAGGGCTATGGGGAGAGAGCGGGGCAGTGGGATTAGTTTGGGGATTGATACAGGGCTATGGGGAGAGAGCGGGGCAGTGGGATTAGTTTGGGATCGATACAGGGCTATGGGGAGAGAGCGGGGCAGTGGGATTAGTTTGGGGATTGATACAGGGCTATGGGGAGAGAGCGTGGCAGTGGGTTTAGTTTGAGATTGATACAGGGCTATGGGGAGAGAGCAGGGCAGTGGGTTTAGTTTGAGATTGATACAGGGCTATGGGGAGAGAGCGGGGCAGTGGGATTAGTTTGGGATTGATAAAGGGCTATGGGGAGAGAGCGGGGCAGTGGAATTAGTTTGGGTTTGATACAGGGCTATGGGGAGAGAGCGGGGCAGTGGGATTAGTTTGGGTTTGATACGGCTATGGGGAGAGAGCGGGGCAGTGGGATTAGTTTGGGATTGATACAGGGCTATGGGTAGAGCGGGGCAGTGGGATTAGTTTGGGATTGATACAGGGCTATGCGGAGAGAGCGGGGCAGTGGAATTAGTTTGAGATTGATACAGGGCTATGGGGAGAGAGCGGGGCAGTGGGATTAGTTTGGGATTGATACAGGGCTATGGGGAGAGAGCGGGGCAGTGGGATTAGTTTGGGTTTGATACGGCTATGGGGAGAGAGCGGGGCAGTGGGATTAGTTTGGGATTGATACAGGGCTATGGGTAGAGCGGGGCAGTGGGATTAGTTTGGGATTGATACAGGGCTATGCGGAGAGAGCGGGGCAGTGGAATTAGTTTGAGATTGATACAGGGCTATGGGGAGAGAGCGAGGCAGTGGGATTAGTTTGTGGATTGATAGAGGGCTATGCGGAGAGAGCGGGGCAATGGGATTAGTTTCAGATTGATACAGGGCTATGCGGAGAGAGCGGGGCAGTGGGATTAGTTTGGTTTTGATACAGGGCTATGGGGAGAGAGCGGGGCAGTGGGATTAGTTTGGGTTTGATACAGGACTATGGGGAGAGAGCGGGGCAGTGGGATTAGTTTGGCTTTGATACAGGACTATGGGGAGAGAGCGGGGCAGTGGGATTAGTTTGGGTTTGATACGGCTATGGGGAGAGAGCGGGGCAGTGGGATTAGTTTGGGTTTGATACAGGGCTATGGGGAGAGCGGGGCAGTGGGATTAGTTTGGGATTGATACAGGGCTATGCGGAGAGAGCGGGGCAGTGGGATTAATTTGGGATTGATACAGGGCTATGCGGAGAGAGCGGGGCAGTGGGATTAGTTTGGGTTTGATACAGGACTATGGGGAGAGAGCGGGGCAGTAGGATTAGTTTGGGTTTGATACGGCTATGGGGAGAGAGCCGGGCAGTGGGATTAATTTGGGATTGATACAGGGCAATGGGGAGAGCGGGGCAGTGGGATTAGTTTGTGGATTGACACAGGCTATGCGGAGAGAGCGGGGCAGTGGGATTAGTTTGAGATTGATACAGGGCTATGCGGAGAGAGCGAGGAAGTGGGATTAGTTTGGGATTGATACAGGGCTATGGGGAGAGAGCGGGGCAGTGGGATTAGTTTGGGATTGATACAGGGCTATGCGGAGAGAGCGGGGCTGTGGGATTAGTTTGAGATTGATACAGGGCTATGCGGAGAGAGCGGGGCAGTGGGATTAGTTTGAGATTGATACAGGGCTGTGGGGAGAGAGCGGGGCAGTGGGATCAGTTTGGGATTGATACAGGCTGTGGGGAGAGAGCGGGGCAGTGGGATTAGTTTGGGATTCATACAGGGCTATGGGGAGAGAGCGGGGCAGTGGGACTAGTTTGGGGATTGATACAGGGCTATGGGGAGAGAGCGGGGCAGTGGGATTAGTTTGGGATTGATACAGGGCTATGGGGAGAGAGCGGGGCAGTGGGATTAGTTTGGGGATTGAAACGGGGCTATGGGGAGAGAGCGGGGCAGCGGGATTAGTTTGGGGATTGATACAGGGCTATGGGGAGAGAGCGGGGCAGTGGGATTAGTTTGGGGATTGATACAGGGCTATGGGGAGAGAGCGGGGCAGTGGGATTAGTTTGGGATCGATACAGGGCTATGGGGAGTGACCGAGGCAGTGGGATTAGTTTGGGGATTGATACAGGGCTATGGGGAGAGAGCGTGGCAGTGGGTTTAGTTTGAGATTGATACAGGGCTATGGGGAGAGAGCAGGGCAGTGGGTTTAGTTTGAGATTGATACAGGGCTATGGGGAGAGAGCGGGGCAGTGGGATTAGTTTGGGATTGATACAGGGCTATGGGGAGAGAGCGGGGCAGTGGGATTAGTTTGGGTTTGATACGGCTATGGGGAGAGAGCGGGGCAGTGGGATTAGTTTGGGATTGATACAGGGCTATGGGTAGAGCGGGGCAGTGGGATTAGTTTGGGATTGATACAGGGCTATGCGGAGAGAGCGGGGCAGTGGAATTAGTTTGAGATTGATACAGGGCTATGGGGAGAGAGCGAGGCAGTGGGATTAGTTTGTGGATTGATAGAGGGCTATGCGGAGAGAGCGGGGCAATGGGATTAGTTTCAGATTGATACAGGGCTATGCGGAGAGAGCGGGGCAGTGGGCTTAGTTTGGTTTTGATACAGGGCTATGGGGAGAGAGCGGGGCAGTGGGATTAGTTTGGGTTTGATACAGGGCTATGGGTAGAGCGGGGCAGTGGGATTAGTTTGGGATTGATACAGGGCTATGCGGAGAGAGCGGGGCAGTGGAATTAGTTTGAGATTGATACAGGGCTATGGGGAGAGAGCGGGGCAGTGGGATTAGTTTGGGATTGATACAGGGCTATGGGGAGAGAGCGGGGCAGTGGGATTAGTTTGGGTTTGATACGGCTATGGGGAGAGAGCGGGGCAGTGGGATTAGTTTGGGATTGATACAGGGCTATGGGTAGAGCGGGGCAGTGGGATTAGTTTGGGATTGATACAGGGCTATGCGGAGAGAGCGGGGCAGTGGAATTAGTTTGAGATTGATACAGGGCTATGGGGAGAGAGCGAGGCAGTGGGATTAGTTTGTGGATTGATAGAGGGCTATGCGGAGAGAGCGGGGCAATGGGATTAGTTTCAGATTGATACAGGGCTATGCGGAGAGAGCGGGGCAGTGGGATTAGTTTGGTTTTGATACAGGGCTATGGGGAGAGAGCGGGGCAGTGGGATTAGTTTGGGTTTGATACAGGACTATGGGGAGAGAGCGGGGCAGTGGGATTAGTTTGGCTTTGATACAGGACTATGGGGAGAGAGCGGGGCAGTGGGATTAGTTTGGGTTTGATACGGCTATGGGGAGAGAGCGGGGCAGTGGGATTAGTTTGGGTTTGATACAGGGCTATGGGGAGAGCGGGGCAGTGGGATTAGTTTGGGATTGATACAGGGCTATGCGGAGAGAGCGGGGCAGTGGGATTAATTTGGGATTGATACAGGGCTATGCGGAGAGAGCGGGGCAGTGGGATTAGTTTGGGTTTGATACAGGACTATGGGGAGAGAGCGGGGCAGTAGGATTAGTTTGGGTTTGATACGGCTATGGGGAGAGAGCCGGGCAGTGGGATTAATTTGGGATTGATACAGGGCAATGGGGAGAGCGGGGCAGTGGGATTAGTTTGTGGATTGACACAGGCTATGCGGAGAGAGCGGGGCAGTGGGATTAGTTTGAGATTGATACAGGGCTATGCGGAGAGAGCGAGGAAGTGGGATTAGTTTGGGATTGATACAGGGCTATGGGGAGAGAGCGGGGCAGTGGGATTAGTTTGGGATTGATACAGGGCTATGCGGAGAGAGCGGGGCTGTGGGATTAGTTTGAGATTGATACAGGGCTATGCGGAGAGAGCGGGGCAGTGGGATTAGTTTGAGATTGATACAGGGCTGTGGGGAGAGAGCGGGGCAGTGGGATCAGTTTGGGATTGATACAGGCTGTGGGGAGAGAGCGGGGCAGTGGGATTAGTTTGGGATTCATACAGGGCTATGGGGAGAGAGCGGGGCAGTGGGACTAGTTTGGGGATTGATACAGGGCTATGGGGAGAGAGCGGGGCAGTGGGATTAGTTTGGGATTGATACAGGGCTATGGGGAGAGAGCGGGGCAGTGGGATTAGTTTGGGGATTGAAACGGGGCTATGGGGAGAGAGCGGGGCAGCGGGATTAGTTTGGGGATTGATACAGGGCTATGGGGAGAGAGCGGGGCAGTGGGATTAGTTTGGGGATTGATACAGGGCTATGGGGAGAGAGCGGGGCAGTGGGATTAGTTTGGGATCGATACAGGGCTATGGGGAGAGACCGAGGCAGTGGGATTAGTTTGGGGATTGATACAGGGCTATGGGGAGAGAGCGTGGCAGTGGGTTTAGTTTGAGATTGATACAGGGCTATGGGGAGAGAGCAGGGCAGTGGGTTTAGTTTGAGATTGATACAGGGCTATGGGGAGAGAGCGGGGCAGTGGGATTAGTTTGGGATTGATACAGGGCTATGGGGAGAGAGCGGGGCAGTGGGATTAGTTTGGGTTTGATACGGCTATGGGGAGAGAGCGGGGCAGTGGGATTAGTTTGGGATTGATACAGGGCTATGGGTAGAGCGGGGCAGTGGGATTAGTTTGGGATTGATACAGGGCTATGCGGAGAGAGCGGGGCAGTGGAATTAGTTTGAGATTGATACAGGGCTATGGGGAGAGAGCGAGGCAGTGGGATTAGTTTGTGGATTGATAGAGGGCTATGCGGAGAGAGCGGGGCAATGGGATTAGTTTCAGATTGATACAGGGCTATGCGGAGAGAGCGGGGCAGTGGGCTTAGTTTGGTTTTGATACAGGGCTATGGGGAGAGAGCGGGGCAGTGGGATTAGTTTGGGTTTGATACAGGACTATGGGGAGAGAGCGGGGCAGTGGGATTAGTTTGGCTTTGATACAGGACTATGGGGAGAGAGCGGGGCAGTGGGATTAGTTTGGGTTTGATACGGCTATGGGGAGAGAGCGGGGCAGTGGGATTAGTTTGGGTTTGATACAGGGCTATGGGGAGAGCGGGGCAGTGGGATTAGTTTGGGATTGATACAGGGCTATGCGGAGAGAGCGGGGCAGTGGGATTAATTTGGGATTGATACAGGGCTATGCGGAGAGAGCGGGGCAGTGGGATTAGTTTGGGTTTGATACAGGACTATGGGGAGAGAGCGGGGCAGTAGGATTAGTTTGGGTTTGATACGGCTATGGGGAGAGAGCGGGGCAGTGGGATTAATTTGGGATTGATACAGGGCAATGGGGAGAGCGGGGCAGTGGGATTAGTTTGTGGATTGACACAGGCTATGCGGAGAGAGCGGGGCAGTGGGATTAGTTTGAGATTGATACAGGGCTATGCGGAGAGAGCGAGGAAGTGGGATTAGTTTGGGATTGATACAGGGCTATGGGGAGAGAGCGGGGCAGTGGGATTAGTTTGGGATTGATACAGGGCTATGCGGAGAGAGCGGGGCTGTGGGATTAGTTTGAGATTGATACAGGGCTATGCGGAGAGAGCGGGGCAGTGGGATTAGTTTGAGATTGATACAGGGCTGTGGGGAGAGAGCGGGGCAGTGGGATCAGTTTGGGATTGATACAGGCTGTGGGGAGAGAGCGGGGCAGTGGGATTAGTTTGGGATTGATACAGGGCTATGGGGAGAGAGCGGGGCAGTGGGACTAGTTTGGGGATTGATACAGGGCTATGGGGAGAGAGCGGGGCAGTGGGATTAGTTTGGGGATTGATACGGGGCTATGGGGAGAGAGCGGGGCAGCGGGATTAGTTTGGGGATTGATACGGGGCTATGGGGAGAGAGCGGGGCAGCGGGACTAGTTTGGGGATTGATACAGGGCTTTGGGGAGAGAGCGGGGCAGCGGGATTAGTTTGGGGATTGATACAGGGCTATGGGGAGAGAGCGGGGCAGTGGGATTAGTTTGGGGATTGATACAGGGCTATGGGGAGAGAGCGGGGCAGTGGGATGTGTTTGGGATTGATACAGTGCTATGGGGACAGAGCGGGGCAGTGGGTTTAGTTTGTGATTGATACAGGGCTATGGGGAGAGTGCGGGGCAATGGGATTAGTTTGAGATTGATACAGGGCTATGGGGAGAGAGCGGGGCAGTGGGATTAGTTTGGGATTGATACAGGGCTATGGGGAGAGAGCGGGGCAGTGGGATTAGTTTGGGGATTGATACAGGGCTATGGGGAGAGAGCGGGGCAGTGGGATGAGTTTGGGATTGATACAGGGCTACGGGGAGAGAGCGGGGCAGTGGGTTTAGTTTGAGATTGATACAGGGCTATGGGGAGAGAGCGGGGCAGTGGGATTAGTTTGGGATTGATACAGGGCTATGGGGAGAGAGCGGGGCAGTGGGATTAGTTTGGGTTTGATACGGCTATGGGGAGAGAGCGGGGCAGTGGGATTAGTTTGGGATTGATACAGGGCTATGGGGAGAGCGGGGCAGTGGGATTAGTTTGGGATTGATACAGGGCTATGCGGAGAGAGCGGGGCAGTGGGATTAGTTTGAGATTGATACAGGGCTATGGGGAGAGAGCGGGGCAGTGGGATTAGTTTGTGGATTGATACAGGGCTATGCGGAGAGAGCGGGGCAGTGGGATTTGTTTCAGATTGATACAGGGCTATGCGGAGAGAGCGGGGCAGTGGGATTAGTTTGGTTTTGATACAGGGCTATGGGGAGAGAGCAGGGCAGAGGGATTATTTTGGGTTTGATACAGGACTATGGGGAGAGAGCGGGGCAGTGGGATTAGTTTGGCTTTGATACAGGACTATGGGGAGAGAGCGGGGCAGTGGGATTAGTTTGGGTTTGATACGGCTATGGGGAGAGAGCGGGGCAGTGGGATTAATTTGGGATTGATACAGGGCAATGGGGAGAGCGGGGCAGTGGGATTAGTTTGTGGATTGATACAGGCTATGCGGAGAGAGTGGGGCAGTGGGATTAGTTTGAGATTGATACAGGGCTATGCGGAGAGAGCGGGGCAGTGGGATTAGTTTGGTTTTGATACAGGGCTATGGGGAGAGAGCAGGGCAGTGGGATTAGTTTGGGTTTGATACAGGACTATGGGGAGAGAGCGGGGCAGTGGGATTAGTTTGGCTTTGATACAGGACTATGGGGAGAGAGCGGGGCAGTAGGATTACTTTGGGTTTGATACGGCTATGGGGAGAGAGCGGGGCAGTGAGATTAATTTGGGATTGATACAGGGCTATGGGGAGAGCGGGGCAGTGGGATTAGTTTGGGATTGATACAGGGCTATGCGGAGAGAGCGGGGCAGTGGGATTAGTTTGAGATTGATACAGGGCTATGGGGAGAGAGCGGGGCAGTGGGATTAGTTTGTGGATTGATACAGGGCTATGCGGAGAGAGCGGGGCAGTGGGATTAGTTTCAGATTGATACAGGGCTATGCGGAGAGACCGGGGCAGTGGGATTAGTTTGGTTTTGATACAGGGCTATGGGGGGCGAGCGGGGCAGTGGGATTAGTTTGGGTTTGATACAGGACTATGGGGAGAGAGCGGGGCAGTGGGATTAGTTTTGCTTTGATACAGGACTATGGGGTAGAGAGCGGGGCAGTAGGATTAGTTTGGGTTTGATACGGCTATGGGGACAGAGCGGGGCAGTGGGATTAATTTGGGATTGATACAGGGCTATGGGGAGAGCGGGGCAGTGGGATTAGTTTGGGATTGATACAGGGCTATGGGGAGAGCGGGGCAGTGGTATTAGTTTGTGGATTGATACAGGCTATGCGGAGAGAGCGGGGCATTGGGATTAGTTTGGGATTGATACAGGGCTATGGGGAGAGAGCGGGGCAGTGGGATTAGTTTGGGGATTGATACAGGGCTATGGGGAGAGAGCGGGGCAGTGGGCTTAGTTTGGGGATTGATACGGGGCTATGGGGAGAGAGCGGGGCAGTGCGATTAGTTTGGGGATTGATACGGGGCTATGGGGAGAGAGCGGGGCAGCGGGATTAGTTTGGGGATTGATACAGGGCTATGGGGAGAGAGCGGGGCAGCGGGATTAGTTTGGGGATTGATACAGGGCTATGGGGAGAGAGCGGGGCAGTGAGATTAGTTTGGGGATTGATACAGGGCTATGGGGACAGAGCGGGACAGTGGGTTTAGTTTGTGATTGATACAGGGCTATGGGGAGAGCGGGGCAGTGGGATTAGTTTAGGATTGATACAGGGCTATGGGGAGAGAGCGGGGCAGTGGGATTAGTTTGGGTTTGATACGGCTATGGGGAGAGAGCGGGGCAGTGGGATTAGTTTGGGTTTGATGCGGCTATGGGGAGAGAGCGGGGCAGTGGGATTAGTTTGGGATTGATAAAGGGCTATGGGGAGAGCGGGGCAGTGGGATTAGTTTAGGATTGATACAGGGCTATGGGGAGAGAGCGGGGCAGTGGGTTTAGTTTGTGGATTGATACAGGGCTATGCGGAGAGAGCGGGGAAGTGGGATTAGTTTCAGATTGATACAGGGCTATGCGGAGAGAGCGGGGCAGTGGGATTAGTTTGGTTTTGATACAGGGCTATGGGGAGAGAGCGGGGCAGTGGGATTATTTTGGGTTTGATACAGGGCTATGGGGAGAGAGCGGGACAGTGGGATTAGTTTGGGGATTGAAACGGGGCTATGGGGAGAGAGCGGGGCAGCGGGATTAGTTTGGGGATTGATACAGGGCTATGGGGAGAGAGCGGGGCAGTGGGATTAGTTTGGGGATTGATACAGGGCTATGGGGAGAGAGCGGGGCAATGGGATTAGTTTGGGATTGAGACAGGGCTATGGGGAGAGACCGGGGCATTGGGATTAGTTTGGGGATTGATACAGGGCTATGGGGAGAGAGCGGGGCAGTGGGATTAGTTTGGGGATTGATACGGGGCTATGGGGAGAGAGCGGGGCAGTGGGATTAGTTTGGGGATTGATACGGGGCTATCGGGAGAGAGCGGGGCAGCGGGATTAGTTTGGGGATTGATACGGGGCTATGGGGAGAGAGCGGGGCAGCGGGATTAGTTTGGGGATTGATACAGGGCTATGGGGAGAGAGCGGGGCAATGGGATTAGTTTGGGGATTGATACAGTGCTATGGGGACAGAGCGGGGCAGTGGGGTTAGTTTGTGATTGATACAGGGCTATGGGGAGAGTGCGGGGCAATGGGATTAGTTTGAGATTGATTCAGGGCTATGGGGAGAGAGCGGGGCAGTGGGATTAGTTTGGGATTGATACAGGGCTATGGGGAGAGAGCGGGGCAGTGGGATTAGTTTGGGGAATGATACAGGGCTATGGGGAGAGAGCGGGGCAGTGGGATTAGTTTGGGGATTGATACAGGGCTATGGGGAGAGAGCAGGGCAGAGGGATTAGTTTGGGGATTGATACAGGGCTATGGGGAGAGAGCGGGGCAGAGGGATTAGTTTGGGGATTGATACGGGGCTATGGGGAGAGTGCGGGGCTGAGGGATTAGTTTGGAGATTGATACGGGGCTATGGGGAGAGAGCGGGGCAGCGGGATTAATTTGGGTATTGATACGGGGCTATGGGGAGAGAGCGGGGCAGCGGGATTAGTTTGGGGATTGATAGAGGGCTATGGGGAGTGAGCGGGGCAGTGGAATTAGTTTGGGGATTGATACAGGGCTATGGGGAAAGAGCGAGGCAGTGGGATTAGTTTGGGATCGATACAGGGCTATGGGGAGAGAGCGAGGCAGTAGGATTAGTTTGGGGATTGATACAGCGCTTTGGGGAGAGAGCGGGGCAGTGGGATGAGTTTTGGATTGAGACAGGGCTATGGGGAGAGAGCAGGGCAGTGGGTTTAGTTTGGAGATTGATACAGGGCTATGGGGAGAGAGCGGGGCAGTGGGATTAGTTTGGGATTGATACAGGGCTATGGGGAGAGAGCGGGGCAGTGGGTTTAGTTTGAGATTGATACAGGGCTTTGGGGAGAGAGCGGGGCAGTGGGATTAGTTTGGGTTTGATCCGGCTATGGGGAGAGAGCGGGGCAGTGGGATTAGTTTGGGTTTGATATGGCTATGGGGAGAGAGCGGGGCAGTGGGATTAGTTTGGGATTGATACAGGGCTATGGGGAGAGCGGGGCAGTGGGATTAGTTTGGGATTGATACAGGGCTATGCGGAGAGAGCGGGGCAGTGGGATTAGTTTGAGATTGATACAGGGCTATGGGGAGAGAGCGGGGCAGTGGGATTAGTTTGAGATTGATACAGGGCTATGCGGAGAGAGCGGGGCAGTGGGATTAGTTTGTGGATTGATACAGGGCTATGCGGAGAGAGCGGGGCAGTGGGATTAGTTTCAGATTGATACAGGGCTATGCGCAGAGAGCGGGGCAGTGGGATTAGTTTGGTTTTCATACAGGGCTATGGGGGGAGAGCGGGGCAGTGGGATTAGTTTGGGTTTGATACAGGACTATGGGGAGAGAGCGGGGCAGTGGGATTAGTTTGGCTTTGATACAGGGCTATGGGGAGAGAGCGGGGCAGTGGGATTAATTTGGCATTGATACAGGGCTATGCGGAGAGAGCGGGGCAGAGGGATTAGTTTGTGGATTGATACAGGCTATGCGGAGAGAGCGGGGCAGTGGGATTAGTTTGAGATTGATACAGGGCTATGCGGAGAGAGCGAGGAAGTGGGATTAGTTTGGGATTGATACAGGGCTATGGGGAGAGAGCGGGGCAGTGGGATTAGTTTGGGTTTGATACAGGGCTATGGGGAGAGCGGGGCAGTGGGATTAGTTTGGGATTGATACAGGGCTATGCGGAGAGAGCGGGGCAGTGGGATTAATTTGGGATTGATACAGGGCTATGCGGAGAGAGCGGGGCAGTGGGATTAGTTTGGGTTTGATACAGGACTATGGGGAGAGAGCGGGGCAGTAGGATTAGTTTGGGTTTGATACGGCTATGGGGAGAGAGCGGGGCAGTGGGATTAATTTGGGATTGATACAGGGCAATGGGGAGAGCGGGGCAGTGGGATTAGTTTGTGGATTGACACAGGCTATGCGGAGAGAGCGGGGCAGTGGGATTAGTTTGAGATTGATACAGGGCTATGCGGAGAGAGCGAGGAAGTGGGATTAGTTTGGGATTGATACAGGGCTATGGGGAGAGAGCGGGGCAGTGGGATTAGTTTGGGATTGATACAGGGCTATGCGGAGAGAGCGGGGCTGTGGGATTAGTTTGAGATTGATACAGGGCTATGCGGAGAGAGCGGGGCAGTGGGATTAGTTTGAGATTGATACAGGGCTGTGGGGAGAGAGCGGGGCAGTGGGATCAGTTTGGGATTGATACAGGCTGTGGGGAGAGAGCGGGGCAGTGGGATTAGTTTGGGATTGATACAGGGCTATGGGGAGAGAGCGGGGCAGTGGGACTAGTTTGGGGATTGATACAGGGCTATGGGGAGAGAGCGGGGCAGTGGGATTAGTTTGGGGATTGATACGGGGCTATGGGGAGAGAGCGGGGCAGCGGGATTAGTTTGGGGATTGATTCGGCGCTATGGGGAGAGAGCGGGGCAGCGGGACTAGTTTGGGGATTGATACAGGGCTTTGGGGAGAGAGCGGGGCAGCGGGATTAGTTTGGGGATTGATACAGGGCTATGGGGAGAGAGCGGGGCAGTGGGATTAGTTTGGGGATTGATACAGGGCTATGGGGAGAGAGCGGGGCAGTGGGATGAGTTTGGGATTGATACAGTGCTATGGGGACAGAGCGGGGCAGTGGGTTTAGTTTGTGATTGATACAGGGCTATGGGGAGAGTGCGGGGCAATGGGATTAGTTTGAGATTGATACAGGGCTATGGGGAGAGAGCGGGGCAGTGGGATTAGTTTGGGATTGATACAGGGCTATGGGGAGAGAGCGGGGCAGTGGGATTAGTTTGGGGATTGATACAGGGCTATGGGGAGAGAGCGGGGCAGTGGGATGAGTTTGGGATTGATACAGGGCTACGGGGAGAGAGCGGGGCAGTGGGTTTAGTTTGAGATTGATACAGGGCTATGGGGAGAGAGCGGGGCAGTGGGATTAGTTTGGGATTGATACAGGGCTATGGGGAGAGAGCGGGGCAGTGGGATTAGTTTGGGTTTGATACGGCTATGGGGAGAGAGCGGGGCAGTGGGATTAGTTTGGGATTGATACAGGGCTATGGGGAGAGCGGGGCAGTGGGATTAGTTTGGGATTGATACAGGGCTATGCGGAGAGAGCGGGGCAGTGGGATTAGTTTGTGGATTGATACAGGGCTATGCGGAGAGAGCGGGGCAGTGGGATTTGTTTCAGATTGATACAGGGCTATGCGGAGAGAGCGGGGCAGTGGGATTAGTTTGGTTTTGATACAGGGCTATGGGGAGAGAGCAGGGCAGAGGGATTATTTTGGTTTTGATACAGGACTATGGGGAGAGAGCGGGGCAGTGGGATTAGTTTGGCTTTGATACAGGACTATGGGGAGAGAGCGGGGCAGTGGGATTAGTTTGGGTTTGATACGGCTATGGGGAGAGAGCGGGGCAGTGGGATTAATTTGGGATTGATACAGGGCAATGGGGAGAGCGGGGCAGTGGGATTAGTTTGTGGATTGATACAGGCTATGCGGAGAGAGCGGGGCAGTGGGATTAGTTTGAGATTGATACAGGGCTATGCGGAGAGAGCGGGGCAGTGGGATTAGTTTGGTTTTGATACAGGGCTATGGGGAGAGAGCAGGGCAGTGGGATTAGTTTGGGTTTGATACAGGACTATGGGGAGAGAGCGGGGCAGTGGGATTAGTTTGGCTTTGATACAGGACTATGGGGAGAGAGCGGGGCAGTAGGATTACTTTGGGTTTGATACGGCTATGGGGAGAGAGCGGGGCAGTGAGATTAATTTGGGATTGATACAGGGCTATGGGGAGAGCGGGGCAGTGGGATTAGTTTGGGATTGATACAGGGCTATGCGGAGAGAGCGGGGCAGTGGGATTAGTTTGAGATTGATACAGGGCTATGGGGAGAGAGCGGGGCAGTGGGATTAGTTTGTGGATTGATACAGGGCTATGCGGAGAGAGCGGAGCAGTGGGATTAGTTTCAGATTGATACAGGGCTATGCGGAGAGACCGGGGCAGTGGGATTAGTTTGGTTTTGATACAGGGCTATGGGGGGAGAGCGGGGCAGTGGGATTAGTTTGGGTTTGATACAGGACTATGGGGAGAGAGCGGGGCAGTGGGATTAGTTTTGCTTTGATACAGGACTATGGGGTAGAGAGCGGGGCAGTAGGATTAGTTTGGGTTTGATACGGCTATGGGGACAGAGCGGGGCAGTGGGATTAATTTGGGATTGATACAGGGCTATGGGGAGAGCGGGGCAGTGGGATTAGTTTGGGATTGATACAGGGCTATGGGGAGAGCGGGGCAGTGGTATTAGTTTGTGGATTGATACAGGCTATGCGGAGAGAGCGGGGCATTGGGATTAGTTTGAGATTGATACAGGGCTATGCGGAGAGAGCGAGGAAGTGGAATTAGTTTGGGATTGATACAGGGCTATGGGGAGAGAGCGGGGCAGTGGGATTAGTTTGGGATTGATACAGGGCTATGCGGAGAGAGCGGGACAGTGGGATTTGTTTGAGATTGATACAGGGCTATGGGGAGAGAGCGGGGCAGTGGGATCAGTTTGGGATTGATACAGGCTATGGGGAGAGAGCGGGGCAGTGGGATTAGTTTGGGATTGATACAGGGCTATGGGGAGAGAGCGGGGCAGTGGGATTAGTTTGGGGATTGATACAGGGCTATGGGGAGAGAGCGGGGCAGTGGGCTTAGTTTGGGGATTGATACGGGGCTATGGCGAGAGAGCGGGGCAGTGCGATTAGTTTGGGGATTGATACGGGGCTATGGGGAGAGAGCGGGGCAGCGGGATTAGTTTGGGGATTGATACAGGGCTATGGGGAGAGAGCGGGGCAGCGGGATTAGTTTGGGGATTGATACAGGGCTATGGGGAGAGTGCGGGGCAGTGAGATTAGTTTGGGGATTGATACAGGGCTATGGGGACAGAGCGGGGCAGTGGGTTTAGTTTGTGATTGATACAGGGCTATGGGGAGAGCGGGGCAGTGGGATTAGTTTAGGATTGATACAGGGCTATGGGGAGAGAGCGGGGCAGTGGGATTAGTTTGGGTTTGATACGGCTATGGGGAGAGAGCGGGGCAGTGGGATTAGTTTGGGTTTGATGCGGCTATGGGGAGAGAGCGGGGCAGTGGGATTAGTTTGGGATTGATAAAGGGCTATGGGGAGAGCGGGGCAGTGGGATTAGTTTAGGATTGATACAGGGCTATGGGGAGAGAGCGGGGCAGTGGGTTTAGTTTGTGGATTGATACAGGGCTATGCGGAGAGAGCGGGGAAGTGGGATTAGTTTCAGATTGATACAGGGCTATGCGGAGAGAGCGGGGCAGTGGGATTAGTTTGGTTTTGATACAGGGCTATGGGGAGAGAGCGGGGCAGTGGGATTATTTTGGGTTTGATACAGGGCTATGGGGAGAGAGCGGGACAGTGGGATTAGTTTGGGGATTGAAACGGGGCTATGGGGAGAGAGCGGGGCAGCGGGATTAGTTTGGGGATTGATACAGGGCTATGGGGAGAGAGCGGGGCAGTGGGATTAGTTTGGGGATTGATACAGGGCTATGGGGAGAGAGCGGGGCAATGGGATTAGTTTGGGATTGAGACAGGGCTATGGGGAGAGAGCGGGGCAGTGGGATTAGTTTGGGGATTGATACAGGGCTATGGGGAGAGAGCGGGGCAGTGGGATTAGTTTGGGGATTGATACGGGGCTATGGGGAGAGAGCGGGGCAGTGGGATTAGTTTGGGGATTGATACGGGGCTATCGGGAGAGAGCGGGGCAGCGGGATTAGTTTGGGGATTGATACGGGGCTATGGGGAGAGAGCGGGGCAGCGGGATTAGTTTGGGGATTGATACAGGGCTATGGGGAGAGAGCGGGGCAATGGGATTAGTTTGGGGATTGATACAGGGCTATGGGGAGAGAGCGGGGCAGTGGGATGAGTTTGGGATTGATACAGTGCTATGGGGACAGAGCGGGGCAGTGGGGTTAGTTTGTGATTGATACAGGGCTATGGGGAGAGTGCGGGGCAATGGGATTAGTTTGAGATTGATTCAGGGCTATGGGGAGAGAGCGGGGCAGTGGGATTAGTTTGGGATTGATACAGGGCTATGGGGAGAGAGCGGGGCAGTGGGATTAGTTTGGGGAATGATACAGGGCTATGGGGAGAGAGCGGGGCAGTGGGATTAGTTTGGGGATTGATACAGGGCTATGGGGAGAGAGCAGGGCAGAGGGATTAGTTTGGGGATTGATACAGGGCTATGGGGAGAGAGCGGGGCAGAGGGATTAGTTTGGGGATTGATACGGTGCTATGGGGAGAGTGCGGGGCTGAGGGATTAGTTTGGAGATTGATACGGGGCTATGGGGAGAGAGCGGGGCAGCGGGATTAGTTTGGGGATTGATACGGGGCTATGGGGAGAGAGCGGGGCAGCGGGATTAGTTTGGGGATTGATAGAGGGCTATGGGGAGTGAGCGGGGCAGTGGAATTAGTTTGGGGATTGATACAGGGCTATGGGGAAAGAGCGAGGCAGTGGGATTAGTTTGGGATCGATACAGGGCTATGGGGAGAGAGCGAGGCAGTAGGATTAGTTTGGGGATTGATACAGCGCTTTGGGGAGAGAGCGGGGCAGTGGGATGAGTTTTGGATTGATACAGGGCTATGGGGAGAGAGCAGGGCAGTGGGTTTAGTTTGGAGATTGATACAGGGCTATGGGGAGAGAGCGGGGCAGTGGGATTAGTTTGGGATTGATACAGGGCTATGGGGAGAGAGCGGGGCAGTGGGTTTAGTTTGAGATTGATACAGGGCTTTGGGGAGAGAGCGGGGCAGTGGGATTAGTTTGGGTTTGATCCGGCTATGGGGAGAGAGCGGGGCAGTGGGATTAGTTTGGGTTTGATACGGCTATGGGGAGAGAGCGGGGCAGTGGGATTAGTTTGGGATTGATACAGGGCTATGGGGAGAGCGGGGCAGTGGGATTAGTTTGGGATTGATACAGGGCTATGCGGAGAGAGCGGGGCAGTGGGATTAGTTTGAGATTGATACAGGGCTATGGGGAGAGAGCGGGGCAGTGGGATTAGTTTGAGATTGATACAGGGCTATGCGGAGAGAGCGGGGCAGTGGGATTAGTTTGTGGATTGATACAGGGCTATGCGGAGAGAGCGGGGCAGTGGGATTAGTTTCAGATTGATACAGGGCTATGCGCAGAGATCGGGGCAGTGGGATTAGTTTGGTTTTCATACAGGGCTATGGGGGGAGAGCGGGGCAGTGGGATTAGTTTGGGTTTGATACAGGACTATGGGGAGAGAGCGGGGCAGTGGGATTAGTTTGGCTTTGATACAGGGCTATGGGGAGAGAGCGGGGCAGTGGGATTAATTTGGGATTGATACAGGGCTATGCGGAGAGAGCGGGGCAGAGGGATTAGTTTGTGGATTGATACAGGCTATGCGGAGAGAGCGGGGCAGTGGGATTAGTTTGAGATTGATACAGGGCTATGCGGAGAGAGCGAGGAAGTGGGATTAGTTTGGGATTGATACAGGGCTATGGGGAGAGAGCGGGGCAGTGGGATTAGTTTGGGATTGATACAGGGCTATGGGGAGAGAGCGGGGCAGTGGGATCAGTTTGGGATTGATACAGGCTATGGGGAGAGAGCGGGGCAGTGGGATTAGTTTGGGATTGATACAGGGCTATGGGGACAGAGTGGGGCAGTGGGTTTAGTTTGTGATTGATACAGGGCTATGGGGAGAGTGCGGGGCAATGGGATTAGTTTGAGATTGATACAGGGCTATGGGGAGAGAGCGGGGCAGTGGGATTAGTTTGGGATTGATACAGGGCTATGGGGAGAGAGCGGGGCAGTGGGATTAGTTTGGGGATTGATACAGGGCTATGGGGAGAGAGCGGGGCAGTGGGATGAGTTTGGGATTGATACAGGGCTACGGGGAGAGAGCGGGGCAGTGGGTTTAGTTTGAGATTGATACAGGGCTATGGGGAGAGAGCGGGGCAGTGGGATTAGTTTAGGATTGATACAGGGCTATGGGGAGAGAGCGGGGCAGTGGGATTAGTTTGGGTTTGATACGGCTATGGGGAGAGAGCGGGGCAGTGGGATTAGTTTGGGATTGATACAGGGCTATGGGGAGAGCGGGGAAGTGGGATTAGTTTGGGATTGATACAGGGCTATGGGGAGAGAGCGGGGCAGTGGGATTAGTTTGTGGATTGATACAGGGCTATGCGGAGAGAGCGGGGCAGTGGGATTTGTTTCAGATTGATACAGGGCTATGCGGAGAGAGCGGGGCAGTGGGATTAGTTTGGTTTTGATACAGGGCTATGGGGAGAGAGCAGGGCAGTGGGATTAGTTTGGGTTTGATACAGGACTATGGGGAGAGAGCGGGGCAGTGGGATTAGTTTGGCTTTGATACAGGACTATGGGGAGAGAGCGGGGCAGTGGGATTAGTGTGGGTTTGATACGGCTATGGGGAGAGAGCGGGGCAGTGGGATTAATTTGGGATTGATACAGGGCTATGGGGAGAGCGGGGCAGTGGGATTAGTTTGTGGATTGATACAGGCTATGCGGAGAGAGCGGGGCATTGGGATTAGTTTGAGATTGATACAGGGCTATGCGGAGAGAGCGGGGCAGTGGAATTAGTTTGGTTTTGATACAGGGCTATGGGGAGAGAGCAGGGCAGTGGGATTAGTTTGGGTTTGATACAGGACTATGGGGAGAGAGCGGGGCAGTGGGATTAGTTTGGCTTTGATACAGGACTATGGGGAGAGAGCGGGGCAGTCGGATTAGTTTGGGTTTGATACGGCTATGGGGAGAGAGCGGGGCAGTGGGATTAATTTGGGATTGATACAGGGCTATGGGGAGAGCGGGGCAGTGGGATTAGTTTGGGATTGATACAGGGCTATGCGGAGAGAGCGGGGCAGTGGGATTAGTTTGAGATTGATACAGGGCTATGGGGAGAGAGCGGGGCAGTGGGATTAGTTTGTGGATTGATACAGGGCTATGCGGAGAGAGCGGGGCAGTGGGATTAGTTTCAGATTGATACAGGGCTATGCGGAGAGACCGGGGCAGTGGGATTAGTTTGGTTTTGATACAGGGCTATGGGGGGAGAGTGGGGCAGTGGGATTAGTTTGGGTTTGATACAGGACTATGGGGAGAGAGCGGGGCATTGGGATTAGTTTTGCTTTGATACAGGACTATGGGGAGAGAGCGGGGCAGTCGGATTAGTTTGGGTTTGTTACGGCTATGGGGACAGAGCGGGGCAGTGGGATTAATTTGGGATTGATACAGGGCTATGGGGAGAGCGGGGCAGTGGGATTAGTTTGGGATTGATACAGGGCTATGGGGAGAGCGGGGCAGTGGGATTAGTTTGTGGATTGATACAGGCTATGCGGAGAGAGCGGGGCATTGGGATTAGTTTGAGATTGATACAGGGCTATGCGGAGAGAGAGCGGCAGTGGGATTAGCTTCAGATTGACCCAGGGCTATGCGGAGAGAGCGAGGAAGTGGGATTAGTTTGGGATTGATACAGGGCTATGGGGAGAGAGCGGGGCAGTGGGATTAGTTTGGGATTGATACAGGGCTATGCGGAGAGAGCGGGGCAGTGGGATTAGTTTGAGATTGATACAGGGCTATAGGGAGAGAGCGGGGCAGTGGGATTAGTTTGAGATTGATACAGGGCTATGCGGAGAGAGCGGGGCAGTGGGATTAGTTTGTGGATTGATACAGGGCTATGCGGAGAGAGCGGGGCAGTGGGATTAGTTTCAGATTGATACAGGGCTATGCGCAGAGAGCGGGGCAGTGGGATTAGTTTGGTTTTCATACAGGGCTATGGGGGGAGAGCGGGGCAGTGGGATTAGTTTGGGTTTGATACAGGACTATGGGGAGAGAGCAGGGCAGTGGGATTAGTTTGGCTTTGATACAGGGCTATGGGGAGAGAGCGGGGCAGTGGGATTAATTTGGGATTGATACAGGGCTATGCGGAGAGAGCGGGGCAGAGGGATTAGTTTGTGGATTGATACAGGCTATGCGGAGAGAGCGGGGCAGTGGGATTAGTTTGAGATTGATACAGGGCTATGCGGAGAGAGCGAGGAAGTGGGATTAGTTTGGGATTGATACAGGACTATGGGGAGAGAGCGGGGCAGTGGGATTAGTTTGGGATTGATACAGGGCTATGGGGAGAGAGCGGGGCAGTGGGATCAGTTTGGGATTGATACAGGCTATGGGGAGAGAGCGGGGCAGTGGGATTAGTTTGGGATTGATACAGGGCTATGGGGAGAGAGCGGGGCAGTGGGATTAGTTTGGGGATTGATACAGGGCTATGGGGAGAGAGCGGGGCAGTGGGATGAGTTTGGGATTGATACAGGGCTACGGGGAGAGAGCGGGGCAGTGGGTTTAGTTTGAGATTGATACAGGGCTATGGGGAGAGAGCGGGGCAGTGGGATTAGTTTGGGATTGATACAGGGCTATGGGGAGAGAGCGGGGCAGTGGGATTAGTTTGGGTTTGATACGGCTATGGGGAGAGAGCGGGGCAGTGGGATTAGTTTGGGATTGATACAGGGCTATGGGGAGAGCGGGGAAGTGGGATTAGTTTGGGATTGATACAGGGCTATGGGGAGAGAGCGGGGCAGTGGGATTAGTTTGTGGATTGATACAGGGCTATGCGGAGAGAGCGGGGCAGTGGGATTTGTTTCAGATTGATACAGGGCTATGCGGAGAGAGCGGGGCAGTGGGATTAGTTTGGTCTTGATACAGGGCTATGGGGAGAGAGCAGGGCAGTGGGATTAGTTTGGGTTTGATACAGGACTATGGGGAGAGAGCGGGGCAGTGGGATTAGTTTGGCTTTGATACAGGACTATGGGGAGAGAGCGCGGCAGTGGGATTAGTGTGGGTTAGATACGGCTATGGGGAGAGAGCGGGGCAGTGGGATTAATTTGGGATTGATACAGGGCTATGGGGAGAGCGGGGCAGTGGGATTAGTTTGTGGATTGATACAGGCTATGCGGAGAGAGCGGGGCATTGGGATTAGTTTGAGATTGATACAGGGCTATGCGGAGAGAGCGGGGCAGTGGAATTAGTTTGGTTTTGATACAGGGCTATGGGGAGAGAGCAGGGCAGTGGGATTAGTTTGGGTTTGATACAGGACTATGGGGAGAGAGCGGGGCAGTGGGATTAGTTTGGCTTTGATACAGGACTATGGGGAGAGAGCGGGGCAGTCGGATTAGTTTGGGTTTGATACGGCTATGGGGAGAGAGCGGGGCAGTGGGATTAATTTGGGATTGATACAGGGCTATGGGGAGAGCGGGGCAGTGGGATTAGTTTGGGATTGATACAGGGCTATGCGGAGAGAGCGGGGCAGTGGGATTAGTTTGAGATTGATACAGGGCTATGGGGAGAGAGCGGGGCAGTGGGATTAGTTTGTGGATTGATACAGGGCTATGCGGAGAGAGCGGGGCAGTGGGATTAGTTTCAGATTGATACAGGGCTATGCGGAGAGACCGGGGCAGTGGGATTAGTTTGGTTTTGATACAGGGCTATGGGGGGAGAGTGGGGCAGTGGGATTAGTTTGGGTTTGATACAGGACTATGGGGAGAGAGCGGGGCATTGGGATTAGTTTTGCTTTGATACAGGACTATGGGGAGAGAGCGGGGCAGTCGGATTAGTTTGGGTTTGATACGGCTATGGGGACAGAGCGGGGCAGTGGGATTAATTTGGGATTGATACAGGGCTATGGGGAGAGCGGGGCAGTGGGATTAGTTTGGGATTGATACAGGGCTATGGGGAGAGCGGGTCATTGGGATTAGTTTGAGATTGATACAGGGCTATGCGGAGAGAGAGCGGCAGTGGGATTAGCTTCAGATTGACCCAGGGCTATGCGGAGAGAGCGAGGAAGTGGGATTAGTTTGGGATTGATACAGGGCTATGGGGAGAGAGCGGGGCAGTGGGATTAGTTTGGGATTGATACAGGGCTATGCGGAGAGAGCGGGGCTGTGGGATTAGTTTGAGATTGATACAGGGCTATGCGGAGAGAGCGGGACAGTGGGATTAGTTTGAGATTGATACAGGGCTATGGGGAGAGAGCGGGGCAGTGGGATCAGTTTGGGATTGATACAGGCTATGGGGAGAGAGCGGGGCAGTGGGATTAGTTTGGGATTGATACAGGGCTATGGGGAGAGAGCGGGGCAGTGGGCATAGTTTGGGGATTGATACAGGGCTATGGGGAGAGAGCGGGGCAGTGGGATTAGTTTGGGGATTGATACGGGGCTATGGGGAGAGAGCGGGGCAGTGGGATTGGTTGGGGATTGATACGGGGCTATGGGGAGAGAGCGGGGCAGCGGGATTAGTTTGGGGATTGATGCAGGGCTATGGGGAGAGAGCGGGGCAGCGGGAATAGTTTGGGGATTGATACAGGGCTATGGGGAGAGAGCGGGGCAGTGGGATTAGTTTGGGGATTGATACAGGGCTATGGGGACAGAGCGGGGCAGTGGGTTTAGTTTGTGATTGATACAGGGCTATGGGGAGAGTGCGGGGCAATGGGATTAGTTTGAGATTGATACAGGGCTATGGGGAGAGAGCGGGGCAGTGGGATTAGTTTGGGTTTGATACGGCTATGGGGAGAGAGCGGGGCAGTGGGATTAGTTTGGGTTTGATACGGCTATGGGGAGAGAGCGGGGCAGTGGGATTAGTTTGGGATTGATAAAGGGCTATGGGGAGAGCGGGGCAGTGGGATTAGTTTGGGATTGATACAGGGCTATGGGGAGAGAGCGGGGCAGTGGGTTTAGTTTGTGGATTGATACAGGGCTATGCGGAGAGAGCGGGGCAGTGGGATTAGTTTCAGATTGATACAGGGCTATGGGGAGAGAGCGGGGCAGTGGGATTATTTTGGGTTTGATACAGGGCTATGGGGAGAGAGCGGGACAGTGGGATTAGTTTGGGGATTGATACGGGGCTATGGGGAGAGAGCGGGGCAGCGGGATTAGTTTGGGGATTGATACAGGGCTATGGGGAGAGAGCGGGGCAGAGGGATTAGTTTGGGGATTGATACGGGGCTATGGGGAGAGTGCGGGGCAGAGGGATTAGTTTGGGGATTGATACGGGGCTATGGGGAGAGAGCGGGGCAGCGGGATTAGTTTGGGGATTGATACGGGGCTATGGGGAGAGAGCGGGGCAGCGGGATTAGTTTGGGGATTGATAGAGGGCTATGGGGAGAGAGCGGGGCAGTGGGATTAGTTTGGGGATTGATACAGGGCTATGGGGAGAGAGCGAGGCAGTGGGATTAGTTTGGGATCGATACAGGGCTATGGGGAGAGAGCGAGGCAGTGGGATTAGTTTGGGGATTGATACAGCGCTTTGGGGAGAGAGCGGGGCAGTGGGATGAGTTTTGGATTGATACAGGGCTATGGGGAGAGAGCAGGGCAGTGGGTTTAGTTTGGGGATTGATACAGGGCTATGGGGAGAGAGCGGGGCAGTGGGATTAGTTTGGGATTGATACAGGGCTATGGGGAGAGAGCGGGGCAGTGGGTTTAGTTTGAGATTGATACAGGGCTATGGGGAGAGAGCGGGGCAGTGGGTTTAGTTTGAGATTGATACAGGGCTATGGGGAGAGAGCGGGGCAGTGGGATTAGTTTGGGTTTGATACGGCTATGGGGAGAGAGCGGGGCAGTGGGATTAGTTTGGTTTTGATACGGCTATGGGGAGAGAGCGGGGCAGTGGGATTAGTTTGGGATTGATACAGGGCTATGGGGAGAGCGGGGCAGTGGGATTAGTTTGGGATTGATACAGGGCTATGCGGAGAGAGCGGGGCAGTGGGATTAGTTTGAGATTGATACAGGGCTATGCGGAGAGAGCGGGGCAGTGGGATTGGTTTGAGATTGATACAGGGCTATGGGGAGAGAGCGGGGCAGTGGGATTAGTTTGAGATTGATACAGGGCTATGGGGAGAGAGCGGGGCAGTGGGATTAGTTCGTGGATTGATACAGGGCTATGCGGAGAGAGCGGGGCAGTGGGATTAGTTTGAGATTGATACAGGGCTATGCGGAGAGAGCGAGGAAGTGGGATTAGTTTGGGATTGATACAGGGCTATGGGGAGAGAGTGGGGCAATGGGATTAGTTTGGGATTGATACAGGGCTATGCGTAGAGAGCGGGGCTGTGGGATTAGTTTGAGATTGATGCAGGGCTGTGCGGACACAGCGGGGCAGTGGGATTAGTTTGGGGATTGATACAGGGCTGTGGGGAGAGTGCGGGGCAGTGGGATTAGTTTGGGGATTGATACAGGGCTATGGGGAGAGAGCGGGGCAGTGGGATTAGTTTGGGGATTGATACGGGGTTATGGGGAGAGAGCGGGGCAGCGGGATTAGTTTGGGGATTGATAAAGGGCTATGGGGAGAGAGCGGGGCAGCGGGATTAGTTTGGGGATTGATACAGGGCTATGGGGAGAGAGCGGGGCAGCGGGATTAGTTTGAGGATTGATAGAGGGCTATGGGGAGAGAGCGGGGCAGTGGGATTAGTTTGGGGATTGATACAGGGCTATGGGGAGAGAGCGGGGCAGCGGGATTAGTTTGGGGATTGATACAGGGCTATGGGGAGAGACCGGGGTAGCGGGATTAGTTTGGGGATTGATAGAGGGCTATGGGGAGAGAGCGGGGCAGTGGGATTAGTTTCGGGATTGATACACGGCTATGGGGAGAGAGCGAGGCAGTGGGATTAGTTTGGGATCGATACAGGGCTATGGGGAGAGAGCGAGGCAGTGGGATTAGTTTGGGGATTGATACAAGGCTATGGGGAGAGAGCGGGGCAGTGGGATGAGTTTGGGATTGATACAGGGCTATGGGGAGAGAGCGGGGCAGTGGGATTAGTTTGGGTTTGATACGGCTATGGGGAGAGAGCGGGGCAGTGGGATTAGTTTGGGATTGATACAGGGCTATGGGGAGAGCGGGGCAGTGGGTTTAGTTTGGGATTGATACAGGGTTATGCGGAGAGAGCGGGGCAGTGGGATTAGTTTGAGATTGATACAGGGCTATGCGGAGAGAGCGGGGCAGTGGGATTAGCTTGAGATTGATCCAGGGCTATGCTGAGAGAGCGAGGAAATGGGATTAGTTTGGGATTGATACAGGGCTATGGGGAGAGAGCGGGGCAGTGGGATTAGTTTGGGATTGATACAGGGCTATGCGGAGAGAGCGGGGCTGTGGGATTAGCTTGAGATTGATACAGGGCTATGCGGAGAGAGCGGGGCAGTGGGATTAGTTTGAGATTGATACAGGGCTATGGGGAGAGAGCGGGGCAGTGGGATCAGTTTGGGATTGATACAGGCTATGGGGAGAGAGCGGGGCAGTGGGATTAGTTTGGGATTGATACAGGGCTATGGGGAGAGAGCGGGGCAGTGGGATTAGTTTGGGGATTGATACAGGGCTGTGGGGAGAGAGCGGGGCAGTGGGATTAGTTTGGGGATTGATACGGGGCTATGGGGAGAGAGCGGGGCAGTGGGATTAGTTTGGGGATTGATACGGGGCTATGGGGAGAGAGCGGGGCAGCGGGATTAGTTTGGGGATTGATACAGGGCTATGGGGAGAGAGCGGGGCAGCGGGATTAGTTTGGGGATTGATACAGGGCTATGGGGAGAGAGCGGGGCAGTGGGATTAGTTTGGGGATTGATACAGGGCTATGGGAAGAGAGCGGGGCAGTGGGTTTAGTTTGAGATTGATACAGGGCTGTGGGGAGAGCGCGGGGCAATGGGATTAGTTTGAGATTGATACAGGGCTATGGGGAGAGAGCGGGGCAGTGGGATTAGTTTGGGTTTGATACGGCTATGGGGAGAGAGCGGGGCAGTGGGATTAGTTTGGGTTTGATACAGGACTATGGGGAGAGAGCGGGGCAGTGGGATTAGTTTGGGATTGATACAGGGCTATGGGCAGAGCGGGGCATTGGGATTAGTTTGGGATTGATACAGGGCTATGGGGAGAGAGCGGGGCAGTGGGATTAGTTTCAGATTGATGCAGGGCTATGCGGAGAGAGCGGGGCAGTGGGATTACTTTGGTTTTGATACAGGGCTATGGGGAGAGAGCGCGGCAGTGGGATTATTTTGGGGATTGATACGGGGCTATGGGGAGAGAGCGGGGCAGCGGGATTAGTTTGGGGGTTGATACAGGGCTGTGGGGAGAGAGCGGGGCAGTGGGATTAGTTTGGGGATTGATACAGGGCTATGGGGAGAGAGCGGGGCAGTGGGATTAGTTTGGGGATTGATACAGGGCTATGGGGAGAGAGCGGGTCAGTGGGATGACTTTGGGATTGATACAGGGCTACGGGGAGAGAGCGTGGCAGTGGGTTTAGCTTGAGATTGATACAGGGCTATGGGGAGAGAGCAGGGTAGTGGGTTTAGTTTGAGATTGATACAGGGCTATGGGGAGAGAGCGGGGCAGTGGGATTAGTTTGGGATTGATACAGGGCTATGGGGAGAGAGCGGGGCAGTGGGATTAGTTTGGGATTGATACAGGGCTATGCGGAGAGTGCGGGGCAGTGGAATTAGTTTGAGATTGATACAGGGCTGTGGGGAGAGAGCAGGGCAGTGGGATTAGTTTGTGGATTGATACAGGGCTATGCGGAGAGAGCGGGGCAGTGGGATTAGTTTGGTTTTGATACAGGGCTATGGGGAGAGAGCGGGGCAGTGGGATTAGTTTGGGTTTGATACAGGACTATGGGGAGAGAGCGGGGCAGTGGGATTAGTTTGGCTTTGATACAGGACTATGGGGAGAGAGCGGGGCAGTGGGATTAGTTTGGGTTTGATACGGCTATGGGGAGAGAGCGGGGCAGTGGGATTAGTTTGGGTTTGATACGGCTATGGGGAGAGAGCGGGGCAGTGGGATTAATTTGGGATTGATACAGGGCTATGGGGAGAGCGCGGCAGTGGGATTAGTTTGAGATTGATACAGGGCTATGGGGAGAGAGCGGGGCAGTGGGATTAGTTTGTGGATTGATACAGGGCTATGCGGAGAGAGCGGGGCAGTGGGATTAGTTTCAGATTGATACAGGGCTATGCGCAGAGAGCGGGGCAGTGTGATTAGTTTGGTTTTGATACAGGGCTATGGGGGGAGAGCGGGGCAGTGGGATTAGTTTGGGGATTGATACGGGGCTATGGGGAGAGAGCGGGGCAGTGGGATTAGTTTGGGGATTGATACGGGGCTATGGGGAGAGAGCGGGGCAGCGGGATTAGTTTGGGGATTGATACAGGGCTATGGGGAGAGAGCGGGGCAGCGGGATTAGTTTGGGGATTGATACAGGGCTATGGGGAGAGAGCGGGGCAGTGGGATTAGTTTGGGGATTGATGCAGGGCTATGGGGAGAGAGCGGGGCAGTGGGATGAGTTTGGGATTGATACAGTGCGATGGGGACAGAGCGGGGCAGTGGGTTTAGTTTGTGATTGATACAGGGCTATGGGGAGAGTGCGGGGCAATGGGATTAGTTTGAGATTGATACAGGGCTATGGGGAGAGAGCGGGCAGTGGGATTAGTTTGGGATTGATACAGGGCTATGGGGAGAGAGCGGGGCAGTGGGATTAGTTTGGGGATTGATACAGGGCTATGGGGAGAGAGCCGGGGAGTGGGATTAGTTTGGGGATTGATACAGGGCTATGGGGAGAGAGCGGGGCAAAGGGATTAGTTTGGGGATTGATACAGGGCTATGGGGAGAGAGCGGGGTAGAGGGATTAGTTTGGGGATTGATACGGAGCTATGGGGAGAGAGCGGGGCAGCGGGATTAGTTTGGGGATTGATGCGGGGCTATGGGGAGAGAGCGCGGCAGCGGGATTATTGGGGATTGATAGAGGGCTATGGGGAGAGAGCGGGGCAGTGGGATTAGTTTGGGATCGATACAGGGCTATGGGGAGAGAGCGAGGCAGTGGGATTAGTTTGGGGATTGATACAGCGCTATGGGGAGAGAGCAGGGCAGTGGGATGAGTTTGGGATTGATACAGGGCTATGGGGAGAGAGCAGGGCAGTGGTTTTAGTTTGGGGATTGATACAGGGCTATGGGGAGAGAGCGGGGCAGTGGGATTAGTTTGGGATTGATACAGGGCTATGGGGAGAGAGCGGGGCAGTGGGTTTAGTTTGAGATTGATACAGGGCAATGGGGAGAGCGGGGCAGAGGGATTAGTTTGTGGATTGATACAGGCTATGCGGAGAGAGCGGGGCAGTGGGATTAGTTTGAGATTGATACAGGGCTATGCGGAGAGAGCGAGGAAGTGGGATTAGTTTGGGATTGATACAGGGCTATGGGGAGAGAGCGGGGCAGTGGGATTAGTTTGGGATTGATACAGGGCTATGCGGAGAGAGCGGGGCAGTGGGATTAGTTTGGGATTGATACAGGGCTATGCGGAGAGAGCGGGGCAGTGGGATTAGTTTGAGATTGATACAGGTGTGGTAAACCACTGTTATAGTTATCACTGTATATTGTTCTCACTGTTCTCACTGTCACATCACTACACGAGGTCGCCTCTTGTCGCACTGTTATACCTGGGCTGACCACCTCCGACTCCGCCCATTACCTGCCCAGGTATAAAGGTAGCTGACTGGCTAGTATTCCTCCCTGTTGGATCGGATCACCCACGAGGGTGGGCTGTGTTATTTAGCCAATAAAAACCTTCAGTTACGTTCTTAACTCGTCGCCTTTTATTGGACTAATTGATAGGCATATCAATTTTATTGGCTAAATTTTAAAGATGTCTGATAATGAACAGCAACAGCAAGGAGCTCACCCAGCAGCACAGCAACAGCAGCCTCCAGACAACGGGCCACACCAGCCGGCTTGGCTGCAAGCCTTGAAACCACCATACCTGGATCTAAACCCACAGGCACCAAACTCAGCCAACGACTTCAAACACTGGCTGGACTGCTTCGAATCGTACCTGGAGGAAGCCGTCGTCCCTCAGAGATCCAAACTAAGAGTCCTGAAAGCCCAAGCGAGCCCGAGAGTATATACACTCATCCAGGACATGACTACGTACGACGACGCCATCAACCTACTGAAACAGCAGTACCGGAGCCCGGTAAACTACATGTACACTAGGCATCTCTTAAGATCTCGCCAGCAACAGCCAGGAGAATCGATAGCTGAATTTTCACGAGCGCTGAGACAACTCGGCAGGAACTGTGACTTTAAAGCGGTGACGGCTACTGCGAACATGGAAGACAATGTCCGCGACGCCTTGGTGAGAGGCCTACGTTCCGACTACACACGGCAAAGACCGCACTTCTATAAGCCGGACAGAGCAAGCCTGATCAAGGCCACCCGCCCCTTCGAGCGTCTGAGCATCGACTTCAAGGGGCCCCTACCGTCATCCGACCGTAATGTGTACTTCCTCAACATCGTTGATGAGTACTCCCGTTTCCCCTTTGCCTTCCCCTGCCCAGACATGACCAGTAACACGGTCATTAAATGCCTGAACAAACTCTTCGCCTTGTTCGGGTTCCCGAACTATATACATAGTGACCGGGGCGCCTCCTTCATGAGCGAGGAACTCCGTCAGTTCCTATTGGAGAGGGGTATTGCAGCAAGCAGGACCACCAGCTACAACCCCCGAGGGAACGGCCAGGTGGAAAGAGAGAACGCGACGGTATGGAAGGCCACCCTCTTAGCCTTAAAGTCTAAGGGCCTCCCAACCTCCCGCTGGCAAGAGGTCCTCCCGATTGCGCTGCACTCCATCCGGTCACTACTTTGCACTGCCATTAACACCACCCCCCATGCTCGAATGTTTGTCTTCCCCAGGAAGTCGACTACGGGAACCACCCTACCAACCTGGCTGACCTCTCCGGGACCCGTCTTGCTGCGAAAGCACGTGAGGGCCCATAAAACGGACCCCCTGGTCGAGAAGGTGAACCTCCTGCACGCCAACCCCCAGTACGCCTATGTGGCTTACCCAGACGGACGGGAGGACACTGTCTCCTTACGAGACCTCGCACCCTCACCCCCCCCTCCCAACCCCCCGAGTCCAGCCGAGGTAGACGGCATGCCGGAACCCCACGAGCCTTTGCCGACTACGCAGACACCAGCTTTAACACCGGATAATGTAACACCGCCGCTGCGACGATCGGAGAGGCTAACGAAGCCTCCGGACAGACTGACATACCAGAGCTGGTAATACACTTCACCCCGCCGGACTCTAATCTAAACAAGGGGTGAATGTGGTAAACCACTGTTATAGTTATCACTGTATATTGTTCTCACTGTTCTCACTGTCACATCACTACACGAGGTCGCCTCTTGTCGCACTGTTATACCTGGGCTGACCACCTCCGACTCCGCCCATTACCTGCCCAGGTATAAAGGTAGCTGACTGGCTAGTATTCCTCCCTGTTGGATCGGATCACCCACGAGGGTGGGCTCTGTTATTTAGCCAATAAAAACCTTCAGTTACGTTCTTAACTCGTCGCCTTTTATTGGACTAATTGATAGGCATATCAATGATTGATACAGGGCTATGGGGAGAGAGCAGGGCAGTGGTTTTAGTTTGGGGATTGATACAGGGCTATGGGGAGAGAGCGGGGCAGTGGGATTAGTTTGGGATTGATACAGGGCTATGGGGAGAGAGCGGGGCAGTGGGTTTAGTTTGAGATTGATACAGGGCAATGGGGAGAGCGGGGCAGAGGGATTAGTTTGTGGATTGATACAGGCTATGCGGAGAGAGCGGGGCAGTGGGATTAGTTTGAGATTGATACAGGGCTATGCGGAGAGAGCGAGGAAGTGGGATTAGTTTGGGATTGATACAGGGCTATGGGGAGAGAGCGGGGCAGTGGGATTAGTTTGGGATTGATACAGGGCTATGCGGAGAGAGCGGGGCTGTGGGATTAGTTTGAGATTGATACAGGGCTATGCGGAGAGAGCGGGGCAGTGGGATTAGTTTGAGATTGATACAGGGCTATGGGAAGAGAGCGGGGCAGTGGGATCAGTTTGGGATTGATACAGGCTATGGGGAGAGAGCGGGGCAGTGGGATTAGTTTGGGCTTGATACAGGGCTATGGGGAGAGAGCGGGGCAGTGGGATTAGTTTGGGGATTGATACAGGGCTATGGGGAGAGAGCGGGGCAGTGGGATTAGTTTGGGGATTGATACGGGGCTATGGGGAGAGAGCGGGGCAGTGGGATTAGTTTGGGGATTGATACGGGGCTATGGGGAGAGAGCGGGGCAGCGGGATTAGTTTGGGGATTGATACAGGGCTATGGGGAGAGAGCGGGGCAGCGGGATTAGTTTGGGGATTGATACAGGGCTATGGGGAGAGAGCGGGGCAGTGGGATTAGTTTGGGGATTGATACAGGGCTATGGGGAGAGAGCGGGGCAGTGGGATGAGTTTGGGATTGATACAGTGCGATGGGGACAGAGCGGGGCAGTGGGTTTAGTTTCTGATTGATACAGGGCTATGGGGAGAGTGCGGGGCAATGGGATTAGTTTGAGATTGATACAGGGCTATGGGGAGAGAGCGGGGCAGTGGGATTAGTTTGGGATTGATACAGGGCTATGGGGAGAGAGCGGGGCAGTGGGATTAGTTTGGGGATTGATACAGGGCTATGGGGAGAGAGCGGGGGAGTGGGATTAGTTTGGGGATTGATACAGGGCTATGGGGAGAGAGCAGGGCAGAGGGATTAGTTTGGGGATTGATACAGGGCTATGGGGAGAGAGCGGGGTAGAGGGATTAGTTTGGGGATTGATACGGGGCTTTGGGGAGAGTGCCGGGCAGAGGGATTAGTTTGGGGATTGATACGGGGCTATGGAGGGAGAGCGGGGCAGCGGGATTAGTTTGGGGATTGATACGGGGCTATGGGGAGAGAGCGCGGCAGCGGGATTATTGGGGATTGATAGAGGGCTATGGGGAGAGAGCGGGGCAGTGGGATTAGTTTGGGATCGATACAGGGCTATGGGGAGAGAGCGAGGCAGTGGGATTAGTTTGGGGATTGATACAGCGCTATGGGGAGAGAGCAGGGCAGTGGGATGAGTTTGGGATTGATACAGGGCTATGGGGAGAGAGCAGGGCAGTGGTTTTAGTTTGGGGATTGATACAGGGCTATGGGGAGAGAGCGGGGCAGTGGGATTAGTTTGGGATTGATACAGGGCTATGGGGAGAGAGCGGGGCAGTGGGTTTAGTTTGAGATTGATACAGGGCTTTGGGGAGAGAGCGGGGCAGTGGGTTTAGTTTGAGATTGATACAGGGCTATGGGGAGGGAGCGGGGCAGTGGGATTAGTTTGGGCTTGATACGGCTATGGGGAGAGAGCGGGGCAGTGGGATTAGATTGGGTTTGATACGGCTATGATGAGAGAGCGGGGCAGTGGGATTAGTTTGGGATTGATACAGGGCTATGGGGAGAGCGGGGCAGTGGGATTAGTTTGGGATTGATACAGGGCTATGCGGAGAGAGCGGGGCAGTGGGATTAGTTTGAGATTGATACAGGGCTATGCGGAGAGAGCGGGGCAGTGGGATTAGTTTGAGATTGATACAGGGCTATGGGGAGAGAGCGGGGCAGTGGGATTAGTTTGTGGATTGATACAGGGCTATGCGGAGAGAGCGGGGCAGTGGGATTAGTTTGAGATTGATACAGGGCTATGCGGAGAGAGCGAGGAAGTGGGATTAGTTTGGGATTGATACAGGGCTATGGGGAGAGAGTGGGGCAATGGGATTAGTTTGGGATTGATAGAGGGCTATGCGGAGAGAGCGGGGCTGTGGGATTAGTTTGAGATTGATACAGGGCTATGCGGAGAGAGCGGGGCAGTGGGATTAGTTTGGGGATTGATACAGGGCTATGGGGAGAGAGCGGGGCAGTGGGATTAGTTTGGGGATTGATACGGGGTTATGGGGAGAGAGCGGGGCAGCGGGATTAGTTTGGGGACTGATAAAGGGCTATGGGGAGAGAGCGGGGCAGCGGGATTAGTTTGGGGATTGATACAGGGCTATGGGGAGAGAGCGGGGCAGAGGGATTAGTTTGGGGATTGATACGGGGCTATGGGGAGAGAGCGGGGCAGCGGGATTAGTTTGGGGATTGATACAAGGCTATGGGGAGATAGCGGGTCAGCGGGATTAGTTTGGGGATTGAAAGAGGGCTATGGGGAGAGAGCGGGGCAGTGGGATTAGTTTGGGGATTGATACAGGGCTATGGGGAGAGAGCGGGGCAGCGGGATTAGTTTGGGGATTGATACAGGGCTATGGGGAGAGACCGGGGCAGCGGGATTAGTTTGGGGATTGAAAGAGGGCTATGGGGAGAGAGCGGGGCAGTGGGATTAGTTTGGGGATTGATACACGGCTATGGGGAGAGAGCGAGGCAGTGGGATTAGTTTGGGATCGATACAGGGCTATGGGGAGAGAGCGAGGCAGTGGGATTAGTTTGGGGATTGATACAGGGCTATGGGGAGAGAGCGGGGCAGTGGGATGAGTTTGGGATTGATACAGGGCTATGGGGAGAGAGCGGGGCAGTGGGTTTAGTTTGGGGTTTGATACAGGGCTATGGGGAGAGAGCGGGGCAGTGGGATTAGTTTGGGATTGATACAGGGCAAATGGGGAGAGAGCGGTGCAGTGGGTTTAGTTTGAGATTGATACAGGGCTATGGGGAGAGAGCGGGGCAGTGGGTTTAGTTTGAGATTGATAGAGGGCTATGGGGAGAGAGCGGGGCAGTGGGATTAGTTTGGGTTTGATACGGCTATGGGGAGAGAGCGGGGCAGTGGGATTAGTTTGGGTTTGACACGGCTTTGGGGAGAGAGCGGGGCAGTGGGATTAGTTTGGGATTGATACAGGGCTATGGGGAGAGAGCGGGGCAGTGGGTTTAGTTTGGGATTGATACAGGGCTATGCGGAGAGAGCGGGGCAGTGGGATTAGTTTGAGATTGATACAGGGCTATGCGGAGAGAGCGGGGCAATGGGATTAGTTTGAGATTGATACAGGGCTATGGGGAGAGAGCGGGGCAGTGGGATTAGTTTGTGGATTGATACAGGGCTATGCGGAGAGAGCGGGGCAGCGGGATTAGTTTGAGATTGATACAGGGCTATGCGAAGAGAGCGGGGCACTGGGATTAGTTTGGTTTTGATACAGGGCTATGGGGAGAGAGCGGGGCAGTGGGATTATTTTGGGTATGATACAGGGCTATGGGGAGAGAGCGGGGCAGTGGGATTAGTTAGGGTTTGATACAGGGGTATGGGGAGAGATTGGGGCAGTGGCATTAGTTTAGGTTTGATACGGCTATGGGGAGAGAGCGGGGCAGTGGGATTAGTTTGGGATTGATACAGGGCTATGGGGAGCGAGCGGGGCAGTGGGATTACTTGGAGATTGATACAGGGCTATGCGGAGAGAGCGGGGCAGTGGGATTAGTTTGAGATTGATACAGGGCTATGCTGAGAGAGCGGGGCAGTGGGATTAGTTTGGTTTTGATACAGGGCTATGGGGAGAGAGCGGGGCAGTGGGATTAGTTTGGGTTTGATACAGGACTATGGGGAGAGAGCGGGGCAGTAGGATTAGTTTGGGTTTGATACAGGGCTATGGGGAGAGCGGGACAGTGGGATTAGTTTGTGGATTGATACAGGCTATGCGGCGAGAGCGGGGCAGTGGGGTTAGTTTGAGATTGATGCAGGGCTATGCGGACAGAGCGGGGCAGTGGGATTAGTTTGAGATTGATACAGGGCTATGCGGAGAGAGCGGGGCAGTGGGATTAGTTTGAGATTGATACAGGGCTATGGGGAGCGAGCGGGGCAGTGGGATTACTTGGAGATTGATACAGGGCTATGCGGAGAGAGCGGGGCAGTGGGATTAGTTTGAGATTGATACAGGGCTATGGGGAGAGAGCGGGGCAGTGGGATTAGTTTGGGATTGATACAGGGCTGTGCGGAGAGAGCGGAGCAGTGGGATTATTTGGAGATTGATACAGGGCTATGCGGGGAGAGCGGGGCAGTGGGATTAGTTTGAGATTGATACAGGGCTATGGGGAGAGAGCGGGGCAGTGGGATTAGTTTAGGATTGATACAGGGCTATGGGGAGAGAGCAGGCCAGTGGGATTTGGGGATTGATACAGGGCTATGGGGAGAGAGCGGGGCAGTGGAATTAGTTTGGGGAGAGAGCGGGGCAGTGGGATTAGTTTGGGGATTGATGCAGGGCTATGGGGAGAGCGGGGCAGTGGGATTAGTTTGGGGATTGAAACGGGGCTATGGGGAGAGAGCGGGGCAGTGGGATTAGTTTGGGGATTGATACGGCGCTATGGGGAGAGAGCGGGGCAGCGGGATTTGTTTGGGGATTGAAACAGGGCTATGGGGAGAGAGCGGGGCAGTGGGATTAGTTTGGGGATTGATACAGGGCTATGGGCAGAGAGCGAGGCAGTGGGATTAGTTTGGGATCGATACAGGGCTATGGGGAGAGACCGAGGCAGTGGGATTAGTTTGGGGATTGATACAGGGCTATGGGGAGAGAGCGGGGCAGTGGGATGAGTTTGGGATTGATACAGGGCGATGGGGAGAGAGGGGGGCAGTGGGTTTAGTTTGAGATTGATACAGGGCTTTGGGGAGAGAGCGGGGCAGTGGGATTAGTTTGGGATTGATACAGGGCTATGGGGAGGGAGCGGGGCAGTGGGATTAGTTTGGGTTTGGTACGGCTATGGGGAGAGAGCGGGGCAGTGGAATTAGTTTGGGATTGATACAGGGCTATGGAGAGAGCGGGGCAGTGGGATAAGTTTGGGATTGATACAGGGCTATGGGGAGAGCGCGGGGCAGTAGGATTAGTTTGGGGATTGATACAGCTATGCGGAGAGAGCGGGGCAGTGGGATTAGTTTGAGATTGATACAGGGCTATGCGGAGAGAGCGGGGCAGTGGGATTAGTTTGAGATTGATACAGGGCTATGCGGAGAGAGCGAGGAAGTGGGATTAGTTTGGGATTGATACAGGGCTATGGGGAGAGAGCGGGGCAGTGGGATTAGTTTGGGATTGATGCAGGGCTATGCGGAGAGAGCGGGGCTGTGGGATTAGTTTGAGATTGATACAGGGCTATGCGGAGAGAGCGGGGCACTGGGATTAGTTTGGGGATTGATACACGGCTATGGGGAGAGAGCGAGGCAGTGGGATTAGTTTGGGATCGATACAGGGCTATGGGGAAGAGTGAGGCAGTGGGATTAGTTTGGGGATTGATACAGGGCGATGGGGAGAGAGCGGGGCAGTGGGTTGAGTTTGGGATTGATACAGGGCTATGGGGAGAGAGCGGGGCAGTGGGTTTAGTTTGGGGATTGATACAGGGCTATGGGGAGAGAGCGGGGCAGTGGGATTAGTTTGGGATTGATACAGGGCTATGGGGAGAGAGCAGGGCAGTGGGCTTAGTTTGAGATTGATACAGGGCTATGGGGAGAGAGCGGGGCAGTGGGATTAGTTTGGGTTTGATACGGCTATGGGGAGAGAGCGGGGCAGTGGGATTAGTTTGGGTTTGATACGGCTATGGGGAGAGAGCGGGGCAGTGGGATTAGTTTGGGATTGATACAGGGCTGTGGGGAGAGAGGGGAAGTGGGATTAGTTTGGGATTGATACAGGGCTATGCGGAGAGAGCGGGGCAGTGGGATTAGTTTGAGATTGATACTGGGCTATGCGGAGAGAGCGGGGCAGTGGGATTAGTTTGAGATTGATACAGGGCTATGGGGAGAGAGCGGGGCAGTGGGATTAGTTTGTGGATTGATACAGAGCTATGCGGAGAGAGCGGGGCAGCGGGATTAGTTTGAGATTGATACAGGACTATGCGGAGAGAGCGGGGCAGTGGGATTAGTTTGGATTTGATACAGGGCTATGGGGAGAGAGCGGGGCAGTGGGATTAGTTAGGGTTTGATACAGGGTTATGGGGAGAGATCGGGGCAGTGGCATTAGTTTAGGTTTGATACGGCTATGGGGAGAGAGCGGGGCAGTGGGATTCGTTTGCGATTGATACAGGGCTATGGGGAGAGCGGGGCAGTGACATTAGTTTGTGGATTGATACAGGCTATGCGGAGAGAGCGGGGCAGTGGGATTCGTTTGAGATTGATACAGGGCTATGCTGAGAGAGCGGGGCAGTGGGATTAGTTTGGTTTTGATACAGGGCTATGGGGAGAGAGCGGGGCAGTGGGATTAGTTTGGGTTTGATACAGGACCAAGGGGAGAGAGCGGGGCAGTAGGATTAGTTTGGGTTTGATACAGGGCTATGGGGAGAGCGGGGCAGTGGGATTAGTTTGTGGATAGATACAGGCTATGCGGCGAGAGCGGGGCAGTGGGATTAGTTTGAGATTGATGCAGGGCTATGCGGACAGAGCGGGGCAGTGGGATTAGTTTGAGATTGATACAGGGCTATGCGGAGAGAGCGGGGCATTGGGATTAGTTTGAGATTGATACAGGGCTATGGGGAGCAAGCGGGGCAGTGGGATTAGTTGGAGATTGATACAGGGCTATGCGGAGAGAGCGGGGCAGTGGGATTAGTTTGAGATTGATACAGGGCTATGCGGAGAGACCGGGGCAGTGGGATTAGTTTGGGATTGATACTGGGCTATGGGGAGAGAGCGGGGCAGTGGGATTAGTTTGAGATTGATACAGGGCTATGCGGAGAGAGCGGAGCAGTGGGATTAGTTGGAGATTGATACAGGGCTATGCGGAGAGAGCGGGGCAGTGGGATTAGTTTGAGATTGATACAGGGCTATGGGGAGAGAGCGGGGCAGTGGGATTAGTTTGGGATTGATACAGGGTTATGGGGAGAGAGCAGGCCAGTGGGATTTGGGGATTGATACAGGGCTATGGGGAGAGAGCGGGGCAGTGGGATTAGTTTGGGGATTGATACGGGGCTATGGGGAGAGAGCGGGGCAGTGGGATTAGTTTGGGGATTGATACGGGGCTATGGGGAGAGAGCGGGGCAGCGGGATTAGTTTGGGGATTGATACAGGGCTATGGGGAGAGAGCGGGGCAGTGGGGCAGTGGGATTAGTTTGGGGATTGATACAGGGCTATGGGGAGAGAGCGAGGCAGTGGGATTAGTTTGGGGATTGATACGGGGCTATGGGGAGAGAGCGGGGCAGCGGGATTAGTTTGGGGATTGATACAGAGCTATGGGGTGAGAGCGGGGCAGTGGGGCAGTGGGATTAGTTTGGGGATTGATACAGGGCTATGGGCAGAGAGCGGGGCAGTGGGATTAGTTTGGGATCGATACAGGGCTATGGGGAGAGACCGAGGCAGTGGGATTAGTTTGGGGATTGATACAGGGCTATGGGGAGAGAGCGGGGCAGTGCGATGAGTTTGGGATTGATACAGGGCTATGGGGAGAGAGCGGGGCAGTGGGATTAGTTTGGGGATTGATACAGGGCTATGGGGAGAGAGCGGGGCAGTGGGATTAGTTTGAGATTGATACAGGGCTATGTGGAGAGAGCGGGGCAGTGGGATTAGTTTGGTTTTGATACAGGGCTATGGGGAGAGAGCGGGGCAGTGGGATTATTTTGGGTTTGATACAGGGCTATGGGGAGAGCGCGGGGCAGTAGGATTAGTTTGGGGATTGAAACAGCTATGCGGGGAGAGCGGGGCAGTGGGATTAGTTTGAGATTGATACAGGGCTATGCGGAGAGAGCGAGGAAGTGGGATTAGTTTGGGATTGATACAGGGCTATGCGGAGAGAGCGGGGCACTGGGATTAGTTTGAGATTGATACAGGGCGATGGGGAGAGAGCGGGGCAGTGGGATCAGTTTGGGATTGATACAGGCTATGGGGAGAGAGCGGGGCAGTGGGATTAGTTTGTGGATTGATACAGGGCTATGCGGAGAGAGCGGGGCAGTGGGATTAGTTTCAGATTGATACAGGGCTATGCGGAGAGAGCGGGGCGGTGGGATTATTTTGGGTTTGATGCAGGGCTATGGGGAGAGAGCGGGGCAGTAGGATTAGTTTGGGGATTGATACAGCTGTGGGGAGAGAGCGGGGCAGTGGGATTAGTTTGGGTTTGATACAGGGCTGTGGGGAGAGAGCGGGGCAGTGGGATTAGTTTGGGTTTGATACGACTATGGGGAGAGAGCGGGGCAGTGGGATTAGTTTAGGATTGATACAGGGCTATGGGGAGAGTGGGGCAGTGAGATTAGTTTGTGGATTGATGCAGGCTATGCGGAGAGAGCGGGACAGTGGGATTAGTTTGAGATTGATACAGGGCTATGCAGAGAGAGCGGGGCAGTGGTATTAGTTTGGTTTTGATACAGGGCTATGGGGAGAGAGCGGGGCAGTGGGATTAGTTTGGGTTTGATACAGGACTATGGGGAGAGAGCGGGGCAGTAGGATTAGTTTGGCTTTGATACGGCTATGGGGAGAGAGCGGGGCAGTGGGATTAGTTTGGGTTTGATACAGGACTATGGGGAGAGAGCGGGGCAGCAGGATTAGTTTGAGATTGATACAGGGCTATGCGGACAGAGCGGGGCAGTGAGATTAGTTTGAGATTGATACAGGGCTATGCGGAGAGAGCGGGGCAGTGGGATTAGTTTGAGATTGATACAGGGCTATGGGGAGCGAGCGGGGCAGTGGGATTAGTTGGAGATTGATACCGGGCTATGCGGAGAGAGCGGGGCAGTGGGATTAGTTTGAGATTGATACAGGGCTATGCGGACAGAGCGGGGCAGTGGGATTAGTTTGAGATTGATACAGGGCTATGGGGAGCGAGCGGGGCAGTGGGATTAGTTTGAGATTGATACAGGGCTATGCGGAGAGACCAGGGCAGTGGGATTAGTTTGGGATTGATACTGGGCTATGGGAAGAGAGCGGGGCAGTGGGATTAGTTTGGGATTGATACAGGGCTATGCGGAGAGAGCGGAGCAGTGGGATTAGTTGGAGATTGATACAGGGCTATGCGGAGAGAGCGGGGCAGTGGGATTAGTTTGAGATTGATACAGGGCTATGGGGAGAGAGCGGGGCAGTGGGATTAGTTTGGGATTGATACAGGGTTATGGGGAGAGAGCAGGCCAGTGGGATTTGGGGATTGATACAGGGCTATGGGGAGAGAGCGGGGCAGTGGGATTAGTTTGGGGAGAGAGCGGGGCAGTGGGATTAGTTTGGGGATTGATACAGGGCTATGGGGAGAGAGCGGGGCAGTGGGATTAGTTTGGGTTTCATACGGCTATGGGGAGAGAGCGGGGCAGTGGGATTATTTTGGGTTTAATACAGGGCTATGGGGAGAGCGGGGCAGTGGGATAAGTTTGGGATTGATACAGGGCTATGCGGAGAGAGCGGGGCAGTGGGATTAGTTTGAGATTGATACAGGGCTATGCGGAGAGAGCGGGGCAGTGGAATTAGTTTGAGATTGATACAGGGCTATGGGGAGAGAGCGGGGCAATGGGATTAGTTTGTGGATTGATACAGGGCTATGCGGAGAGAGCGGGGCAGTGGGATTAGTTTGAGATTGATACAGGGCTATGTGGAGAGAGCGGGGCAGTGGGATTAGTTTAGTTTTGATACAGGGCTATGGGGAGAGAGCGGGGCAGTGGGATTATTTTGGGTTTGATACAGGGCTATGGGGAGAGCGCGGGGCAGGAGGATTAGTTTGGGGATTGAAACAGCTATGCGGGGAGAGCGGGGCAGTGGGATTAGTTTGAGATTGATACAGGGCTATGCGGAGAGAGCCGGGCAGTGGGATTAGTTTGAGATTGATACAGGGCTATGCGGAGAGAGCGAGGAAGTGGGATTAGTTTGGGATTGATACAGGGCTATGGGGAGAGAGCGGGGCAGTGGGATTAGTTTGGGATTAATACAGGGCTATGGGGAGAGCGGGGCAGTGGGATAAGTTTGGGATTGATACAGGGCTAGGCGGAGAGAGCGGGGCAGTGGGATTAGTTTGAGATTGATACAGGGCTATGGGGAGAGAGCGGGGCAGTGGAATGAGTTTGAGATTGATACAGGGCTATGCAGAGAGAGCGGGGCAGTGGGATTAGTTTGTTTTTGATACAGGGCTATGGGGAGAGAGCGGGGCAGTGGGATTATTTTGGGTTTGATACAGGGCTATGGGGAGAGCGCGGGGCAGTAGGATTAGTTTGGGGATTGATACAGCTATGCGGGGAGAGCGGGGCAGTGGGATTAGTTTGAGACTGATACAGGGCTATGCGGAGAGAGCGGGGCAGTGGGATTAGTTTGGGATTGATACAGGGCTATGCGGAGAGAGCGGGGCACTGGGATTAGTTTGAGATTGATACAGGGCTATGGGGAGAGAGCGGGGCAGTGGGATCAGTTTGGGATTGATACAGGCTATGGGGAGAGAGCGGGGCAGTGGGATTAGTTTGTGGATTGATACAGGGCTATGCGGAGAGAGCGGGGCAGTGGGATGAGTTTCAGATTGATACAGGGCTATGCGGAGAGAGCGGGGCAGTGGGATTCGTTTGGTTTTGATACAGGGCTATGGGGAGAGAGCGGGGCAGTGGGATTATTTTGGGTTTGATGCAGGGCTATGGGGAGAGAGCGGGGCAGTAGGATTAGTTTGGGGATCGATACAGCTATGGAGAGAGAGCGGGGCAGTGGGATTAGTTTGGGTTTGATACAGGGCTGTGGGGAGAGAGCGGGGCAGTGGGATTAGTTTGGGTTTGATACGGCTATGGGGAGAGAGCGGGGCAGTGGGATTAGTTTAGGATTGATACAGGGCTATGGGGAGAGCGGGGCAGTGAGATTAGTTTGTGGATTGATACAGGGCTATGGGGAGAGAGCGGGGCAGTGGGATTAGTTTGGGGATTGATACAGGGCTATGGGGAGAGAGCGGGGCAGTGGGATTAGTTTGGGGATTGATACAGCGCTTTGGGGAGAGAGCGGGGCAGTGGGATGAGTTTGAGATTGATACAGGGCTATGGGGAGAGAGTGGGGCAGTGAGATTAGTTTGTGGATTGATACAGGGCTATGCGGAGAGTGCGGGGCAGTGGGATTAGTTTGAGATTGATACAGGGCTATGCAGAGAGAGCGGGGCAGTGGTATTAGTTTGGTTTTGATACAGGGCTATGGGGAGAGAGCGGGGCAGTGGGATTAGTTTGGGTTTGATACAGGACTATGGGGAGAGAGCGGGGCAGTAGGATTAGTTTGGCTTTGATACGGCTATGGGGAGAGAGCGGGGCAGCGGGATTAGTTTGGGATTGATACAGGGCTATGGGGAGAGCGGGGCAGTGGGATTAGTTTGTGGATTGATACAGGCTATGCGGAGAGAGCGGGGCATTGGGATTAGTTTGAGATTGATACAGGGCTATGCGGAGAGAGCGGGGCAGTGGGATTAGTTTGAGATTGATACAGGGCTATGCGGAGAGAGCGGGGCAGTGGGATTAGTTTGAGATTGATACAGGGCTATGCGGAGCGAGCGAGGAAGTGGGATTAGTTTGGGATTGATACAGGGCTATGGGGAGAGAGCGGGGTAGTGGGATGAGTTTGGGATTGATACAGTGCTATGGGGACAGAGCGGGGCAGTGGGTTTAGTTTGTGATTGATACAGGGCTATGGGGAGAGTGCGGGGCAGTGGGATTAGTTTGGGATTGATACAGGGCTATGGGGAGAGAGCGGGGCAGTGGGATTAGTTTGGGGATTGATACAGGCCTATGGGGAGAGAGCGGGGCAGAGGGATTAGTTTGGGGATTGAAACAGGGCTTTGGGGAGAGAGCGGGGCAGAGGGATTAGTTTCGGGACTGATACGGGGCTATGGGGAGAGAGCGGGGCAGAGGGATTAGTTTGGGGATTGATACGGGGCTATGGGGAGAGAGCAGGGCAGCGGGATTAGTTTGGGGATTGATACAGGGCTATGGGGAGAGAGCGGGGCTGCGGGATTAGTTTGGGGATTGATAGAGGGCTATGGGGAGAGAGCGCGGCAGTGGGATTAGTTTGGGGATTGATACAGGGCTATGGGGAGAGAGCGAGGCAGTGGGATTAGTTTGGGATCGATACAGGGCTATGGGGACAGAGCGGGGCAGTGGGTTTAGTTTGTGATTGATACAGGGCTATGGGGAGAGTGCGGGGCAGTGGGATTAGTTTGGGATTGATACAGGGCTATGGGGAGAGAGCGGGGCAGTGGGATTAGTTTGGGGATTGATACAGGCCTATGGGGAGAGAGCGGGGCAGAGGGATTAGTTTGGGGATTGAAACAGGGCTATGGGGAGAGAGCGGGGTAGAGGGATTAGTTTCGGGACTGATACGGAGCTATGGGGAGAGAGCGGGGCAGAGGGATTAGTTTGGGGATTGATACGGGGCTATGGGGAGAGAGCAGGGCAGCGGGATTAGTTTGGGGATTGATACAGGGCTATGGGGAGAGAGCGGGGCTGCGGGATTAGTTTGGGGATTGATAGAGGGCTATGGGGAGAGAGCGGGGCAGTGGGATTAGTTTGGGGATTGATACAGGGCTATGGGGAGAGAGCGAGGCAGTGGGATTAGTTTGGGATCGATACAGGGCTATGGGGAGAGAGCGAGGCATTGGGATTAGTTTGGGGATTGATACAGGGCTATGGGGAGAGAGCGGGGCAGTGGGATTAGTTTGGGTTTGATACGGCTATGGGGAGAGAGCGGGGCAGTGGGATTAGTTTGGGATTAATACAGGGCTATGGGGAGAGCGGGGAAGTGGGATAAGTTTGGGATTGATACAGGGCTATGCGGAGAGAGCGGGTCAGTGGGATTAGTTTGAGATTGATACAGGGCTATGGGGAGAGAGCGGGGCAGTGGAATGAGTTTGAGATTGATACAGGGCTATGGGGAGAGAGCGGGGCAGTGGGATTAGTTTGGGGATTGATACAGGGCTATGGGGACAGAGCGGGGCAGTGGGATTAGTTTGGGGATTGATACAGGGCTATGGGGAGAGAGCGGGGCAGTGGGATTAGTTTGGGTTTGATACGGCTATGGGGAGAGAGCGGGGCAGTGGGATTAGTTTAGGATTGATACAGGGCTATGGGGAGAGTGGGGCAGTGAGATTAGTTTGTGGATTGATGCAGGCTATGCGGAGAGAGCGGGGCAGTGGGATTAGTTTGAGATTGATACAGGGCTATGCAGAGAGAGCGGGGCAGTGGTATTAGTTTGGTTTTGATACAGGGCTATGGGGAGAGAGCGGGGCAGTGGGATTAGTTTGGGTTTGATACAGGACTATGGGGAGAGAGCGGGGCAGTAGGATTAGTTTGGCTTTGATACGGCTATGGGGAGAGAGCGGGGCAGTGGGATTAGTTTGGGTTTGATACAGGACTATGGGGAGAGAGCGGGGCAGCAGGATTAGTTTGAGATTGATACAGGGCTATGCGGACAGAGTGGGGCAGTGGGATTAGTTTGAGATTGATACAGGGCTATGCGGAGAGAGCGGGGCAGTGGGATTAGTTTGAGATTGATACAGGGCTATGGGGAGCGAGCGGGGCAGTGGGATTAGTTGGAGATTGATACCGGGCTATGCGGAGAGAGCGGGGCAGTGGGATTAGTTTGAGATTGATACAGGGCTATGCGGACAGAGCGGGGCAGTGGGATTAGTTTGAGATTGATACAGGGCTATGGGGAGCGAGCGGGGCAGTGGGATTAGTTTGAGATTGATACAGGGCTATGCGGAGAGACCAGGGTAGTGTGATTAGTTTGGGATTGATACTGGGCTATGGGGAGAGAGCGGTGCAGTGGGATTAGTTTGGGATTGATACAGGGCTATGCGGAGAGAGCGGAGCAGTGGGATTAGTTGGAGATTGATACAGGGCTATGCGGAGAGAGCGGGGCAGTGGGATTAGTTTGAGATTGATACAGGGCTATGGGGAGAGAGCGGGGCAGTGGGATTAGTTTGGCATTGATACAGGGTTATGGGGAGAGAGCAGGCCAGTGGGATTTGGGGATTGATACAGGGCTATGGGGAGAGAGCGGGGCAGTGGGATTAGTTTGGGGAGACAGCGGGGCAGTGGGATTAGTTTGGGGATTGATACAGGGCTATGGGGAGAGAGCGGGGCAGTGGGATTAGTTTGGGGATTGATACGGGGCTATGGGGAGCGAGCGGGGCAGTGGGATTAGTTTGGGGATTCATACGGGGCTATGGGGAGAGAGCGGGGCAGCGGGATTAGTTTGGGGATTGATACAGGGCTTTTGGGGAGAGAGCGGGGCAGTGGGGCAGTGGGATTAGTTTGGGGATTGATACAGGGCTATGGGGAGAGACCGAGGCAGTGGGATTAGTTTGGGATTGATACAGGGCAATGGGGAGAGAGCGGGGCAGTGGGATTAGTTTGGGTTTGATACGGCTATGGGGAGAGAGCGGGGCAGTGGGATTAGTTTGGGATTAATACAGGGCTATGGGGAGAGCGGGGCAGTGGGATAAGTTTGGGATTGATACAGGGCTATGCGGAGAGAGCGGGGCAGTGGGATTAGTTTGAGATTGATACAGGGCTATGGGGAGAGAGCGGGGCAGTGGAATGAGTTTGAGATTGATACAGGGCTATGGGGAGAGAGCGGGGTAGTGGGATTAGTTTGTGGATTGATACAGGGCTATGCGGAGAGAGCGGGGCAGTGGGATTAGCTTGAGATTGATACAGGGCTATGCGGAGAGAGCGGGGCAGTGGGATTAGTTTGTTTTTGATACAGGGCTATGGGGAGAGAGCGGGGCAGTGGGATTATTTTGGGTTTGATACAGGGCTATGGGGAGAGCGCGGGGCAGTAGGATTAGTTTGGGGATTGATACAGCTATGCGGGGAGAGCGGGGCAGTGGGATTAGTTTGGGATTGATACAGGGCTATGTGGAGAGAGCGGGGCACTGGGATTAGTTTGAGATTGATACAGGGCTATGGGGAGAGAGCGGGGCAGTGGGATCAGTTTGGGATTGATACAGGCTATGGGGAGAGAGCGGGGCAGTGGGATTAGTTTGTGGATTGATACAGGGCTATGCGGAGAGAGCGGGGCAGTGGGATTAGTTTCAGATTGAGACAGGGCTATGCGGAGAGAGCGGGGCAGTGGGATTAGTTTGGTTTTGATACAGGGCTATGGGGAGAGAGCGGGGCAGTGGGATTATTTTGGGTTTGATGCAGGGCTATGGGGAGAGAGCGGGGCAGTAGGATTAGTTTGGGGATTGATACAGCTATGGAGAGAGAGCGGGGCAGTGGGATTAGTTTGGGTTTGATACAGGGCTGTGGGGAGAGAGCGGGGCAGTGGGATTAGTTTGGGTTTGATACGGCTATGGGGAGAGAGCGGGGCAGTGGGATTAGTTTAGGATTGATACAGGGCTATGGGGAGAGCGGGGCAGTGAGATTAGTTTGTGGATTGATACAGGCTATGCGGAGAGTGCGGGGCAGTGGGATTAGTTTGATATTGATACAGGGCTATGCAGAGAGAGCGGGGCAGTGGTATTAGTTTGGTTTTGATACAGGGCTATGGGGAGAGAGCGGGGCAGTGGGATTAGTTTGGGTTTGATACAGGACTATGGGGAGAGAGCGGGGCAGTAGGATTAGTTTGGCTTTGATACGGCTATGGGGAGAGAGCGGGGCAGCGGGATTAGTTTGGGATTGATACAGGGCTATGGGGAGAGCGGGGCAGTGGGATTAGTTTGTGGATTGATACAGGCTATGCGGAGAGAGCGGGGCATTGGGATTAGTTTGAGATTGATACAGGGCTATGCGGAGAGAGCGGGGCAGTGGGATTAGTTTGAGATTGATACAGGGCTATGCGGAGAGAGCGGGGCAGTGGGATTAGTTTGAGATTGATACAGGGCTATGCGGAGAGAGCGAGGAAGTGGGATTAGTTTGGGATTGATACAGGGCTATGGGGAGAGAGCGGGGTAGTGGGATGAGTTTGGGATTGATACAGTGCTATGGGGACAGAGCGGGGCAGTGGGTTTAGTTTGTGATTGATACAGGGCTATGGGGAGCGTGCGGGGCAGTGGGATTAGTTTGGGATTGATACAGGGCTATGGGGAGAGAGCGGGGCAGTGGGATTAGTTTGGGGATTGATACAGGCCTATGGGGAGAGAGCGGGACAGAGGGATTATTTTGGGGATTGAAACAGGGCTTTGGGGAGAGAGCGGGGCAGAGGGATTAGTTTCGGGACTGATACGGGGCTATGGGGAGAGAGCGGGGCAGAGGGATTAGTTTGGGGATTGATACAGGGCTATGCGGAGAGAGCGGGGCTGCGGGATTAGTTGGGGGATTGATACAGGGCTATGGGGAGAGAGCGGGGCTGCGGGATTAGTTTGGGGATTGATAGAGGGCTATGGGGAGAGAGCGGGGCAGTGGGATTAGTTTGGGGATTGATACAGGGCTATGGGGAGAGAGCGAGGCAGTGGGATTAGTTTGGGATCGATACAGGGCTATGGGGACAGAGCGGGGCAGTGGGTTTAGTTTGTGATTGATACAGGGCTATGGGGAGAGTGCGGGGCAGTGGGATTAGTTTGGGATTGATACAGGGCTATGGGGAGAGAGCGGGGCAGTGGGATTAGTTTGGGGATTGATACAGGCCTATGGGGAGAGAGCGGGGCAGAGGGATTAGTTTGGGGATTGAAACAGGGCTTTGGGGAGAGAGCGGGGCAGAGGGATTAGTTTCGGGACTGATACGGGGCTATGGGGAGAGAGCGGGGCAGAGGGATTAGTTTGGGGATTGATACGGGGCTATGGGGAGAGAGCAGGGCAGCGGGATTAGTTTGGGGATTGATACAGGGCTATGGGGAGAGAGCGGGGCTGCGGGATTGGTTTGGGGATTGATAGAGGGCTATGGGGAGAGAGCGGGGCAGTGGGATTAGTTTGGGGATTGATACAGGGCTATGGGGAGAGAGCGAGGCAGTGGGATTAGTTTGGGATCGATACAGGGCTATGGGGACAGAGCGGGGCAGTGGGTTTAGTTTGTGATTGATACAGGGCTATGGGGAGAGTGCGGGGCAGTGGGATTAGTTTGGGATTGATACAGGGCTATGGGGAGAGAGCGGGGCAGTGGGATTAGTTTGGGGATTGATACAGGCCTATGGGGAGAGAGCGGGGCAGAGGGATTAGTTTGGAGATTGAAACAGGGCTATGGGGAGAGAGCGGGGCAGAGGGATTAGTTTCGGGACTGATACGGGGCTATGGGGAGAGAGCGGGGCAGAGGGATTAGTTTGGGGATTGATACGGGGCTATGGGGAGAGAGCAGGGCAGCGGGATTAGTTTGGGGATTGATACAGGGCTATGGGGAGAGAGCGGGGCTGCGGGATTAGTTTGGGGATTGATAGAGGGCTATGGGGAGAGAGCGGGGCAGTGGGATTAGTTTGGGGATTGATACAGGGCTATGGGGAGAGAGCGAGGCAGTGGGATTAGTTTGGGATCGATACAGGGCTATGGGGAGAGAGCGGGGCAGTGGGATTAGATTGGGTTTGATACGGCTATGGGGAGAGAGCGGGGCAGTGGGATTAGTTTGGGTTTGATACAGGGCTATGGGGAGAGCGCGGGGCAGTAGGATTAGTTTGGGGATTGATACAGCTATGCGGAGAGAGCGGGGCAGTGGGATTAGTTTGAGATTGATACAGGGCTATGCGGAGAGAGCGGGGCAGTGGGATTAGTTTGGTTTTGATACAGGGCTATGGGGAGAGAGCGGGGCAGTGGGATTATTTTGGGTTTGATACAGGGCTATGGGGAGAGCGCGGGGCAGTAGGATTAGTTTGGGGATTGATACAGCGATGCGGGGAGAGCGGGGCAGTGGGATTAGTTTGAGACTGATACAGGGCTATGCGGAGAGAGCGGGGCAGTGGGATTAGTTTGGGATTGATACAGGGCTATGCGGAGAGAGCGGGGCACTGGGATTAGTTTGAGATTGATTCAGGGCTATGGGGAGAGAGCGGGGCAGTGGGATCAGTTTGGGATTGATACAGGCTATGGGGAGAGAGCGGGGCAGTGGGATTAGTTTGTGGATTGATACAGGGCTTTGCGGAGAGAGCGGGGCAGTGGGATTAGTTTCAGATTGATACAGGGCTATGCGGAGAGAGCGGGGCAGTGGGATTAGTTTGGTTTTGATACAGGGCTATGGGGAGAGAGCGGGGCAGTGGGATTATTTTGGGTTTGATGCAGGGCTATGGGGAGAGAGCGGGGCAGTAGGATTAGTTTGGAAATTGATACAGCTATGGAGAGAGAGCGGGGCAGTGGGATTAGTTTGGGTTTGATACAGGGCTGTGGGGAGAGAGCGGGGCAGTGGGATTAGTTTCGGTTTGATACAGCTATGGGGAGAGAGCGGGGCAGTGGGATTAGTTTAGGATTGATACAGGGCTATGGGGAGAGCGGGGCAGTGAGATTAGTTTGTGGATTGATACAGGCTATGCGGAGAGAGCGGGGCAGTGGGATTAGTTTGAGATTGATACAGGGCTATGCAGAGAGAGCGGGGCAGTGGTATTAGTTTGGTTTTGATAGAGGGCTATGGGGAGAGAGCGGGGCAGTGGGTTAGTTTGGGGATTGATACAGGGCTATGGGGAGAGAGCGAGGCAGTGGGATTAGTTTGGGATCGATACAGGGCTATGGGGAGAGAGCGAGGCATTGGGATTAGTTTGGGGATTGATACAGGGCTATGGGGAGAGAGCGGGGCAGTGGGTTTAGTTTGGGGATTGATGCAGGGCTATGGGGAGAGAGCGGGGCAGTGGGCTTTGTTTCAGATTGATTCAGGGCTATGGGGAGAGAGCGGGGCAGTGGGTTTAGTTTGAGATTGATACAGGGCTATGGGGAGAGAGCGGGGCAGTGGGATTAGTTTGGGTTTGATACGGCTATGGGGAGAGAGCGGGGCAGTGGGATTAGTTTGGGATTGATACAGGGCTATGGGGAGAGCGGGGCAGTGGGATTAGTTTGGGGTTGATACAGGGCAATGCGGAGAGAGCGGGGCAGTGGGATTAGTTTGAGATTGATACAGGGCTATGGGGAGAGAGCGGGGCAGTGGGATTAGTTTGTGGATTGATACAGGGCTATGCGGAGAGAGCGGGGCAGTGGGATTAGTTTGAGATTGATACACGGCTATGCGGAGAGAGCGGGGCAGTGGGGTTAGTTTGGTTTTGATACAGGGCTATGGGGAGAGATCGGGGCAGTGGGATTAGTTTGAGATTGATACAGGGCTGTGGGGAGAGAGCGGGGCAGTGGGATTAGTTTGTGGATTGATACAGGGCTATGCGGAGAGAGCGGGGCAGTGGGATTAGTTTGAGATTGATACAGGGCTATGCGGAGAGAGCGGGGCAGTGGGATTAGTTTGGTTTTGATACAGGGCTATGGGGAAAGAGCGGGGCAGTGGGATTAGTTTGGGATTGATACAGGGCTATGCGGAGCAGTGGGATTAGTTGGAGATCGATACAGAGCTATGGGGAGAGAGCGGGGCAGTGGGATTAGTTTGGGATTGATACAGGGCTATGGGGAGAGAGCAGGCCAGTGGGATTTGGGGATTGATACAGGGCTATGGGGAGAGAGCGGGGCAGTGGGATTAGTTTCGGGAGAGAGCGGGGCAGTGGGATTAGTTTGGGGATTGATGCAGGGCTATGCGGAGAGAGCGGGGCAGTGGGATTAGTTTGGGATCGATACAGGGCTATGCGGAGAGAGCGGGGCAGTGCGATTAGCTTGGGATTGATACAGGGCTATGGGGAGAGAGCGGGACAGTGGGATTAGTTTGGGGATTGATACGGGGCTATGGGGAGAGAGCGGGGCAGTGGGATTAGGTTCGGGATTGATACGGGGCTATGGGGGAGAGCGGGGCAGTGGGATTAGTTTGGGGATTGATACGGGGCTATGGGGAGAGAGCGGGGCAGCGGGATTAGTTTGGGGATTGATACAGGGCTTTGGGGAGAGAGCGGGGCAGTGGGATTAGTTTGGGATCGATACAGGGCTATGGGGAGAGAGCGAGGCAGTGGGATTAGTTTGGGATTGATACAGGGCTATGGGGAGAGAGCGGGGAAGTGGGATTAGTTTGAGATTGATACAGGGCTATGGGCAGAGAGCGGGGCAGTGGGATTACTTTGAGATTAATACAGGGCTATGGGGAGAGAGCGGGGCAGTGGGATTAGTTTGAGATTGATACAGGGCCTTGCGGAGAGAGCGGGGCAGTGGGATTACTTTGAGATTGATACAGGGCTATGCGGAGAGAGCGGGGCAGTGGGATTAGTTTGGGATTGATACAGGGCTATGGGGAGAGAGCGGGGCAGTGGGATTAGTTTGGGTTTGATACAGGACTATGGGGAGAGAGCGGGGCAGTAGGATTAGTTTGGGTTTGATACAGGGCTATGGGGAGAGCGGGGCAGTGGGATTAGTTTGTGGATTGATACAGGCTATGCGGCGAGAGCGGGGCAGTGGGGTTAGTTTGAGATTGATGCAGGGCTATGCAGACAGAGCGGGGCAGTGGGATTAGTTTGAGATTGATACAGGGCTATGGGGAGCGAGCGGGGCAGTGGGATTACTTGGAGATTGATACAGGGCTATGCGGAGAGAGCGGGGCAGTGGGATTAGTTTGAGATTGATGCAGGGCTATGCGGAGAGACCGGGGCAGTGGGATTAGTTTGGGATTGATACAGGGCTATGGGGAGAGAGCGCGGCAGTGGGATTAGTTTGGGATTGATACAGGGCTGTGCGGAGAGAGCGGAGCAGTGGGATTATTTGGAGATTGATAGAGGGCTATGCGGGGAGAGCGGGGCAGTGGGATTAGTTTGAGATTGATACAGGGCTATGGGGAGAGAGCGGGGCAGTGGGATTAGTTTAGGATTGATACAGGGCTATGGTGAGAGAGCAGGCCAGTGGGATTTGGGGATTGATACAGGGCTATGGGGAGAGAGCGGGGCAGTGGGATTAGTTTGGGGAGAGAGCGGGGCAGTGGGATTAGTTTGGGGATTGATACAGGGCTATGGGCAGAGAGCGGGGCAGTGGGATTAGTTTGGGGATTGAAACGGGGCTATGGGGAGAGAGCGGGGCAGTGGGATTAGTTTGGGGATTGATACGCCGCTATGGGGAGAGAGCGGGGCAGCGGGATTAGTTTGGGGATTGATACAGGGCTATGGGGAGAGAGCGGGGCAGTGGGATTAGTTTGGGGATTGATACAGGGCTATGGGCAGAGAGCGGGGCAGTGGGATTAGTTTGGGATCGATACAGGGCTATGGGGAGAGACCGAGGCAGTGGGATTAGTTTGGGGATTGATACAGGGCTATGGGGAGAGAGCGGGGCAGTGGGATGAGTTTGGGATTGATACAGGGCGATGGGGAGAGAGCGGGGCAGTGGGTTTAGTTTGAGATTGATACAGGGCTTTGGGGAGAGAGCGGGGCAGTGGGATTAGTTTGGGATTGATACAGGGCTATGGGGAGGGAGCGGGGCAGTGGGATTAGTTTGGGTTTGATACGGCTATGGGGAGAGAGCGGGGCAGTGGGATTAGTTTGGGATTGATACAGGGCTATGCGGAGAGAGCGCGGCAGTGGGATTAGTTTGAGATTGATACAGGGCTATGCGGAGAGAGCGGGGCAGTGGGATTAGTTTGAGATTGATACAGGGCTATGCGGAGAGAGCGGGGCAGTGGAATTAGTTTGAGATTGATACAGGGCTATGGGGAGAGAGCGGGGCAGTGGGATTAGTTTGTGGATTGATACAGGGCAATGCGGAGAGAGCGGGGCAGTGGGATTAGTTTCAGATTGATACAGGGCTATGCGGAGAGAGCGGGGCAGTGGGATTAGTTTGGTTTTGATACAGGGCTATGGGGAGAGAGCGGGGCAGTGGGATTATTTTGGGTTTGATACAGGGCTATGGGGAGAGCGCGGGGCAGTAGGATTAGTTTGGGGATTGATACAGCTATGCGGAGAGAGCGGGGCAGTGGGATTAGTTTGAGATTGATACAGGGCTATGCGGAGAGAGCGGGGCAGTGGGATTAGTTTGGTTTTGATACAGGGCTATGGGGAAAGAGCGGGGCAGTGGGATTAGTTTGGGATTGATACAGGGCTATGCGGAGCAGTGGGATTAGTTGGAGATCGATACAGAGCTATGGGGAGAGAGCGGGGCAGTGGGATTAGTTTGGGATTGATACAGGGCTATGGGGAGAGAGCAGGCCAGTGGGATTTGGGGATTGATACAGGGCTATGGGGAGAGAGCGGGGCAGTGGGATTAGTTTCGGGAGAGAGCGGGGCAGTGGGATTAGTTTGGGGATTGATGCAGGGCTATGCGGAGAGAGCGGGGCAGTGGGATTAGTTTGGGATCGATACAGGGCTATGCGGAGAGAGCGGGGCAGTGCGATTAGCTTGGGATTGATACAGGGCTATGGGGAGAGAGCGGGACAGTGGGATTAGTTTGGGGATTGATACGGGGCTATGGGGAGAGAGCGGGGCAGTGGGATTAGGTTCGGGATTGATACGGGGCTATGGGGGAGAGCGGGGCAGTGGGATTAGTTTGGGGATTGATACGGGGCTATGGGGAGAGAGCGGGGCAGCGGGATTAGTTTGGGGATTGATACAGGGCTTTGGGGAGAGAGCGGGGCAGTGGGATTAGTTTGGGATCGATACAGGGCTATGGGGAGAGAGCGAGGCAGTGGGATTAGTTTGGGATTGATACAGGGCTATGGGGAGAGAGCGGGGAAGTGGGATTAGTTTGAGATTGATACAGGGCTATGGGCAGAGAGCGGGGCAGTGGGATTACTTTGAGATTAATACAGGGCTATGGGGAGAGAGCGGGGCAGTGGGATTAGTTTGAGATTGATACAGGGCTATGCGGAGAGAGCGGGGCAGTGGGATTAGTTTGGGATTGATACAGGGCTATGGGGAGAGAGCGGGGCAGTGGGATTAGTTTGGGTTTGATACAAGACTATGGGGAGAGAGCGGGGCAGTAGGATTAGTTTGGGTTTGATACAGGGCTATGGGGAGAGCGGGGCAGTGGGATTAGTTTGTGGATTGATACAGGCTATGCGGCGAGAGCGGGGCAGTGGGGTTAGTTTGAGATTGATGCAGGGCTATGCAGACAGAGCGGGGCAGTGGGATTAGTTTGAGATTGATACAGGGCTATGGGGAGCGAGCGGGGCAGTGGGATTACTTGGAGATTGATACAGGGCTATGCGGAGAGAGCGGGGCAGTGGGATTAGTTTGAGATTGATGCAGGGCTATGCGGAGAGACCGGGGCAGTGGGATTAGTTTGGGATTGATACAGGGCTATGGGGAGAGAGCGCGGCAGTGGGATTAGTTTGGGATTGATACAGGGCTGTGCGGAGAGAGCGGAGCAGTGGGATTATTTGGAGATTGATAGAGGGCTATGCGGGGAGAGCGGGGCAGTGGGATTAGTTTGAGATTGATACAGGGCTATGGGGAGAGAGCGGGGCAGTGGGATTAGTTTAGGATTGATACAGGGCTATGGTGAGAGAGCAGGCCAGTGGGATTTGGGGATTGATACAGGGCTATGGGGAGAGAGCGGGGCAGTGGGATTAGTTTGGGGAGAGAGCGGGGCAGTGGGATTAGTTTGGGGATTGATACAGGGCTATGGGCAGAGAGCGGGGCAGTGGGATTAGTTTGGGGATTGAAACGGGGCTATGGGGAGAGAGCGGGGCAGTGGGATTAGTTTGGGGATTGATACGCCGCTATGGGGAGAGAGCGGGGCAGCGGGATTAGTTTGGGGATTGATACAGGGCTATGGGGAGAGAGCGGGGCAGTGGGATTAGTTTTGGGATTGATACAGGGCTATGGGCAGAGAGCGGGGCAGTGGGATTAGTTTGGGATCGATACAGGGCTATGGGGAGAGACCGAGGCAGTGGGATTAGTTTGGGGATTGATACAGGGCTATGGGGAGAGAGCGGGGCAGTGGGATGAGTTTGGGATTGATACAGGGCGATGGGGAGAGAGCGGGGCAGTGGGTTTAGTTTGAGATTGATACAGGGCTTTGGGGAGAGAGCGGGGCAGTGGGATTAGTTTGGGATTGATACAGGGCTATGGGGAGGGAGCGGGGCAGTGGGATTAGTTTGGGTTTGATACGGCTATGGGGAGAGAGCGGGGCAGTGGGATTAGTTTGGGATTGATACAGGGCTATGCGGAGAGAGCGGGGCAGTGGGATTAGTTTGAGATTGATACAGGGCTATGCGGAGAGAGCGGGGCAGTGGGATTAGTTTGAGATTGATACAGGGCTATGCGGAGAGAGCGGGGCAGTGGAATTAGTTTGAGATTGATACAGGGCTATGGGGAGAGAGCGGGGCAGTGGGATTAGTTTGTGGATTGATACAGGGCAATGCGGAGAGAGCGGGGCAGTGGGATTAGTTTCAGATTGATACAGGGCTATGCGGAGAGAGCGGGGCAGTGGGATTAGTTTGGTTTTGATACAGGGCTATGGGGAGAGAGCGGGGCAGTGGGATTATTTTGGGTTTGATACAGGGCTATGGGGAGAGCGCGGGGCAGTAGGATTAGTTTGGGGATTGATACAGCTATGCGGAGAGAGCGGGGCAGTGGGATTAGTTTGAGATTGATACAGGGCTATGCGGAGAGAGCGGGGCAGTGGGATTAGTTTGAGATTGATACAGGGCTATGCGGAGAGAGCGAGGAAGTGGGATTCGTTTGGGATTGATACAGGGCTATGGGGAGAGAGCGGGGCAGTGGGATTAGTTTGGGATTGATGCAGGGCTATGCGGTGAGAGCGGGGCTGTGGGATTAGTTTGAGATTGATACAGGGCTATGCGGAGAGAGCGGGGCACTGGGATTAGTTTGGGGATTGATACACGGCTATGGGGAGAGAGCGAGGCAGTGGGATTAGTTTGGGATCGATACAGGGCTATGGGGAGAGAGTGAGGCAGTGGGATTAGTTTGGGGATTGATACAGGGCTATGGGGATAGAGCGGGGCAGTGGGATGAGTTTGGGATTGATACAGGGCTATGGGGAGAGAGCGGGGCAGTGGGTTTAGTTTGGGGATTGATACAGGGCTATGGGGAGAGAGCGGGGCAGTGGGATTAGTTTGGGATTGATACAGGGCTATGGGGAGAGAGCGGGGCAGTGGGATTAGTTTGGGTTTGAGACGGCTATGGGGAGAGAGCGGGGCAGTGGGATTAGTTTGGGATTGATACAGGGCTGTGGGGAGAGAGGGGAAGTGGGATTAATTTGGGATTGATACAGGGCTATGCGGAGAGAGCGGGGCAGTGGGATTAGTTTGAGATTGATACTGGGCTATGCGGAGAGAGCGGGGCAGTGGGATTAGTTTGAGATTGATACAGGGCTATGGGGAGAGAGCGGAGCAGTGGGATTAGTTTGTGGCTTGATACAGAGCTATGCGGAGAGAGCGGGGCAGCGGGATTAGTTTGAGATTGATACAGGACTATGCGGAGAGAGCGGGGCAGTGGGATTAGTTTGGATTTGATACAGGGCTATGGGGAGAGAGCGGGGCAGTGGGATTAGTTAGGGTTTGATACGGCTATGGGGAGAGAGCGGGGCAGTGGGATTAGTTTGCGATTGATACAGGGCTATGGGGAGAGCGGGGCAGTGGGATTAGTTTGAGATTGATACAGGCTATGGGGAGAGAGCGGGGCAGTGGGGTTAGTTTGGGTTTGATACAGGACTATGGGGAGAGAGCGGGGCAGTAGGATTAGTTTGGGTTTGATACAGGGCTATGGGGAGAGCGGGGCAGTGGGATTAGTTTGGGATTGATACAGGTCTATGGGGAGAGAGCGGGGCAGTGGGATTAGTTTGGGTTTGATACGGCTATGGGGAGAGAGCGGGGCAGTGGGATTAGTTTGGGATTAATACAGGGCTATGGGGAGAGCGGGGCAGTGGGATAAGTTTGGGATTGATACAGGGCTATGCGGAGAGAGCGCGGCAGTGGGATTAGTTTGAGATTGATACAGGGCTATGCGGAGAGAGCGGGGCAGTGGAATTAGTTTGAGATTGATACAGGGCTATGGGGAGAGAGCGGGGCAGTGGGATTAGTTTGTGGATTGATACAGGGCTATGTGGAGAGAGCGGGGCAGTGGGATTAGTTTGTGGATTGATACAGGGCTATGCGGAGCGAGCGGGGCAGTGGGATTAGTTTGAGATTGATACAGGGCTATGTGGAGAGAGCGGGGCAGTGGGATTAGTTTGGTTTTGATACAGGGCTATGGGGAGAGAGCGGGGCAGTGGGATTATTTTGGGTTTGATACAGGGCTATGTGGAGAGAGCGGGGCAGTGGGATTAGTTTGAGATTGATACAGGGCTATGCGGAGAGAGCGGGGCAGTGGGATTAGTTTGAGATTGATACAGGGCTATGCGGAGAGAGCGAGGAAGTGGGATTAGTTTGGGATTGATACAGGGCTATGGGGAGATAGCGGGGCAGTGGGATTAGTTTGGGATTGATACAGGGCTATGCGGAGAGAGCGGGGCACTGGGATTAGTTTGAGATTGATACAGGGCAATGGGGAGAGAGCGGGGCAGTGGGATCAGTTTGGGATTGATACAGGCTATGGGGAGAGAGCGGGGCAGTGGGATTAGTTTGTGGATTGATACAGGGCTATGCGGAGAGAGCGGGGCAGTGGGATTAGTTTCAGATTGATACAGGGCTATGCGGAGAGAGCGGGGCAGTGGGATTAGTTTGGTTTTGATACAGGGCTATGGGGAAAGAGCGGGGCAGTGGGATTAGTTTGGGATTGATACAGGGTTTTGGGGAGAGAGCGGGGCAGTGGGATTAGTTTGGGATTGATACAGGGCTATGCGGAGCAGTGGGATTAGTTGGAGATTGATACAGAGCTATGGGGAGAGAGCGGGGCAGTGGGATTAGTTTGGGATTGATACAGGGCTATGGGGAGAGAGCGGGGCAGTGGGATTAGTTTCGGGAGAGAGCGGGGCAGTGGGATTAGTTTGGGGATTGATGCAGGGCTATGCGGAGAGAGCGGGGCAGTGGGATTAGTTTGGGATCGATACAGGGCTATGCGGAGAGAGCGGGGCAGTGGGATTAGTCTGGGATTGATACAGGGCTATGGGGAGAGAGCGGGGCAGTGCGATTAGCTTGGGATTGATACAGGGCTATGGGGAGAGAGCGGGACAGTGGGATTAGTTTGGGATTGATACAGTGCTATGAGGAGAGAGCGGGGCAGTGTGATTAGTTTGGGATTGATACAGGGCTCTGGGGAGAGAGCGGGGCAGTGGGATGAGTTTGGGATTGATACAGGGCTATGGGGAGAGAGAGCGGGGCAGTGGGATTAGTTTGGGATTGATACAGGGCTATGGGGAGAGAGCGGGGCAGTGGGATTAGTTTGGGATTGATACAGGGCTATGGGGAGAGAGCGGGGCAGTGGGATTAGTTTGGGATGGATACAGGGCTATGGGGAGAGAGCGGGGCTGTGGGATTCATTTGGGATTGATACAGGGCTATGGGGAGAGAGCGGGGCAGTGTGATTAGTTTGGGGATTGATACAGGTCTATGGGGAGAGAGCGGGGCAGTGGGATTAGTTTGGGATTGATACAGGGCTATGGGGAGAGAGCGGGGCTGTGGGACTAGTTTTGGATTGATACAGGGCTATGGGAAGAGAGCGGGGCAGTGGGATTAGTTTGGGGATTGATACAGGGCTATGGTGAGAGAGCGGGGCAGTGGGATTAGTTTGGGGATTGATACGGGGCTATGGGGAGAGAGCGGGGCAGTGGGATTAGGTTCGGGATTGATACGGGGCTATGGGGGAGAGCGGGGCAGTGGGATTAGTTTGGGGATTGATACGGGGCTATGGGGAGAGAGCGGGGCAGCGGGATTAGTTTGGGGATTGATACAGGGCTTTGGGGAGAGAGCGGGGCAGTGGGATTAGTTTGGGATCGATACAGGGCTATGGGGAGAGAGCGAGGCAGTGGGATTAGTTTGGGATTGATACAGGGCTATGGGGAGAGAGCGGGGAAGTGGGATTAGTTTGAGATTGATACAGGGCTTTGCGGAGAGAGCGGGGCAGAGGGATTACTTTGAGATTGATACAGGGCTATGCGGAGAGAGCGAGGAAGTGGGATTCGTTTGGGATTGATACAGGGCTATGGGGAGAGAGCGGGGCAGTGGGATTAGTTTGGGATTGATGCAGGGCTATGCGGTGAGAGCGGGGCTGTGGGATTAGTTTGAGATTGATACAGGGCTATGCGGAGAGAGCGGGGCACTGGGATTAGTTTGGGGATTGATACACGGCTATGGGGAGAGAGCGAGGCAGTGGGATTAGTTTGGGATCGATACAGGGCTATGGGGAGAGAGTGAGGCAGTGGGATTAGTTTGGGGATTGATACAGGGCTATGGGGATAGAGCGGGGCAGTGGGATGAGTTTGGGATTGATACAGGGCTATGGGGAGAGAGCGGGGCAGTGGGTTTAGTTTGGGGATTGATACAGGGCTATGGGGAGAGAGCGGGGCAGTGGGATTAGTTTGGGATTGATACAGGGCTATGGGGAGAGAGCGGGGCAGTGGGATTAGTTTGGGTTTGAGACGGCTATGGGGAGAGAGCGGGGCAGTGGGATTAGTTTGGGATTGATACAGGGCTGTGGGGAGAGAGGGGAAGTGGGATTAATTTGGGATTGATACAGGGCTATGCGGAGAGAGCGGGGCAGTGGGATTAGTTTGAGATTGATACTGGGCTATGCGGAGAGAGCGGGGCAGTGGGATTAGTTTGAGATTGATACAGGGCTATGGGGAGAGAGCGGAGCAGTGGGATTAGTTTGTGGCTTGATACAGAGCTATGCGGAGAGAGCGGGGCAGCGGGATTAGTTTGAGATTGATACAGGACTATGCGGAGAGAGCGGGGCAGTGGGATTAGTTTGGATTTGATACAGGGCTATGGGGAGAGAGCGGGGCAGTGGGATTAGTTAGGGTTTGATACGGCTATGGGGAGAGAGCGGGGCAGTGGGATTAGTTTGCGATTGATACAGGGCTATGGGGAGAGCGGGGCAGTGGGATTAGTTTGAGATTGATACAGGCTATGGGGAGAGAGCGGGGCAGTGGGGTTAGTTTGGGTTTGATACAGGACTATGGGGAGAGAGCGGGGCAGTAGGATTAGTTTGGGTTTGATACAGGGCTATGGGGAGAGCGGGGCAGTGGGATTAGTTTGGGATTGATACAGGTCTATGGGGAGAGAGCGGGGCAGTGGGATTAGTTTGGGTTTGATACGGCTATGGGGAGAGAGCGGGGCAGTGGGATTAGTTTGGGATTAATACAGGGCTATGGGGAGAGCGGGGCAGTGGGATAAGTTTGGGATTGATACAGGGCTATGCGGAGAGAGCGCGGCAGTGGGATTAGTTTGAGATTGATACAGGGCTATGCGGAGAGAGCGGGGCAGTGGAATTAGTTTGAGATTGATACAGGGCTATGGGGAGAGAGCGGGGCAGTGGGATTAGTTTGTGGATTGATACAGGGCTATGTGGAGAGAGCGGGGCAGTGGGATTAGTTTGTGGATTGATACAGGGCTATGCGGAGCGAGCGGGGCAGTGGGATTAGTTTGAGATTGATACAGGGCTATGTGGAGAGAGCGGGGCAGTGGGATTAGTTTGGTTTTGATACAGGGCTATGGGGAGAGAGCGGGGCAGTGGGATTATTTTGGGTTTGATACAGGGCTATGTGGAGAGAGCGGGGCAGTGGGATTAGTTTGAGATTGATACAGGGCTATGCGGAGAGAGCGGGGCAGTGGGATTAGTTTGAGATTGATACAGGGCTATGCGGAGAGAGCGAGGAAGTGGGATTAGTTTGGGATTGATACAGGGCTATGGGGAGATAGCGGGGCAGTGGGATTAGTTTGGGATTGATACAGGGCTATGCGGAGAGAGCGGGGCACTGGGATTAGTTTGAGATTGATACAGGGCAATGGGGAGAGAGCGGGGCAGTGGGATCAGTTTGGGATTGATACAGGCTATGGGGAGAGAGCGGGGCAGTGGGATTAGTTTGTGGATTGATACAGGGCTATGCGGAGAGAGCGGGGCAGTGGGATTAGTTTCAGATTGATACAGGGCTATGCGGAGAGAGCGGGGCAGTGGGATTAGTTTGGTTTTGATACAGGGCTATGGGGAAAGAGCGGGGCAGTGGGATTAGTTTGGGATTGATACAGGGTTTTGGGGAGAGAGCGGGGCAGTGGGATTAGTTTGGGATTGATACAGGGCTATGCGGAGCAGTGGGATTAGTTGGAGATTGATACAGAGCTATGGGGAGAGAGCGGGGCAGTGGGATTAGTTTGGGATTGATACAGGGCTATGGGGAGAGAGCGGGGCAGTGGGATTAGTTTCGGGAGAGAGCGGGGCAGTGGGATTAGTTTGGGGATTGATGCAGGGCTATGCGGAGAGAGCGGGGCAGTGGGATTAGTTTGGGATCGATACAGGGCTATGCGGAGAGAGCGGGGCAGTGGGATTAGTCTGGGATTGATACAGGGCTATGGGGAGAGAGCGGGGCAGTGCGATTAGCTTGGGATTGATACAGGGCTATGGGGAGAGAGCGGGACAGTGGGATTAGTTTGGGATTGATACAGTGCTATGAGGAGAGAGCGGGGCAGTGTGATTAGTTTGGGATTGATACAGGGCTCTGGGGAGAGAGCGGGGCAGTGGGATGAGTTTGGGATTGATACAGGGCTATGGGGAGAGAGAGCGGGGCAGTGGGATTAGTTTGGGATTGATACAGGGCTATGGGGAGAGAGCGGGGCAGTGGGATTAGTTTGGGATTGATACAGGGCTATGGGGAGAGAGCGGGGCAGTGGGATTAGTTTGGGATGGATACAGGGCTATGGGGAGAGAGCGGGGCTGTGGGATTCATTTGGGATTGATACAGGGCTATGGGGAGAGAGCGGGGCAGTGTGATTAGTTTGGGGATTGATACAGGTCTATGGGGAGAGAGCGGGGCAGTGGGATTAGTTTGGGATTGATACAGGGCTATGGGGAGAGAGCGGGGCTGTGGGACTAGTTTTGGATTGATACAGGGCTATGGGAAGAGAGCGGGGCAGTGGGATTAGTTTGGGGATTGATACAGGGCTATGGTGAGAGAGCGGGGCAGTGGGATTAGTTTGGGGATTGATACGGGGCTATGGGGAGAGAGCGGGGCAGTGGGATTAGGTTCGGGATTGATACGGGGCTATGGGGGAGAGCGGGGCAGTGGGATTAGTTTGGGGATTGATACGGGGCTATGGGGAGAGAGCGGGGCAGCGGGATTAGTTTGGGGATTGATACAGGGCTTTGGGGAGAGAGCGGGGCAGTGGGATTAGTTTGGGATCGATACAGGGCTATGGGGAGAGAGCGAGGCAGTGGGATTAGTTTGGGATTGATACAGGGCTATGGGGAGAGAGCGGGGAAGTGGGATTAGTTTGAGATTGATACAGGGCTTTGCGGAGAGAGCGGGGCAGAGGGATTACTTTGAGATTGATACAGGGCTATGGGGAGAGAGCGGGGAAGTGGGATTAGTTTGAGATTGATACAGGGCTATGGGGAGAGAGCGGGGCAGTGGGATTACTTTGAGATTAATACAGGGCTATGGGGAGAGAGCGGGGCAGTGGGATTAGTTTGAGATTGATACAGGGCTTTGCGGAGAGAGCGGGGCAGTGGGATTACTTTGAGATTGATACAGGGCTATGCGGAGAGAGCGGGGCAGTGGGATTAGTTTGGGATTGATACAGGGCTATGGGGAGAGAGCGGGGCAGTGTGATTAGTTTGGGATTGATACAGGGCTATGGGGAGAGAGCGGGGCAGTGGGATTAGTTTGGGATTGATACAGGGCTATGGGGAGAGAGTGCGGGGCAGTGGGATTAGTTTGGGATTGATACAGGGCTATGGGGAGAGAGCGGGGCTGTGGGATTAGTTTGGGATTGATACAGGGCTATGGGAAGAGAGCGGGGCAGTGTGATTAGTTTGAGATTGATACAGGGCTATGGGGAGAGAGCGGGGCAGTGGGATTAGTTTGGGATTGATACAGGGCTATGGGGAGTGAGCGGGGCTGTGGGATTAGTTTTGGATTGAAACAGGGCTATGGGAAGAGAGCGGGGCAGTGGGATTAGTTTGGGATTGATACAGGGCTACAGGGAGAGAGCGGGGCAGTGGGATTAGTTTTGGATTGATACAGGGCCATGGGAAGAGAGCGGGGCAGTGGGATTTGTTTTGGATTGATACAGGGCTATGGGGAGACAGCGGGGCAGTGTGATTAGTTTGGGATTGATACAGAGCTACGGGGAGAGAGCGGGGCAGTGTGATTAGTTTGGGATTGATACAGGACTATGGGGAGAGAGCGGGGCAGTGGGATTAGTTTGGGATTGATACAGGGCTATGGGGAGAGAGCGGGGCAGTGGGATTAGTTTGGGTTTGATACAGGACTATGGGGAGAGAGCGGGGCAGTAGGATTAGTTTGGCTTTGATACGGCTATGGGGAGAGAGCGGGGCAGCGGGATTAGTTTGGCATTGATACAGGGCTATGCGGAGAGAGCGGGGCAGTGGGATTAGTTTGACATTGATACAGGGCAATGCTTAGAGAGCGGGGCAGTGGGATTAGTTTGAGATTGATACAGGGCTATGGGGAGAGAGCGGGGCAGTGGGATTAGTTTGTGGATTGACACAGGACTATGGGGAGAGAGCGGGGCAGTAGGATTAGTTTGGCTTTGATACGGCTATGGGGAGAGAGCGGGGCAGCGGGATTAGTTTGGCATTGATACAGGGCTATGGGGAGAGCGGGGCAGTGGGATTAGTTTGGGATTGATACAGGGCAAATGGGGAGAGAGCGGGGCAGTGGGTTTAGTTTGAGATTGATACAGGGCTATGGGGAGAGAGCGGGGCAGTGGGTTTAGTTTGAGATTGATAGAGGGCTATGGGGAGAGAGCGGGGCAGTGGGATTAGTTTGGGTTTGACACGGCTATGGGGAGAGAGCGGGGCAGTGGGATTAGTTTGGGATTGATACAGGGCTATGGGGAGACCGGGGCAGTGGGTTTAGTTTGGGATTGATACAGGGCTATGCGGAGAGAGCGGGGCAGTGGGATTAGTTTGAGATTGATACAGGGCTATGCGGAGAGAGCGGGGCAGTGGGATTAGTTTGAGATTGATACAGGGCTATGGGGAGAGAGCGGGGCAGTGGGATTAGTTTGTGGATTGATACAGGGCTATGCGGAGAGAGCGGGGCAACGGGATTAGTTTGAGATTGATACAGGGCTATGCGGAGAGAGCGGGGCTCTGGGATTAGTTTGGTTTTGATACAGGGCTATGGGGAGAGAGCGGGGCAGTGGGATTATTTTGGGTATGATACAGGGCTATGGGGAGAGAGTGGGGCAGTGGGATTAGTTTGGATTTGATACAGGGCTATGGGGAGAGAGCGGGGCAGTGGGATTAGTTAGGGTTTGATACAGGGGTATGGGGAGAGATTGGGGCAGTGGCATTAGTTTAGGTTTGATACGGCTATGGGGAGAGAGCGGGGCAGTGGGATTAGTTTGGGATTGATAGAGGGCTATGGGGAGCGAGCGGGGCTGTGGGATTAGTTTGGGATTGATACAGGGCTATGGGAAGAGAGCGGGGCAGTGTGATTAGTTTGAGATTGATACAGGGCTATGGGGAGAGAGCGGGGCAGTGGGATTAGTTTGGGATTGATACAGGGCTATGGGGAGTGAGCGGGGCTGTGGGATTAGTTTTGGATTGATACAGGGCTATGGGAAGATAGCGGGGCAGTGTGATTAGTTTGAGATTGATACAGGGCTATGGGGAGAGAGCGGGGCAGTGGGATTAGTTTGGGATTGATACAGGGCTATGGGGAGTGAGCGGGGCTGTGGGATTAGTTTTGGATTGAAACAGGGCTATGGGAAGAGAGCGGGGCAGTGGGATTAGTTTGGGATTGATACAGGGCTACGGGGAGAGAGCGGGGCAGTGGGATTAGTTTTGGATTGATACAGGGCCATGGGAAGAGAGCGGGGCAGTGGGATTTGTTTTGGATTGATACAGGGCTATGGGGAGAGAGCGGGGCAGTGGGATTAGTTTGGGTTTGATACAGGACTATGGGGAGAGAGCGGGGCAGCGGGATTAGTTTGGCATTGATACAGGGCTATGGGGAGAGCGGGGCAGTGGGATTAGTTTGGGATTGATACAGGGCAAATGGGGAGAGAGCGGGGCAGTGGGTTTAGTTTGAGATTGATACAGGGCTATGGGGAGAGAGCGGGGCAGTGGGTTTAGATTGAGATTGATAGAGGGCTATGGGGAGAGAGCGGGGCAGTGGGATTAGTTTGGGTTTGACACGGCTATGGGGAGTGAGCGGGGCAGTGGGATTAGTTTGGGATTGATACAGGGCTATGGGGAGACCGGGGCAGTGGGTTTAGTTTGGGATTGATACAGGGCTATGCGGAGAGAGCGGGGCAGTGGGATTAGTTTGAGATTGATACAGGGCTATGGGGAGAGAGCGGGGCAGTGGGATTAGTTTGTGGATTGACACAGGACTATGGGGAGAGAGCGGGGCAGTAGGATTAGTTTGGCTTTGATACGGCTATGGGGAGAGAGCGGGGCAGCGGGATTAGTTTGGCATTGATACAGGGCTATGGGGAGAGCGGGGCAGTGGGATTAGTTTGGGATTGATACAGGGCAAATGGGGAGAGAGCGGGGCAGTGGGTTTAGTTTGAGATTGATACAGGGCTATGGGGAGAGAGCGGGGCAGTGGGTTTAGTTTGAGATTGATAGAGGGCTATGGGGAGAGAGCGGGGCAGTGGGATTAGTTTGGGTTTGACACGGCTATGGGGAGAGAGCGGGGCAGTGGGATTAGTTTGGAATTGATACAGGGCTATGCGGAGAGAGCGGGGCAGTGGGATTAGTTTGAGATTGATACAGGGCTATGGGGAGAGAGCGGGGCAGTGGGATTAGTTTGTGGATTGATACAGGGCTATGCGGAGAGAGCGGGGCAACGGGACTAGTTTGAGATTGATACAGGGCTATGCGGAGAGAGCGGGGCTCTGGGATTAGTTTGGTTTTGATACAGGGCTATGGGGAGAGAGCGGGGCAGTGGGATTATTTTGGGTATGATACAGGGCTATGGGGAGAGAGTGGGGCAGTGGGATTAGTTTGGATTTGATACAGGGCTATGGGGAGAGAGCGGGGCAGTGGGATTAGTTAGGGTTTGATACAGGGGTATGGGGAGAGATTGGGGCAGTGGCATTAGTTTAGGTTTGATACGGCTATGGGGAGAGAGCGGGGCAGTGGGATTAGTTTGGGATTGATAGAGGGCTATGGGGAGCGAGCGGGGCAGTGGGATTACTTGGAGATTGACACAGGGCTATGCGGAGAGAGCAGGGCAGTGGGATTAGTTTGAGATTGATACAGGGCTATGCTGAGAGAGCGGGGCAGTGGGATTAGTTTGGTTTTGATACAGGGCTATGGGGAGAGAGCAGGGCAGTGGGATTAGTTTGGGTTTGATACAGGACTATGGGGAGAGAGCGGGGCAGTAGGATTAGTTTGGGTTTGATACAGGGCTATGGGGAGAGCGGGGCAGTGGGATTACTTGGACATTGATACAGGGCTATGCGGAGAGAGCGGGGCAGTGGGATTAGTTTGAGATTGATACAGGGCTATGCGGAGAGACCGGGGCAGTGGGATTAGTTTGGGGATTGATACAGGGCTATGGGGAGCGAGCGGGGCAGTGGGATTAGTTGGAGATTGATACAGGGCTATGCGGAGAGAGCGGGGCAGTGGGATTAGTTTGAGATTGATACAGGGCTATGCGGAGAGACCAGGGCAGTGGGATTAGTTTGCGATTGATACTGGGCTATGGGGAGAGAGCGGGGCAGTGGAATTAGTTTGGGATTGATACAGGGCTATGCGGAGAGAGCGGAGCAGTGGGATTAGTTGGAGATTGATACAGGGCTATGCGGAGAGAGCGGGGCAGTGGGATTAGTTTGAGATTGATACAGGGTTATGGGGAGAGAGCAGGCCAGTGGGATTTGGGGATTGATACAGGGCTATGGGGAGAGAGCGGGGCAGTGGGATTAGTTTGGGGAGAGAGCGGGGCAGTGGGATTAGTTTGGGGATTGATACAGAGCTATGGGCAGAGAGCGGGGCAGTGGGATTAGTTTGGGATCGATACAGGGCTATGGGGAGAGACCGAGGCAGTGGGATTAGTTTGGGATTGATACAGGGCTATGGGGAGAGAGCGGGGCAGTGGGATTAGTTTGGGTTTGATACGGCTATGGGGAGAGAGCGGGGCAGTGGGATTAGTTTGGGATTAATACAGGGCTATGGGGAGAGCGGGGCAGTGGGATAAGTTTGGGATTGATACAGGGCTATGCGGAGAGAGCGGGGCAGTGGGATTAGTTTGAGATTGATACAGGGCTATGGGGAGAGAGCGGGGCAGTGGAATGAGTTTGAGATTGATACAGGGCTATGGGGAGAGAGCGGGGCAGTGGGATTAGTTTGTGGATTGATACAGGGCTATGCGGAGCGAGCGGGGCAGTGGGATTAGTTTGAGATTGATACAGGGCTATGTGGAGAGAGCGGGGCAGTGGGATTATTTTGAGTTTGATACAGGGCTATGGGGTGAGCGCGGGGCAGTAGGATTAGTTTGGGGATTGATACAGCTATGCGGGGAGAGCGGGGCAGTGGGATTAGTTTGAGATTGATACAGGGCTATGCGGAGAGAGCGGGGCAGTGGGATTAGTTTGAGATTGATATAGGGCTATGCGGAGAGAGCGAGGAAGTGGGATTAGTTTGGGATTGATACAGGGCTATGGGGAGAGAGCGGGGCAGTGGGATTAGTTTGGGTTTGATACAGGGCTGTGGGGAGAGAGCGGGGCAGTGGGATTAGTTTGGGTTTGATACGGCTATGGGGAGAGAGCGGGGCAGTGGGATTAGTTTAGGATTGATACAGGGCTATGGGGAGAGTGGGGCAGTGAGATTAGTTTGTGGATTGATGCAGGCTATGCGGAGAGAGCGGGGCAGTGGGATTAGTTTGAGATTGATGCAGGGCTATGCAGAGAGAGCGGGGCAGTGGTATTAGTTTGGTTTTGATACAGGGCTATGGGGAGAGAGCTGGGCAGTGGGATTAGTTTGGGTTTGATACAGGACTATGGGAAGAGAGCGGGGCAGTAGGATTAGTTTGGCTTTGATACGGCTATGGGGAGAGAGCGGGGCAGTGGGATTAGTTTGGGTTTGATACAGGACTATGGGGAGAGAGCGGGGCAGCAGGATTAGTTTGAGATTGATACAGGGCTATGCGGACAGAGCGGGGCAGTGGGATTAGTTTGAGATTGATACAGGGCTATGCGGAGAGAGCGGGGCAGTGGGATTAGTTTGAGATTGATACAGGGCTATGGGGAGCGAGCGGGGCAGTGGGATTAGTTGGAGATTGATACAGGGCTATGCGGAGAGAGCGGGGCAGTGGGATTAGTTTGAGATTGATACAGGGCTATGCGGACAGAGCGGGGCAGTGGGATTAGTTTGAGATTGATACAGGGCTATGGGGAGCGAGCGGGGCAGTGGGATTAGGTGGAGATTGATACAGGGCTATGCGGAGAGAGCGGGGCAGTGGGATTAGTTTGAGATTGATACAGGGCTATGCGGAGAGACCAGGGCAGTGGGATTAGTTTGGGATTGATACTGGGCTATGGGGAGAGAGCGGGGCAGTGGAATTAGTTTGGGATTGATACAGGGCTATGCGGAGAGAGCGGGGCAGTGGGATTCGTTTGAGATTGATACAGGGCTATGGGGAGAGAGCGGGGCAGTGGGATTAGTTTGGGATTGATACAGGGCTATGGGGAGAGAGCGGGGCAGTGGGATTAGTTTGGGGAGAGAGCGGGGCAGTGGGATTAGTTTGGGGATTGATACAGGGCTATGGGGAGAGAGCGGGGCAGTGGGATTAGTTTGGGGATTGATACGGGGCTATGGGGAGCGAGCGGGGCAGTGGGATTAGTTTGGGGATTGATACGGGGCTATGGGGAGAGAGCGGGGCAGCGGGATTAGTTTGGGGATTGATACAGGGCTTTTGGGGAGAGAGCGGGGCAGTGGGGCAGTGGGATTAGTTTGGGGATTGACACAGGGCTATGGGCAGAGAGCGGGGCAGTGGGATTAGTTTGGGATCGATACAGGGCTATGGGGAGAGACCGAGGCAGTGGGATTAGTTTGAGATTGATACAGGGCTATGGGGAGAGAGCGGGGCAGTGGGATTAGTTTGGGTTTGATACGGCTATGGGGAGAGAGCGGGGCAGTGGGATTAGTTTGTGGATTGATACAGGGCTATGCGGAGCGAGCGGGGCAGTGGGATTAGTTTGAGATTGATACAGGGCTATGTGGAGAGAGCGGGGCAGTGGGATTATTTTGAGTTTGATACAGGGCTATGGGGTGAGCGCGGGGCAGTAGGATTAGTTTGGGGATTGATACAGCTATGCGGGGAGAGCGGGGCAGTGGGATTAGTTTGAGATTGATACAGGGCTATGCGGAGAGAGCGGGGCAGTGGGATTAGTTTGAGATTGATACAGGGCTATGCGGAGAGAGCGAGGAAGTGGGATTAGTTTGGGATTGATACAGGGCTATGGGGAGAGAGCGGGGAAGTGGGATTAGTTTGGGATTGATACAGGGCTATGCGGAGAGAGCGGGGCACTGGGATTAGTTTGAGATTGATACAGGGCTATGGGGAGAGAGCGGGGCAGTGGGATCAGTTTGGGATTGATACAGGCTATGGGGAGAGAGCGGGGCAGTGGGATTAGTTTGTGGATTGATGCAGGCTATGCGGAGAGAGCGGGGCAGTGGGATTAGTTTGAGATTGATACAGGGCTATGCAGAGAGAGCGGGGCAGTGGTATTAGTTTGGTTTAGATTCAGGGCTATGGGGAGAGAGCAGGGCAGTGGGATTAGTTTGGGTTTGATACAGGACTATGGGGAGAGAGCGGGGCAGTAGGATTACTTTGGCTTTGATACGGCTATGGGGAGAGAGGGGGCAGTGGGATTAGTTTGGGTTTGATACAGGACTATGGGGAGAGAGCGGGGCAGCAGGATTAGTTTGAGATTGATACAGGGCTATGCGGACAGAGCGGGGCAGTGGGATTAGTTTGAGATTGATACAGGGCTATGCGGAGAGAGCGGGGCAGTGGGATTAGTTTGGGGATTGATACAGGGCTATGGGGAGCGAGCGGGGCAGTGGGATTAGTTGGAGATTGATACAGGGCTGTGCGGAGAGAGCGGGGCAGTGGGATTAGTTTGAGATTGATACAGGGCTATGCGGACAGAGCGGGGCAGTGGGATTAGTTTGAGATTGATACAGGGCTATGGGGAGCGAGCGGGGCAGTGGGATTAGTTGGAGATTGATACAGGGCTATGCGGAGAGAGCGGGGCAGTGGGATTAGTTTGAGATTGATACAGGGCTATGCGGAGAGACCAGGGCAGTGGGATTAGTTTGGGATTGATACTGGGCTATGGGGAGAGAGCGGGGCAGTGGGATTAGTTTGGGGAGAGAGCGGGGCAGTGGGATTAGTTTGGGGATTGATACAGGGCTATGGGGAGAGAGCGGGGCAGTGGGATTAGTTTGGGGATTGATACGGGGCTATGGGGAGCGAGCGGGGCAGTGGGATTAGTTTGGGGATTGATACGGGGCTATGGGGAGAGAGCGGGGCAGCGGGATTAGTTTGGGGATTGATACAGGGCTTTTGGGGAGAGAGCGGGGCAGTGGGGCAGTGGGATTAGTTTGGGGATTGACACAGGGCTATGGGCAGAGAGCGGGGCAGTGGGATTAGTTTGGGATCGATACAGGGCTATGGGGAGAGACCGAGGCAGTGGGATTAGTTTGAGATTGATACAGGGCTATGGGGAGAGAGCGGGGCAGTGGGATTAGTTTGGGTTTGATACGGCTATGGGGAGAGAGCGGGGCAGTGGGATTAGTTTGTGGATTGATACAGGGCTATGCGGAGCGAGCGGGGCAGTGGGATTAGTTTGAGATTGATACAGGGCTATGTGGAGAGAGCGGGGCAGTGGGATTATTTTGAGTTTGATACAGGGCTATGGGGTGAGCGCGGGGCAGTAGGATTAGTTTGGGGATTGATACAGCTATGCGGGGAGAGCGGGGCAGTGGGATTAGTTTGAGATTGATACAGGGCTATGCGGAGAGAGCGGGGCAGTGGGATTAGTTTGAGATTGATACAGGGCTATGCGGAGAGAGCGGGGCAGTGGGATCAGTTTGGGATTGATACAGGCTATGGGGAGAGAGCGGGGCAGTGGGATTAGTTTGTGGATTGATGCAGGCTATGCGGAGAGAGCGGGGCAGTGGGATTAGTTTGAGATTGATACAGGGCTATGCAGAGAGAGCGGGGCAGTGGTATTAGTTTGGTTTAGATTCAGGGCTATGGGGAGAGAGCGGGGCAGTGGGATTAGTTTGGGTTTGATACAGGACTATGGGGAGAGAGCGGGGCAGTAGGATTACTTTGGCTTTGATACGGCTATGGGGAGAGAGGGGGCAGTGGGATTAGTTTGGGTTTGATACAGGACTATGGGGAGAGAGCGGGGCAGCAGGATTAGTTTGAGATTGATACAGGGCTATGCGGACAGAGCGGGGCAGTGGGATTAGTTTGAGATTGATACAGGGCTATGCGGAGAGAGCGGGGCAGTGGGATTAGTTTGGGGATTGATACAGGGCTATGGGGAGCGAGCGGGGCAGTGGGATTAGTTGGAGATTGATACAGGGCTATGCGGAGAGAGCGGGGCAGTGGGATTAGTTTGAGATTGATACAGGGCTATGCGGACAGAGCGGGGCAGTGGGATTAGTTTGAGATTGATACAGGGCTATGGGGAGCGAGCGGGGCAGTGGGATTAGTTGGAGATTGATACAGGGCTATGCGGAGAGAGCGGGGCAGTGGGATTAGTTTGAGATTGATACAGGGCTATGCGGAGAGACCAGGGCAGTGGGATTAGTTTGGGATTGATACTGGGCTATGGGGAGAGAGCGGGGCAGTGGAATTAGTTTGGGATTGATACAGGGCTATGCGGAGAGAGCGGAGCAGTGGGATTAGTTGGAGATTGATACAGGGCTATGCGGAGAGAGCGGGGCAGTGGGATTAGTTTGAGATTGATACAGGGCTATGGGGAGAGAGCGGGGCAGTGGGATTAGTTTGGGATTGATACAGGGTTATGGGGAGAGAGCAGGCCAGTGGGATTTGGGGATTGATACAGGGCTATGGGGAGAGAGCGGGGCAGTGGGATTAGTTTGGGGAGAGAGCGGGGCAGTGGGATTAGTTTGGGGATTGATACAGGGCTATGGGGAGAGAGCGGGGCAGTGGGATTAGTTTGGGGATTGATACGGGGCTATGGGGAGCGAGCGGGGCAGTGGGATTAGTTTGGGGATTGATACGGGGCTATGGGGAGAGAGCGGGGCAGCGGGATTAGTTTGGGGATTGATACAGGGCTTTTGGGGAGAGAGCGGGGCAGTGGGGCAGTGGGATTAGTTTGGGGATTGATACAGAGCTATGGGCAGAGAGCGGGGCAGTGGGATTAGTTTGGGATCGATACAGGGCTATGGGGAGAGACCGAGGCAGTGGGATTAGTTTGGGATTGATACAGGGCTATGGGGAGAGAGCGGGGCAGTGGGATTAGTTTGGGTTTGATACGGCTATGGGGAGAGAGCGGGGCAGTGGGATTAGTTTGGGATTAATACAGGGCTATGGGGAGAGCGGGGCAGTGGGATAAGTTTGGGATTGATACAGGGCTATGCGGAGAGAGCGGGGCAGTGGGATTAGTTTGAGATTGATACAGGGCTATGGGGAGAGAGCGGGGCAGTGGAATGAGTTTGAGATTGATACAGGGCTATGGGGAGAGAGCGGGGCAGTGGGATTAGTTTGTGGATTGATACAGGGCTATGCGGAGCGAGCGGGGCAGTGGGATTAGTTTGAGATTGATACAGGGCTATGTGGAGAGAGCGGGGCAGTGGGATTATTTTGAGTTTGATACAGGGCTATGGGGTGAGCGCGGGGCAGTAGGATTAGTTTGGGGATTGATACAGCTATGCGGGGAGAGCGGGGCAGTGGGATTAGTTTGAGATTGATACAGGGCTATGCGGAGAGAGCGGGGCAGTGGGATTAGTTTGAGATTGATACAGGGCTATGCGGAGAGAGCGAGGAAGTGGGATTAGTTTGGGATTGATACAGGGCTATGGGGAGAGAGCGGGGAAGTGGGATTAGTTTGGGATTGATACAGGGCTATGCGGAGAGAGCGGGGCACTGGGATTAGTTTGAGATTGATACAGGGCTATGGGGAGAGAGCGGGGCAGTGGGATCAGTTTGGGATTGATACAGGCTATGGGGAGAGAGCGGGGCAGTGGGATTAGTTTGTGGATTGATACAGGGCTATGCGGAGAGAGCGGGGCAGTGGGATTAGTTTCAGATTGATACAGGGCTATGCGGAGAGAGCGGGGCGGTGGGATTAGTTTGGTTTTGATACAGGGCTATGGGGAGAGAGCGGGGCAGTGGGATTATTTTGGGTTTGATGCAGGGCTATGGGGAGAGAGCGGGGCAGTAGGATTAGTTTGGGGATTGATACAGCTGTGGGGAGAGAGCGGGGCAGTGGGATTAGTTTGGGTTTGATACAGGGCTGTGGGGAGAGAGCGGGGCAGTGGGATTAGTTTGGGTTTGATACGGCTATGGGGAGAGAGCGGGGCAGTGGGATTAGTTTAGGATTGATACAGGGCTATGGGGAGAGTGGGGCAGTGAGATTAGTTTGTGGATTGATGCAGGCTATGCGGAGAGAGCGGGGCAGTGGGATTAGTTTGAGATTGATGCAGGGCTATGCAGAGAGAGCGGGGCAGCGGTATTAGTTTGGTTTTGATACAGGGCTATGGGGAGAGAGCTGGGCAGTGGGATTAGTTTGGGTTTGATACAGGACTATGGGAAGAGAGCGGGGCAGTAGGATTAGTTTGGCTTTGATACGGCTATGGGGAGAGAGCGGGGCAGTGGGATTAGTTTGGGTTTGATACAGGACTATGGGGAGAGAGCGGGGCAGCAGGATTAGTTTGAGATTGATACAGGGCTATGCGGACAGAGCGGGGCAGTGGGATTAGTTTGAGATTGATACAGGGCTATGCGGAGAGAGCGGGGCAGTGGGATTAGTTTGGGGATTGATACAGGGCTATGGGGAGCGAGCGGGGCAGTGGGATTAGTTGGAGATTGATACAGGGCTGTGCGGAGAGAGCGGGGCAGTGGGATTAGTTTGAGATTGATACAGGGCTATGCGGACAGAGCGGGGCAGTGGGATTAGTTTGAGATTGATACAGGGCTATGGGGAGCGAGCGGGGCAGTGGGATTAGTTGGAGATTGATACAGGGCTATGCGGAGAGAGCGGGGCAGTGGGATTAGTTTGAGATTGATACAGGGCTATGCGGAGAGACCAGGGCAGTGGGATTAGTTTGGGATTGATACTGGGCTATGGGGAGAGAGCGGGGCAGTGGGATTAGTTTGGGGAGAGAGCGGGGCAGTGGGATTAGTTTGGGGATTGATACAGGGCTATGGGGAGAGAGCGGGGCAGTGGGATTAGTTTGGGGATTGATACGGGGCTATGGGGAGCGAGCGGGGCAGTGGGATTAGTTTGGGGATTGATACGGGGCTATGGGGAGAGAGCGGGGCAGCGGGATTAGTTTGGGGATTGATACAGGGCTTTTGGGGAGAGAGCGGGGCAGTGGGGCAGTGGGATTAGTTTGGGGATTGACACAGGGCTATGGGCAGAGAGCGGGGCAGTGGGATTAGTTTGGGATCGATACAGGGCTATGGGGAGAGACCGAGGCAGTGGGATTAGTTTGAGATTGATACAGGGCTATGGGGAGAGAGCGGGGCAGTGGGATTAGTTTGGGTTTGATACGGCTATGGGGAGAGAGCGGGGCAGTGGGATTAGTTTGTGGATTGATACAGGGCTATGCGGAGCGAGCGGGGCAGTGGGATTAGTTTGAGATTGATACAGGGCTATGTGGAGAGAGCGGGGCAGTGGGATTATTTTGAGTTTGATACAGGGCTATGGGGTGAGCGCGGGGCAGTAGGATTAGTTTGGGGATTGATACAGCTATGCGGGGAGAGCGGGGCAGTGGGATTAGTTTGAGATTGATACAGGGCTATGCGGAGAGAGCGGGGCAGTGGGATTAGTTTGAGATTGATACAGGGCTATGCGGAGAGAGCGGGGCAGTGGGATCAGTTTGGGATTGATACAGGCTATGGGGAGAGAGCGGGGCAGTGGGATTAGTTTGTGGATTGATGCAGGCTATGCGGAGAGAGCGGGGCAGTGGGATTAGTTTGAGATTGATACAGGGCTATGCAGAGAGAGCGGGGCAGTGGTATTAGTTTGGTTTAGATTCAGGGCTATGGGGAGAGAGCGGGGCAGTGGGATTAGTTTGGGTTTGATACAGGACTATGGGGAGAGAGCGGGGCAGTAGGATTACTTTGGCTTTGATACGGCTATGGGGAGAGAGGGGGCAGTGGGATTAGTTTGGGTTTGATACAGGACTATGGGGAGAGAGCGGGGCAGCAGGATTAGTTTGAGATTGATACAGGGCTATGCGGACAGAGCGGGGCAGTGGGATTAGTTTGAGATTGATACAGGGCTATGCGGAGAGAGCGGGGCAGTGGGATTAGTTTGGGGATTGATACAGGGCTATGGGGAGCGAGCGGGGCAGTGGGATTAGTTGGAGATTGATACAGGGCTATGCGGAGAGAGCGGGGCAGTGGGATTAGTTTGAGATTGATACAGGGCTATGCGGACAGAGCGGGGCAGTGGGATTAGTTTGAGATTGATACAGGGCTATGGGGAGCGAGCGGGGCAGTGGGATTAGTTGGAGATTGATACAGGGCTATGCGGAGAGAGCGGGGCAGTGGGATTAGTTTGAGATTGATACAGGGCTATGCGGAGAGACCAGGGCAGTGGGATTAGTTTGGGATTGATACTGGGCTATGGGGAGAGAGCGGGGCAGTGGAATTAGTTTGGGATTGATACAGGGCTATGCGGAGAGAGCGGAGCAGTGGGATTAGTTGGAGATTGATACAGGGCTATGCGGAGAGAGCGGGGCAGTGGGATTAGTTTGAGATTGATACAGGGCTATGGGGAGAGAGCGGGGCAGTGGGATTAGTTTGGGATTGATACAGGGTTATGGGGAGAGAGCAGGCCAGTGGGATTTGGGGATTGATACAGGGCTATGGGGAGAGAGCGGGGCAGTGGGATTAGTTTGGGGAGAGAGCGGGGCAGTGGGATTAGTTTGGGGATTGATACAGGGCTATGGGGAGAGAGCGGGGCAGTGGGATTAGTTTGGGGATTGATACGGGGCTATGGGGAGCGAGCGGGGCAGTGGGATTAGTTTGGGGATTGATACGGGGCTATGGGGAGAGAGCGGGGCAGCGGGATTAGTTTGGGGATTGATACAGGGCTTTTGGGGAGAGAGCGGGGCAGTGGGGCAGTGGGATTAGTTTGGGGATTGATACAGAGCTATGGGCAGAGAGCGGGGCAGTGGGATTAGTTTGGGATCGATACAGGGCTATGGGGAGAGACCGAGGCAGTGGGATTAGTTTGGGATTGATACAGGGCTATGGGGAGAGAGCGGGGCAGTGGGATTAGTTTGGGTTTGATACGGCTATGGGGAGAGAGCGGGGCAGTGGGATTAGTTCGGGATTAATACAGGGCTATGGGGAGAGCGGGGCAGTGGGATAAGTTTGGGATTGATACAGGGCTATGCGGAGAGAGCGGGGCAGTGGGATTAGTTTGAGATTGATACAGGGCTATGGGGAGAGAGCGGGGCAGTGGAATGAGTTTGAGATTGATACAGGGCTATGGGGAGAGAGCGGGGCAGTGGGATTAGTTTGTGGATTGATACAGGGCTATGCGGAGCGAGCGGGGCAGTGGGATTAGTTTGAGATTGATACAGGGCTATGTGGAGAGAGCGGGGCAGTGGGATTATTTTGAGTTTGATACAGGGCTATGGGGTGAGCGCGGGGCAGTAGGATTAGTTTGGGGATTGATACAGCTATGCGGGGAGAGCGGGGCAGTGGGATTAGTTTGAGATTGATACAGGGCTATGCGGAGAGAGCGGGGCAGTGGGATTAGTTTGAGATTGATACAGGGCTATGCGGAGAGAGCGAGGAAGTGGGATTAGTTTGGGATTGATACAGGGCTATGGGGAGAGAGCGGGGAAGTGGGATTAGTTTGGGATTGATACAGGGCTATGCGGAGAGAGCGGGGCACTGGGATTAGTTTGAGATTGATACAGGGCTATGGGGAGAGAGCGGGGCAGTGGGATCAGTTTGGGATTGATACAGGCTATGGGGAGAGAGCGGGGCAGTGGGATTAGTTTGTGGATTGATACAGGGCTATGCGGAGAGAGCGGGGCAGTGGGATTAGTTTCAGATTGATACAGGGCTATGCGGAGAGAGCGGGGCGGTGGGATTAGTTTGGTTTTGATACAGGGCTATGGGGAGAGAGCGGGGCAGTGGGATTATTTTGGGTTTGATGCAGGGCTATGGGGAGAGAGCGGGGCAGTAGGATTAGTTTGGGGATTGATACAGCTGTGGGGAGAGAGCGGGGCAGTGGGATTAGTTTGGGTTTGATACAGGGCTGTGGGGAGAGAGCGGGGCAGTGGGATTAGTTTGGGTTTGATACGGCTATGGGGAGAGAGCGGGGCAGTGGGATTAGTTTAGGATTGATACAGGGCTATGGGGAGAGTGGGGCAGTGAGATTAGTTTGTGGATTGATGCAGGCTATGCGGAGAGAGCGGGGCAGTGGGATTAGTTTGAGATTGATGCAGGGCTATGCAGAGAGAGCGGGGCAGCGGTATTAGTTTGGTTTTGATACAGGGCTATGGGGAGAGAGCTGGGCAGTGGGATTAGTTTGGGTTTGATACAGGACTATGGGAAGAGAGCGGGGCAGTAGGATTAGTTTGGCTTTGATACGGCTATGGGGAGAGAGCGGGGCAGTGGGATTAGTTTGGGTTTGATACAGGACTATGGGGAGAGAGCGGGGCAGCAGGATTAGTTTGAGATTGATACAGGGCTATGCGGACAGAGCGGGGCAGTGGGATTAGTTTGAGATTGATACAGGGCTATGCGGAGAGAGCGGGGCAGTGGGATTAGTTTGAGATTGATACAGGGCTATGGGGAGCGAGCGGGGCAGTGGGATTAGTTGGAGATTGATACAGGGCTATGCGGAGAGAGCGGGGCAGTGGGATTAGTTTGAGATTGATACAGGGCTATGCGGACAGAGCGGGGCAGTGGGATTAGTTTGAGATTGATACAGGGCTATGGGGAGCGAGCGGGGCAGTGGGATTAGGTGGAGATTGATACAGGGCTATGCGGAGAGAGCGGGGCAGTGGGATTAGTTTGAGATTGATACAGGGCTATGCGGAGAGACCAGGGCAGTGGGATTAGTTTGGGATTGATACTGGGCTATGGGGAGAGAGCGGGGCAGTGGAATTAGTTTGGGATTGATACAGGGCTATGCGGAGAGAGCGGAGCAGTGGGATTAGTTGGAGATTGATACAGGGCTATGCGGAGAGAGCGGGGCAGTGGGATTCGTTTGAGATTGATACAGGGCTATGGGGAGAGAGCGGGGCAGTGGGATTAGTTTGGGATTGATACAGGGCTATGGGGAGAGAGCGGGGCAGTGGGATTAGTTTGGGGAGAGAGCGGGGCAGTGGGATTAGTTTGGGGATTGATACAGGGCTATGGGGAGAGAGCGGGGCAGTGGGATTAGTTTGGGGATTGATACGGGGCTATGGGGAGCGAGCGGGGCAGTGGGATTAGTTTGGGGATTGATACGGGGCTATGGGGAGAGAGCGGGGCAGCGGGATTAGTTTGGGGATTGATACAGGGCTTTTGGGGAGAGAGCGGGGCAGTGGGGCAGTGGGATTAGTTTGGGGATTGACACAGGGCTATGGGCAGAGAGCGGGGCAGTGGGATTAGTTTGGGATCGATACAGGGCTATGGGGAGAGACCGAGGCAGTGGGATTAGTTTGGGATTGATACAGGGCTATGGGGAGAGAGCGGGGCAGTGGGATTAGTTTGGGTTTGATACGGCTATGGGGAGAGAGCGGGGCAGTGGGATTAGTTTGGGATTAATACAGGGCTATGGGGAGAGCGGGGCAGTGGGATAAGTTTGGGATTGATACAGGGCTATGCGGAGAGAGCGGGGCAGTGGGATTAGTTTGAGATTGATACAGGGCTATGGGGAGAGAGCGGGGCAGTGGAATGAGTTTGAGATTGATACAGGGCTATGGGGAGAGAGCTGGGTCGTGGGATTAGTTTGTGGATTGATACAGGGCTATGCGGAGAGAGCGGGGCAGTGGGATTATTTTGAGATTGATACAGGGCTATGCGGAGAGAGCGGGGCAGTGGGATTAGTTTGGTTTTGATACAGGGCTATGGGGAGAGAGCGGGGCAGTGGGATTATTTTGGGTTTGATACAGGGCTATGGGGAGAGCGCGGGGCAGTAGGATTAGTTTGGGGATTGATACAGCTATGCGGGGAGAGCGGGGCAGTGGGATTAGTTTGAGACTGATACAGGGCTATGCGGAGAGAGCGGGGCAGTGGGATTAGTTTGGGATTGATACAGGGCTATGCGGAGAGAGCGGGGCACTGGGATTAGTTTGAGATTGATACAGGGCTATGGGGAGAGAGCGGGGCAGTGGGATCAGTTTGGGATTGATACAGGCTATGGGGAGAGAGCGGGGCAGTGGGATTAGTTTGTGGATTGATACAGGGCTATGCGGAGAGAGCGGGGCAGTGGGATTAGTTTCAGATTGATACAGGGCTATGCGGAGAGAGCGGGGAAGTGGGATTAGTTTGGTTTTGATACAGGGCTATGGGGAGAGAGCGGGGCAGTGGGATTATTTTGGGTTTGATGCAGGGCTATGGGGAGAGAGCGGGGCAGTAGGATTAGTTTGGGGATTGATACAGCTATGGAGAGAGAGCGGGGCAGTGGGATTAGTTTGGGTTTGATACAGGGCTGTGGGGAGAGAGCGGGGCAGTGGGATTAGTTTGGGTTTGATACGGCTATGGGGAGAGAGCGGGGCAGTGGGATTAGTTTAGGATTGATACAGGCTATGCGGAGAGAGCGGGGCAGTGGGATTAGTTTGAGATTGATACAGGGCTATGCAGAGAGAGCGAGGCAGTGGTATTAGTTTGGTTTTGATACAGGGCTATGGGGAGAGAGCGGGGCAGTGGGATTAGTTTGGGTTTGATGCAGGACTATGGGGAGAGAGCGGGGCAGTAGGATTAGTTTGGCTTTGATACGGCTATGGGGAGAGAGCGGGGCAGCGGGATTAGTTTGGGATTGATACAGGGCTATGGGGAGAGCGGGGCAGTGGGATTAGTTTGTGGATTGATACAGGCTATGCGGAGAGAGCGGGGCATTGGGATTAGTTTGAGATTGATACAGGGCTATGCGGAGAGAGCGGGGCAGTGGGATTAGTTTGAGATTGATACAGGGCTATGCGGAGAGAGCGGGGCAGTGGGATTAGTTTGAGATTGATACAGGGCTATGCGGAGAGAGCGAGGAAGTGGGATTAGTTTGGGATTGATACAGGGCTATGGGGAGAGAGCGGGGTAGTGGGGTGAGTTTGGGATTGATACAGTGCTATGGGGACAGAGCGGGGCAGTGGGTTTAGTTTGTGATTGATACAGGGCTATGGGGAGAGTGCGGGGCAGTGGGATTAGTTTGGGATTGATACAGGGCTATGGGGAGAGAGCGGGGCAGTGGGATTAGTTTGGGGATTGATACAGGCCAATGGGGAGAGAGCGGGGCAGAGGGATTAGTTTGAGGATTGAAACAGGGCTATGGGGAGAGAGCGGGGCAGAGGGATTAGTTTCGGGACTGATACGGGGCTATGGGGAGAGAGCGGGGCAGAGGGATTAGTTTGGGTATTGATACGGGGCTATGGGGAGAGAGCAGGGCAGCGGGATTAGTTTGGGGATTGATACAGGGCTATGGGGAGAGAGCGCGGCTGCGGGATTAGTTTGGGAATTGATAGAGGGCTATGGGGAGAGAGCGGGGCAGTGGGATTAGTTTGGGGATTGATACAGGGCTATGGGGAGAGAGCGAGGCAGTGGGATTAGTTTGGGATCGATACAGGGCTATGGGGACAGAGCGGGGCAGTGGGTTTAGTTTGTGATTGATACAGGGCTATGGGGAGAGTGCGGGGCACTGGGATTAGTTTGGGATTGATACAGGGCTATGGGGAGAGAGCGGGGCAGTGGGATTAGTTTGAGATTGATACAGGGCTATGGGGACAGAGCGGGGCAGTGGGTTTAGTTTGTGATTGATACAGGGCTATGGGGAGAGTGCGGGGCAGTGGGATTAGTTTGGGATTGATACAGGGCTATGGGGAGAGAGCGGGGCAGTGGGATTAGTTTGGGGATTGATACAGGCCTATGGGGAGAGAGCGGGGCAGAGGGATTAGTTTGGGGATTGAAACAGGGCTATGTGGAGAGAGCGGGGCAGAGGGATTAGTTTCGGGACTGATACGGGGCTTTGGGGAGAGAGCGGGGCAGAGGGATTAGTTTGGGGATTGATACGGGGCTATGGGGAGAGAGCAGGGCAGCGGGATTAGTTTGTGGATTGATACAGGGCTATGGGGAGAGAGCGGGGCTGCGGGATTAGTTTGGGGATTGATAGAGGGCTATGGGGAGAGAGCGGGGCAGTGGGATTAGTTTGGGGATTGATACAGGGCTATGGGGAGAGAGCGAGGCAGTGGGATTAGTTTGGGATCGATACAGGGCTATGGGGAGAGAGCGAGGCATTGGGATTAGTTTGGGGATTGAAACAGGGCTATGGGGAGAGAGCGGGGCAGTGGGATTAGTTTGGGTTTGATACGGCTATGGGGAGAGAGCGGGGCAGTGGGATTAGTTTGGGATTAATACAGGGCTATGGGGAGAGCGGGGCAGTGGGATAAGTTTGGGATTGATACAGGGCTATGCGGAGAGAGCGGGGCAGTGGGATTAGTTTGAGATTGATGCAGGGCTATGGGGAGAGAGCGGGGTAGTGGGATTAGTTTGTGGATTGATACAGGGCTATGCGGAGGGAGCGGGGCAGTGGGATTAGTTTGAGATTGATACAGGGCTATGCGGAGAGAGCGGGGCAGTGGGATTAGTTTGAGATTGATACAGGGCTATGGGGAGAGAGCGGGGTAGTGGGATTAGTTTGTGGATTGATACAGGGCTATGCGGAGGGAGCGGGGCAGTGGGATTATTTTGAGATTGATACAGGGCTATGCGGAGAGAGCGGGGCAGTGGGATTAGTTTGGTTTTGCTACAGGGCTATGGGGAGAGAGCGGGGCAGTGGGATTATTTTGGGTTTGATACAGGGCTATGGGGAGAGCGCGGGGCAGTAGGATTAGTTTGGGGATTGATACAGCTATGCGGGGAGAGCGGGGCAGTGGGATTAGTTTGAGACTGATACAGGGCTATGCGGAGAGAGCGGGGCAGTGGGATTAGTTTGGGATTGATACAGGGCTATGCGGAGAGAGCGGGGCACTGGGATTAGTTTGAGATTGATACAGGGCTATGGGGAGAGAGCGGGGCAGTGGGATCAGTTTGGGATTGATACAGGCTATGGGGAGAGAGCGGGGCAGTGGGATTAGTTTGTGGATTGATACAGGGCTATGCGGAGAGAGCGGGGCAGTGGGATTAGTTTCAGTTTGATGCAGGGCTATGGGGACAGAGCGGGGCAGTGGGATTAGTTTGGAAATTGATACAGCTATGGAGAGAGAGCGGGGCAGTGGGATTAGTTTGGGTTTGATACAGGGCTGTGGGGAGAGAGCGGGGCAGTGGGATTAGTTTGGGTTTGATACAGCTTTGGGGAGAGAGCGGGGCAGTGGGATCAGTTTGGGATTGATACAGGCTATGGGGAGAGAGCGGGGCAGTGGGATTAGTTTGTGGATTGATACAGGGCTATGCGGAGAGAGCGGGGCAGTGGGATTAGTTTCAGTTTGATGCAGGGCTATGGGGAGAGAGCGGGGCAGTGGGATTAGTTTGGAAATTGATACAGCTATGGAGAGAGAGCGGGGCAGTGGGATTAGTTTGGTTTTGATACAGGGCTATGGGGAGAGAGCGGGGCAGTGGGATTATTTTGGGTTTGATACAGGGCTATGGGGAGAGCGCGGGGCAGTAGGATTAGTTTGGGGATTGATACAGTTAGGCGGGGAGAGCGGGGCAGTGGGATTAGTTTGAGACTGATACAGGGCTATGCGGAGAGAGCGGGGCAGTGGGATTAGTTTGGGATTGATACAGGGCTATGCGGAGAGAGCGGGGCACTGGGATTAGTTTGGTTTTGATACAGGGCTATGGGGAGAGAGCGGGGCAGTGGGATTAGTTTGAGATTGATACAGGGCTATGCAGAGAGAGCGGGGCAGTGGTATTAGTTTGGTTTTGATACAGGGCTATGGGGAGAGAGCGGGGCAGTGGGATTAGTTTGGGTTTGATGCAGGACTATGGGGAGAGAGCGGGGCAGTAGGATTAGTTTGGCTTTGATACGGCTATGGGGAGAGAGCGGGGCAGCGGGATTAGTTTGGGATTGATACAGGGCTATGGGGAGAGCGGGGCAGTGGGATTAGTTTGTGGATTGATACAGGCTATGCGGAGAGAGCGGGGCATTGGGATTAGTTTGAGATTGATACAGGGCTATGCGGAGAGAGCGGGGCAGTGGGATTAGTTTGAGATTGATACAGGGCTATGCGGAGAGAGCGGGGCAGTGGGATTAGTTTGAGATTGATACAGGGCTATGCGGAGAGAGCGAGGAAGTGGGATTAGTTTGGGATTGATACAGGGCTATGGGGAGAGAGCGGGGTAGTGGGGTGAGTTTGGGATTGATACAGTGCTATGGGGACAGAGCGGGGCAGTGGGTTTAGTTTGTGATTGATACAGGGCTATGGGGAGAGTGCGGGGCAGTGGGATTAGTTTGGGATTGATACAGGGCTATAGGGAGAGAGCGGGGCAGTGGGATTAGTTTGGGGATTGATACAGGCCAATGGGGAGAGAGCGGGGCAGAGGGATTAGTTTGAGGATTGAAACAGGGCTTTGGGGAGAGAGCGGGGCAGAGGGATTAGTTTCGGGACTGATACGGGGCTATGGGGAGAGAGCGGGGCAGAGGGATTAGTTTGGGTATTGATACGGGGCTATGGGGAGAGAGCAGGGCAGCGGGATTAGTTTGGGGATTGATACAGGGCTATGGGGAGAGAGCGGGGCTGCGGGATTAGTTTGGGAATTGATAGAGGGCTATGGGGAGAGAGCGGGGCAGTGGGATTAGTTTGGGGATTGATACAGGGCTATGGGGAGAGAGCGAGGCAGTGGGATTAGTTTGGGATCGATACAGGGCTATGGGGACAGAGCGGGGCAGTGGGTTTAGTTTGTGATTGATACAGGGCTATGGGGAGGGTGCGGGGCAGTGGGATTAGTTTGGGATTGATACAGGGCTATGGGGAGAGAGCGGGGCAGTGGGATTAGTTTGAGATTGATACAGGGCTATGGGGACAGAGCGGGGCAGTGGGTTTAGTTTGTGATTGATACAGGGCTATGGGGAGAGTGCGGGGCAGTGGGATTAGTTTGGGATTGATACAGGGCTATGGGGAGAGAGCGGGGCAGTGGGATTAGTTTGGGGATTGATACAGGCCTATGGGGAGAGAGCGGGGCAGAGGGATTAGTTTGGGGATTGAAACAGGGCTATGGGGAGAGAGCGGGGCAGAGGGATTAGTTTCGGGACTGATACGGGGCTATGGGGAGAGAGCGGGGCAGAGGGATTAGTTTGGGGATTGATACGGGGCTATGGGGAGAGAGCAGGGCAGCGGGATTAGTTTGTGGATTGATACAGGGCTACGGGGAGAGAGCGGGGCTGCGGGATTAGTTTGGGGATTGATAGAGGGCTATGGGGAGAGAGCGGGGCAGTGGGATTAGTTTGGGGATTGATACAGGGCTATGGGGAGAGAGCGAGGCAGTGGGATTAGTTTGGGATCGATACAGGGCTATGGGGAGAGAGCGAGGCATTGGGATTAGTTTGGGGATTGATACAGGGCTATGGGGAGAGAGCGGGGCAGTGGGATTAGTTTGGGTTTGATACGGCTATGGGGAGAGAGCGGGGCAGTGGGATTAGTTTGGGATTAATACAGGGCTATGGGGAGAGCGGGGCAGTGGGATAAGTTTGGGATTGATACAGGGCTATGCGGAGAGAGCGGGGCAGTGGGATTAGTTTGAGATTGATACAGGGCTATGGGGAGAGAGCGGGGCAGTGGAATGAGTTTGAGATTGATACAGGGCTATGGGGAGAGAGCGGGGTAGTGGGATTAGTTTGTGGATTGATACAGGGCTATGCGGAGGGAGCGGGGCAGTGGGATTAGTTTGAGATTGATACAGGGCTATGCGGAGAGAGCGGGGCAGTGGGATTAGTTTGGTTTTGCTACAGGGCTATGGGGAGAGAGCGGGGCAGTGGGATTATTTTGGGTTTGATACAGGGCTATGGGGAGAGCGCGGGGCAGTAGGATTAGTTTGGGGATTGATACAGCTATGCGGGGAGAGCGGGGCAGTGGGATTAGTTTGAGACTGATACAGGGCTATGCGGAGAGAGCGGGGCAGTGGGATTAGTTTGGGATTGATACAGGGCTATGCGGAGAGAGCGGAGCACTGGGATTAGTTTGAGATTGATACAGGGCTATGGGGAGAGAGCGGGGCAGTGGGATCAGTTTGGGATTGATACAGGCTATGGGGAGAGAGCGGGGCAGTGGGATTAGTTTGTGGATTGATACAGGGCTATGCGGAGAGAGCGGGGCAGTGGGATTAGTTTCAGTTTGATGCAGGGCTATGGGGAGAGAGCGGGGCAGTGGGATTAGTTTGGAAATTGATACAGCTATGGAGAGAGAGCGGGGCAGTGGGATTAGTTTGGGTTTGATACAGGGCTGTGGGGAGAGAGCGGGGCAGTGGGATTAGTTTGGGTTTGATACGGCTTTGGGGAGAGAGCGGGGCAGTGGGATCAGTTTGGGATTGATACAGGCTATGGGGAGAGAGCGGGGCAGTGGGATTAGTTTGTGGATTGATACAGGGCTATGCGGAGAGAGCGGGGCAGTGGGATTAGTTTCAGTTTGATGCAGGGCTATGGGGAGAGAGCGGGGCAGTGGGATTAGTTTGGAAATTGATACAGCTATGGAGAGAAAGCGGGGCAGTGGGATTAGTTTGGTTTTGATACAGGGCTATGGGGAGAGAGCGGGGCAGTGGGATTATTTTGGGTTTGATACAGGGCTATGGGGAGAGAGGGGGGCAGTGGGATTAGTTTGAGATTGATACAGGGCTATGCGGAGAGAGCGGGGCAGTGGGATTAGTTTGAGATTGATACAGGGCTTTGCGGAGAGAGAGAGGAAGTGGGATTAGTTTGGGATTGATACAGGGCTATGGGGAGAGAGCGGGGTAGTGGGGTGAGTTTGGGATTGATACAGTGCTATGGGGACAGAGCGGGGCAGTGGGTTTAGTTTGTGATTGATACAGGGCTATGGGGAGAGTGCGGGGCAGTGGGATTAGTTTGGGATTGATACAGGGCTATGGGGAGAGAGCGGGGCAGTGGGATTAGTTTGGGGATTGATACAGGCCAATGGGGAGAGAGCGGGGCAGAGGGATTAGTTTCAGGATTGAAACAGGGCTATGGGGAGAGAGCGGGGCAGAGGGATTAGTTTCGGGACTGATACGGGGCTATGGGGAGAGCGCGGGGCAGTAGGATTAGTTTGGGGATTGATACAGCTATGCGGGGAGAGCGGGGCAGTGGGATTAGTTTGAGACTGATACAGGGCTATGCGGAGAGAGCGGGGCAGTGGGATTAGTTTGGGATTGATACAGGGCTATGCGGAGAGAGCGGGGCACTGGGATTAGTTTGAGATTGATACAGGGCTATGGGGAGAGAGCGGGGCAGTGGGATCAGTTTGGGATTGATACAGGCTATGGGGAGAGAGCGGGGCAGTGGGATTAGTTTGTGGATTGATACAGGGCTATGCGGAGAGAGCGGGGCAGTGGGATTAGTTTCAGATTGATACAGGGCTATGCGGAGAGAGCGGGGAAGTGGGATTAGTTTGGTTTTGATACAGGGCTATGGGGAGAGAGCGGGGCAGTGGGATTATTTTGGGTTTGATGCAGGGCTATGGGGAGAGAGCGGGGCAGTAGGATTAGTTTGGGGATTGATACAGCTATGGAGAGAGAGCGGGGCAGTGGGATTAGTTTGGGTTTGATACAGGGCTGTGGGGAGAGAGCGGGGCAGTGGGATTAGTTTGGGTTTGATACGGCTATGGGGAGAGAGCGGGGCAGTGGGATTAGTTTAGGATTGATACAGGCTATGCGGAGAGAGCGGGGCAGTGGGATTAGTTTGAGATTGATACAGGGCTATGCAGAGAGAGCGGGGCAGTGGTATTAGTTTGGTTTTGATACAGGGCTATGGGGAGAGAGCGGGGCAGTGGGATTAGTTTGGGTTAGATGCAGGACTATGGGGAGAGAGCGGGGCAGTAGGATTAGTTTGGCTTTGATATGGCTATGGGGAGAGAGCGGGGCAGTGGGATTAGTTTGGGATTGATACAGGGCTATGGGGAGAGCGGGGCAGTGGGATTAGTTTGTGGATTGATACAGGCTATGCGGAGAGAGCGGGGCATTGGGATTAGTTTGAGATTGATACAGGGCTATGCGGAGAGAGCGGGGCAGTGGGATTAGTTTGAGATTGATACAGGGCTATGCGGAGAGAGCGGGGCAGTGGGATTAGTTTGAGATTGATACAGGGCTATGCGGAGAGAGCGAGGAAGTGGGATTAGTTTGGGATTGATACAGGGCTATGGGGAGAGAGCGGGGTAGTGGGGTGAGTTTGGGATTGATACAGTGCTATGGGGACAGAGCGGGGCAGTGGGTTTAGTTTGTGATTGATACAGGGCTATGCGGAGAGTGCGGGGCAGTGGGATTAGTTTGGGATTGATACAGGGCTATGGGGAGAGAGCGGGGCAGTCGGATTAGTTTGGGGATTGATACAGGCCAATGGGGAGAGAGCGGGGCAGAGGGATTAGTTTGAGGATTGAAACAGGGCTATGGGGAGAGAGCGGGGCAGAGGGATTAGTTTCGGGACTGATACGGGGCTATGGGGAGAGAGCGGGGCAGAGGGATTAGTTTGGGTATTGATACGGGGCTATGGGGAGAGAGCAGGGCAGCGGGATTAGTTTGGGGATTGATACAGGGCTATGGGGAGAGAGCGGGGCTGCGGGATTAGTTTGGGAATTGATAGAGGGCTATGGGGAGAGAGCGGGGCAGTGGGATTAGTTTGGGGATTGATACAGGGCTATGGGGAGAGAGCGAGGCAGTGGGATTAGTTTGGGATCGATACAGGGCTATGGGGACAGAGCGGGGCAGTGGGTTTAGTTTGTGATTGATACAGGGCTATGGGGAGAGTGCGGGGCAGTGGGATTAGTTTGGGATTGATACAGGGCTATGGGGAGAGAGCGGGGCAGTGGGATTAGTTTGAGATTGATACAGGGCTATGGGGACAGAGCGGGGCAGTGGGTTTAGTTTGTGATTGATACAGGGCTATGGGGAGAGTGCGGGGCAGTGGGATTAGTTTGGGATTGATACAGGGCTATGGGGAGAGAGCGGGGCAGTGGGATTTGTTTGGGGATTGATACAGGCCTATGGGGAGAGAGCGGGGCAGAGGGATTAGTTTGGGGATTGAAACAGGGCTATGGGGAGAGAGCGGGGCAGAGGGATTAGTTTCGGGACTGATACGGGGCTATGGGGAGAGAGCGGGGCAGAGGGATTAGTTTGGGGATTGATACGGGGCTATGGGGAGAGAGCAGGGCAGCGGGATTAGTTTGTGGATTGATACAGGGCTACGGGGAGAGAGCGGGGCTGCGGGATTAGTTTGGGGATTGATAGAGGGCTATGGGGAGAGAGCGGGGCAGTGGGATTAGTTTGGGGATTGATACAGGGCTATGGGGAGAGAGCGAGGCAGTGGGATTAGTTTGGGATCGATACAGGGCTATGGGGAGAGAGCGAGGCATTGGGATTAGTTTGGGGATTGATACAGGGCCATGGGGAGAGAGCGGGGCAGTGGGATTAGTTTGGGTTTGATACGGCTATGGGGAGAGAGCGGGGCAGTGGGATTAGTTTGGGATTAATACAGGGCTATGGGGAGAGCGGGGCAGTGGGATAAGTTTGGGATTGATACAGGGCTATGCGGAGAGAGCGGGGCAGTGGGATTAGTTTGAGATTGATACAGGGCTATGGGGAGAGAGCGGGGCAGTGGAATGAGTTTGAGATTGATACAGGGCTATGGGGAGAGAGCGGGGTAGTGGGATTAGTTTGTGGATTGATACAGGGCTATGCGGAGGGAGCGGGGCAGTGGGATTAGTTTGAGATTGATACAGGGCTATGCGGAGAGAGCGGGGCAGTGGGATTAGTTTGGTTTTGCTACAGGGCTATGGGGAGAGAGCGGGGCAGTGGGATTATTTTGGGTTTGATACAGGGCTATGGGGAGAGCGCGGGGCAGTAGGATTAGTTTGGGGATTGATACAGCTATGCGGGGAGAGCGGGGCAGTGGGATTAGTTTGAGACTGATACAGGGCTATGCGGAGAGAGCGGGGCAGTGGGATTAGTTTGGGATTGATACAGGGCTATGCGGAGAGAGCGGAGCACTGGGATTAGTTTGAGAGTGATACAGGGCTATGGGGAGAGAGCGGGGCAGTGGGATCAGTTTGGGATTGATACAGGCTATGGGGAGAGAGCGGGGCAGTGGGATTAGTTTGTGGATTGATACAGGGCTATGCGGAGAGAGCGGGGCAGTGGGATTAGTTTCAGTTTGATGCAGGGCTATGGGGAGAGAGCGGGGCAGTGGGATTAGTTTGGAAATTGATACAGCTATGGAGAGAGAGCGGGGCAGTGGGATTAGTTTGGGTTTGATACAGGGCTGTGGGGAGAGAGCGGGGCAGTGGGATTAGTTTGGGTTTGATACGGCTTTGGGGAGAGAGCGGGGCAGTGGGATCAGTTTGGGATTGATACAGGCTATGGGGAGAGAGCGGGGCAGTGGGATTAGTTTGTGGATTGATACAGGGCTATGCGGAGAGAGCGGGGCAGTGGGATTAGTTTCAGTTTGATGCAGGGCTATGGGGAGAGAGCGGGGCAGTGGGATTAGTTTGGAAATTGATACAGCTATGGAGAGAAAGCGGGGCAGTGGGATTAGTTTGGTTTTGATACAGGGCTATGGGGAGAGAGCGGGGCAGTGGGATTATTTTTGGTTTGATACAGGGCTATGGGGAGAGAGCGGGGCAGTGGGATTAGTTTGAGATTGATACAGGGCTATGCGGAGAGAGCGGGGCAGTGGGATTAGTTTGAGATTGATACAGGGCTATGCGGAGAGAGCGAGGAAGTGGGATTAGTTTGGGATTGATACAGGGCTATGGGGAGATAGCGGGGTAGTGGGGTGAGTTTGGGATTGATACAGTGCTATGGGGACAGAGCGGGGCAGTGGGTTTAGTTTGTGATTGATACAGGGCTATGGGGAGAGTGCGGGGCAGTGGGATTAGTTTGGGATTGATACAGGGCTATGGGGAGAGAGCGGGGCAGTGGGATTAGTTTGGGGATTGATACAGGCCAATGGGGAGAGAGCGGGGCAGAGGGATTAGTTTGAGGATTGAAACAGGGCTATGGGGAGAGAGCGGGGCAGAGGGATTAGTTTCGGGACTGATACGGGGCTATGGGGAGAGAGCGGGGCAGAGGGATTAGTTTGGTTATTGATACAGGGCTATGGGGAGAGAGCAGGGCAGCGGGATTAGTTTGGGGATTGATACAGGGCTATGGGGAGAGAGCGGGGCTGCGGGATTAGTTTGGGAATTGATAGAGGGCTATGGGGAGAGAGCGGGGCAGTGGGATTAGTTTGGGGATTGATACAGGGCTATGGGGAGAGAGCGAGGCAGTGGGATTAGTTTGGGATCGATACAGGGCTATGGGGACAGAGCGGGGCAGTGGGTTTAGTTTGTGATTGATACAGGGCTATGGGGAGAGTGCGGGGCAGTGGGATTAGTTTGGGATTGATACAGGGCTATGGGGAGAGAGCGGGGCAGTGGGATTAGTTTGAGATTGATACAGGGCTATGGGGACAGAGCGGGGCAGTGGGTTTAGTTTGTGATTGATACAGGGCTATGGGGAGAGTGCGGGGCAGTGGGATTAGTTTGTGATTGATACAGGGCTATGGGGAGAGAGCGGGGCAGTGGGATTAGTTTGGGGATTGATACAGGCCTATGGGGAGAGAGCGGGGCAGAGGGATTAGTTTGGGGATTGAAACAGGGCTATGGGGAGAGAGCGGGGCAGAGGGATTAGTTTCGGGACTGATACGAGGCTATGGGGAGAGAGCGGGGCAGAGGGATTAGTTTGGGGATTGATACGGGGCTATGGGGAGAGAGCAGGGCAGCGGGATTAGTTTGTGGATTGATACAGGGCTACGGGGAGAGAGCGGGGCTGTGGGATTAGTTTGGGGATTGATACAGGGCTATGGGGAGAGAGCGAGGCAGTGGGATTAGTTTGGGATCGATACAGGCTATGGGGAGAGAGCGAGGCATTGGGATTAGTTTGGGGATTGATACAGGGCGATGGGGAGAGAGCGGGGCAGTGGGATTAGTTTGGGTTTGATACGGCTATGGGGAGAGAGCGGGGCAGTGGGATTAGTTTGGGATTAATACAGGGCTATGGGGAGAGCGGGGCAGTGGGATAAGTTTGGGATTGATACAGGGCTATGCGGAGAGAGCGGGGCAGTGGGATTAGTTTGAGATTGATACAGGGCTATGGGGAGAGAGCGGGGCAGTGGAATGAGTTTGAGATTGATACAGGGCTATGGGGAGAGAGCGGGGTAGTGGGATTAGTTTGTGGATTGATACAGGGCTATGCGGAGGGAGCGGGGCAGGGGATTAGTTTGAGATTGATACAGGGCTATGCGGAGAGAGCGGGGCAGTGGGATTAGTTTGGTTTTGCTACAGGGCTATGGGGAGAGAGCGGGGCAGTGGGATTATTTTGGGTTTGATACAGGGCTATGGGGAGAGCGCGGGGCAGTAGGATTAGTTTGGGGATTGATACAGCTATGCGGGGAGAGCGGGGCAGTGGGATTAGTTTGAGACTGATACAGGGCTATGCGGAGAGAGCGGGGCAGTGGGATTAGTTTGGGATTGATACAGAGCTATGCGGAGAGAGCGGGGCACTGGGATTAGTTTGAGATTGATACAGGGCTATGGGGAGAGAGCGGGGCAGTGGGATCAGTTTGGGATTGATACAGGCTATGGGGAGAGAGCGGGGCAGTGGGATTAGTTTGTGGATTGATACAGGGCTATGCGGAGAGAGCGGGGCAGTGGGATTAGTTTCAGTTTGATGCAGGGCTATGGGGAGAGAGCGGGGCAGTGGGATTAGTTTGGAAATTGATACAGCTATGGAGAGAGAGCGGGGCAGTGGGATTAGTTTGGGTTTGATACAGGGCTGTGGGGAGAGAGCGGGGCAGTGGGATTAGTTTGGGTTTGATACGGCTTTGGGGAGAGAGCGGGGCAGTGGGATCAGTTTGGGATTGATACAGGCTATGGGGAGAGAGCGGGGCAGTGGGATTAGTTTGTGGATTGATACAGGGCTATGCGGAGAGAGCGGGGCAGTGGGATTAGTTTCAGTTTGATGCAGGGCTATGGGGAGAGAGCGGGGCAGTGGGATTAGTTTGGAAATTGATACAGCTATGGAGAGAGAGCGGGGCAGTGGGATTAGTTTGGTTTTGATACAGGGCTATGGGGAGAGAGCGGGGCAGTGGGATTATTTTGGGTTTGATACAGGGCTATGGGGAGAGCGCGGGGCAGTAGGATTAGTTTGGGGATTGATACAGCTATGCGGGGAGAGCGGGGCAGTGGGATTAGTTTGAGACTGATACAGGGCTATGCGGAGAGAGCGGGGCAGTGGGATTAGTTTGGGATTGATACAGGGCTATGCGGAGAGAGCGGGGCACTGGGATTAGTTTGAGATTGATACAGGGCTATGGGGAGAGAGCGGGGCAGTGGGATCAGTTTGGGATTGATACAGGCTATGGGGAGAGAGCGGAGCAGTGGGATTAGTTTGTGGATTGATACAGGGCTATGCGGAGAGAGCGGGGCAGTGGGATTAGTTTCAGATTGATACAGGGCTATGCGGAGAGAGCGGGGAAGTGGGATTAGTTTGGTTTTGATACAGGGCTATGGGGAGAGAGCGGGGCAGTGGGATTATTTTGGGTTTGATGCAGGGCTATGGGGAGAGAGCGGGGCAGTAGGATTAGTTTGGGGATTGATACAGCTATGGAGAGAGAGCGGGGCAGTGGGATTAGTTTGGGTTTCATATGGCTATGGGGAGAGAGCGGGGCAGTGGGATTAGTTTAGGATTGATACAGGCTATGCGTAGAGAGCGGGGCAGTGGGATTAGTTTGAGATTGATACAGGGCTATGCACAGAGAGCGGGGCAGTGGTATTAGTTTGGTTTTGATAAAGGGCTATGGGGAGAGAGCGGGGCAGTGGGATTAGTTTGGGTTTGATGCAGGACTATGGGGAGAGAGCGGGGCAGTAGGATTAGTTTGGCTTTGATACGGCTATGGGGAGAGAGCGGGGCAGCGGGATTAGTTTGGGATTGATACAGGGCTATGGGGAGAGCGGGGCAGTGGGATTAGTTTGTGGATTGATACAGGCTATGCGGAGAGAGCGGGGCATTGGGATTAGTTTGAGATTGATACAGGGCTATGCGGAGAGAGCGGGGCAGTGGGATTAGTTTGAGATTGATACAGGGCTATGCGGAGAGAGCGGGGCAGTGGGATTAGTTTGAGATTGATACAGGGCTATGCGGAGAGAGCGAGGAAGTGGGATTAGTTTGGGATTGATACAGGGCTATGGGGAGAGAGCGGGGTAGTGGGGTGAGTTTGGGATTGATACAGTGCTATGGGGAGAGAGCGGGGCAGAGGGATTAGTTTCGGGACTGATACGGGGCTATGGGGAGAGAGCGGGGCAGAGGGATTAGTTTGGGTATTGATACGGGGCTATGGGGAGAGAGCAGGGCAGCGGGATTAGTTTGGGGATTGATACAGGGCTATGGGGAGAGAGCAGGGCTGCAGGATTAGTTTGGGAATTGATAGAGGGCTATGGGGAGAGAGCGGGGCAGTGGGATTAGTTTGGGGATTGATACAGGGCTATGGGGAGAGAGCGAGGCAGTGGGATTAGTTTGGGATCGATACAGGGCTATGGGGACAGAGCGGTGCAGTGGGTTTAGTTTGTGATTGATACAGGGCTATGGGGAGAGTGCGGGGCAGTGGGATTAGTTTGGGATTGATACAGGGCTATGGGGAGAGAGCGGGGCAGTGGGATTAGTTTGGGGATTGATACAGGCCTCTGGGGAGAGAGCGGGGCAAAGGGATTAGTTTGGGGATTGAAACAGGGCTATGGGGAGAGAGCGGGGCAGAGGGATTAGTTTCGGGACTGATACGGGGCGATGGGGAGAGAGCGGGGCAGAGGGATTAGTTTGGGGATTGATACGGGGCTATGGGGAGAGAGCAGGGCAGCGGGATTAGTTTGTGGATTGATACAGGGCTATGGGGAGAGAGCGGGGCTGCGGGATTAGTTTGGGGATTGATAGAGGGCTATGGGGAGAGAGCGGGGCAGTGGGATTAGTTTGGGGATTGATACAGGGCTATGGGGAGAGAGCGAGGCAGTGGGATTAGTTTGGGATCGATACTGGGCTATGGGGAGAGAGCGAGGCATTGGGATTAGTTTGGGGATTGATACAGGGCTATGGGGAGAGAGCGGGGCAGTGGGATTAGTTTGGGTTTGATACGGCTATGGGGAGAGAGCGGGGCAGTGGGATTAGTTTGGGATTAATAAAGGGCTATGGGGAGAGCGGGGCAGTGGGATAAGTTTGGGATTGATACAGGGCTATGCGGAGAGAGCGGGGCAGTGGGATTAGTTTGAGATTGATACAGGGCTATGGGGAGAGAGCGGGGCAGTGGAATGAGTTTGAGATTGATACAGGGCTATGGGGAGAGAGCGGGGTAGTGGGATTAGTTTGTGGATTGATACAGGGCTATGCGGAGAGAGCGGGGCAGTGGGATTAGTTTGAGATTGATACAGGGCTATGCGGAGAGACCGTGGCAGTGGGATTAGTTTGGTTTTGCTACAGGGCTATGGGGAGAGAGCGGGGCAGTGGGATTATTTTGGGTTTGATACAGGGCTATGGGGAGAGCGCGGGGCAGTAGGATTAGTTTGGGGATTGATACAGCTGTGCGGGGAGAGCGGGGCAGTGGGATTAGTTTGAGACTGATACAGGGCTATGCGGAGAGAGCGGGGCAGTGGGATTAGTTTGGGATTGATACAGGGCTATGCGGAGAGAGCGGGGCACAGGGATTAGTTTGAGATTGATACAGGGCTATGGGGAGAGAGCGGGGCAGTGGGATCAGTTTGGGATTGATACAGGCTATGGGGAGAGAGCGGGGCAGTGGGATTAGTTTGTGGATTGATACAGGGCTATGCGGAGAGAGCGGGGCAGTGGGATTAGTTTCAGTTTGATGCAGGGCTATGGGGAGAGAGCGGGGCAGTGGGATTAGTTTGGAAATTGATACAGCTATGGAGAGAGAGCGGGGCAGTGGGATTAGTTTGGGTTTGATACAGGGCTGTGGGGAGAGAGCGGGGCAGTGGGATTAGTTTGGGTTTGATACGGCTTTGTGGAGAGAGCGGGGCAGTGGGATCAGTTTGGGATTGATACAGGCTATGGGGAGAGAGCGGGGCAGTGGGATTAGTTTGTGGATTGATACAGGGCGATGCGGAGAGAGCGGGGCAGTGGGATTAGTTTCAGTTTGATGCAGGGCTATGGGGAGAGAGCGGGGCAGTGGGATTAGTTTGGAAATTGATACAGCTATGGAGAGAAAGCGGGGCAGTGGGATTAGTTTGGTTTTGATACAGGGCTATGGGGAGAGAGCGGGGCAGTGGGATTATTTTGGGTTTGATACAGGGCTATGGGGAGAGCGCGGGGCAGTAGGATTAGTTTGGGGATTGATACAGCTATGCGGGGAGAGCGGGGCAGTGGGATTAGTTTGAGACTGATACAGGGCTATGCGGAGAGAGCGGGGCAGTGGGATTAGTTTGGGATTGATACAGGGCTATGCGGAGAGAGCGGGGCAGTGGGATTAGTTTGGGATCGATACAGGGCTATGGGGAGAGAGCGAGGCATTGGGATTAGTTTGGGGATTGATACAGGGATATGGGGAGAGAGCGGGGCAGGTGGGATTAGTTTGGGTTTGATACGGCTATGGGGAGAGAGCGGGGCAGTGGGATTAGTTTGGGATTAATAAAGGGCTATGGGGAGAGCGGGGCAGTGGGATAAGTTTGGGATTGATACAGGGCTATGCGGAGAGAGCGGGGCAGTGGGATTAGTTTGAGATTGATACAGGGCTATGGGGAGAGAGCGGGGCAGTGGAATGAGTTTGAGATTGATACAGGGCTATGGGGAGAGAGCGGGGTAGTGGGATTAGTTTGTGGATTGATACAGGGCTATGGGGAGAGAGCGGGGCAGTGGGATTAGTTTGTGGATTGATACAGGGCTATGCGGAGAGAGCGGGGCAGTGGGATTAGTTTGAGATTGATACAGGGCTATGCGGAGAGAGCGGGGCAGTGGGATTAGTTTGGTTTTGCTACAGGGCTATGGGGAGAAAGCGGGGCAGTGGGATTATTTTGGGTTTGATACAGGGCTATGGGGAGAGCGCGGGGCAGTAGGATTAGTTTGGGGATTGATACAGCTATGCGGGGAGAGCGGGGCAGTGGGATTAGTTTGAGACTGATACAGGGCTATGCGGAGAGAGTGGGGCAGTGGGATTAGTTTGGGATTGATACAGGGCTATGCGGAGAGAGCGGGGCACTGGGATTAGTTTGAGATTGATACAGGGCTATGGGGAGAGAGCGGGGCAGTGGGATCAGTTTGGGATTGATACAGGCTATGGGGAGAGAGCGGGGCAGTGGGATTAGTTTGTGGATTGATACAGGGCTATGCGGAGAGAGCGGGGCAGTGGGATTAGTTTCAGTTTGATGCAGGGCTATGGGGAGAGAGCGGGGCAGTGGGATTAGTTTGGAAATTGATACAGCTATGGAGAGAGAGCGGGGCAGTGGGATTAGTTTGGGTTTGATACAGGGCTGTGGGGAGAGAGCGGGGCAGTGGGATTAGTTTGGGTTTGATACGGCTTTGGGGAGAGAGCGGGGCAGTGGGATCAGTTTGGGATTGATACAGGCTATGGGGAGAGAGCGGGGCAGTGGGATTAGTTTGTGGATTGATACAGGGCTATGCGGAGAGAGCAGGGCAGTGGGATTAGTTTCAGTTTGATGCAGGGCTATGGGGAGAGAGCGGGGCAGTGGGATTAGTTTGGAAATTGATACAGCTATGGAGAGAAAGCGGGGCAGTGGGATTAGTTTGGTTTTGATACAGGGCTACGGGGAGAGAGTGGGGCAGTGGGATTATTTTGGGTTTGATGCAGGGCTATGGGGAGAGAGCGGGGCAGTAGGATTAGTTTGTGGATTGATACAGGCTTTGGGGAGAGAGCGGGGCAGCGGGATTAGTTTGTGGATTGATACAGGGCTATGCGGAGAGAGCGGGGCAGTGGGATTATTTTCAGATTGATACAGGGCTATGGGGAGAGAGCGGGGCAGTGGGATTAGTTTGGTTTTGATACAGGGCTATGGGGAGAGAGCGGGGCAGTGGGATTATTTTGGGTTTGATGCAGGGCTATGGGGAGAGAGCGGGGCAGTAGGATTAGTTTGGGGATTGATACAGCTATGGAGAGAGAGCGGGGCAGTGGGATTAGTTTGGGTTTGATACAGGGCTGTGGGGAGAGAGCGGGGCAGTGGAATTAGTTCGGGTTTGATACGGCTATGGGGAGAGAGCGGGGCAGTGGGATTAGTTTAGGATTGATACAGGGCTATGGGGAGAGTGGGGCAGTGAGATTAGTTTGTGGATTGATACAGGCTGTGCGGAGAGAGCGGGGCAGTGGGATTAGTTTGAGATTGATACAGGGCTATGCAGAGAGAGCGGGGCAGTGGTATTAGTTTGGTTTTGATACAGGGCTATGGGGAGAGAGCGGGGCAGTGGGATTAGTTTGGGTTTGATGCAGGACTATGGGGAGAGAGCGGGGCAGTAGGATTAGTTTGGCTTTGATACGGCTATGGGGAGAGAGCGGGGCAGCGGGATTAGTTTGGGATTGATACAGGGCTATGGGGAGAGCGGGGCAGTGGGATTAGTTTGTGGATTGATACAGGCTATGCGGAGAAAGCGGGGCATTGGGATTAGTTTGAGATTGATACAGGGCTATGCGGAGAGAGCGGGGCAGTGGGATTAGTTTGAGATTGATACAGGGCTATGCGGAGAGAGCGGGGCAGTGGGATTAGTTTGAGATTGATACAGGGCTATGCGGAGAGAGCGAGGAAGTGGGATTAGTTTGGGATTGATACAGGGCTATGGGGAGAGAGCGGGGTAGTGGGGTGAGTTTGGGATTGATACAGTGCTATGGGGACAGAGCGGGGCAGTGGGTTTAGTTTGTGATTGATACAGGGCTATGGGGAGAGTGCGGGGCAGTGGGATTAGTTTGGGATTGATACAGGGCTATGGGGAGAGAGCGGGGCAGTGGGATTAGTTTGGGGATTGATACAGGCCTATGGGGAGAGAGCGGGGCAGAGGGATTAGTTTGGGGATTGAAACAGGGCTATGGGGAGAGAGCGGGGCAGAGGGATTAGTTTCGGGTCTGATACGGGGCTATGGGGAGAGAGCGGGGCAGAGGGATTAGTTTGGGGATTGATACGGGGCTATGGGGAGAGAGCAGGGCAGCGGGATTAGTTTGGGGATTGATACAGGGCTATGGGGAGAGAGCGGGGCTGCGGGATTAGTTTGGGAATTGATAGAGGGCTATGGGGAGAGAGCGGGGCAGTGGGATTAGTTTGGGGATTGATACAGGGCTATGGGGAGAGAGCGAGGCAGTGGGATTAGTTTGGGATCGATACAGGGCTATGGGGACAGAGCGGGGCAGTGGGTTTAGTTTGTGATTGATACAGGGCTATGGGGAGAGTGCGGGGCAGTGGGATTAGTTTGGGATTGATACAGGGCTATGGGGAGAGAGCGGGGCAGTGGGATTAGTTTGGGGATTGATACAGGCCTATGGGGAGAGAGCGGGGCAGAGGGATTAGTTTGGGGATTGAAACAGGGCTATGGGGAGAGAGCGGGGCAGAGGGATTAGTTTCGGGACTGATACGGGGCTATGGGGAGAGAGCGGGGCAGAGGGATTAGTTTGGGGATTGATACGGGGCTATGGGGAGAGAGCAGGGCAGCGGGATTAGTTTGTGGATTGATACAGGGCTATGGGGAGAGAGCGGGGCTGCGGGATTAGTTTGGGGATTGATAGAGGGCTATGGGGAGAGAGCGGGGCAGTGGGATTAGTTTGGGGATTGATACAGGGCTATGGGGAGAGAGCGAGGCAGTGGGATTAGTTTGGGATTGATACAGGGCTATGGGGAGAGAGCGAGGCATTGGGATTAGTTTGGGGATTGATACAGGGCTATGGGGAGAGAGCGGGGCAGTGGGATTAGTTTGGGTTTGATACGGCTACGGGGAGAGAGCGGGGCAGTGGGATTAGTTTGGGATTAATACAGGGCTATGGGGAGAGCGGGGCAGTGGGATAAGTTTGGGATTGATACAGGGCTATGCGGAGAGAGCGGGGCAGTGGGATTAGTTTGAGATTGATACAGGGCTATGGGGAGAGAGCGGGGCAGTGGAATGAGTTTGAGATTGATACAGGGCTATGCGGAGAGAGCGGGGCACTGGGATTAGTTTGGTTTTGCTACAGGGCTATGGGGAGAGAGCGGGGCAGTGGGATTATTTTGGGCTTGATACAGGGCTATGGGGAGAGCGCGGGGCAGTAGGATTAGTTTGGGAATTGATACAGCTATGCGGGGAGAGCGGGGCAGTTGGATTAGTTCGAGACTGATACAGGGCTATGCGGAGAGAGCGGGGCACTGGGATTAGTTTGAGATTGATACAGGGCTATGGGGAGAGAGCGGGGCAGTGGGATCAGTTTGGGATTGATACAGGCTGTGGGGAGAGAGCGGGGCAGTGGGATTAGTTTGTGGATTGATACAGGGCTATGCGGAGAGAGCGGGGCAGTGGGATTAGTTTCAGTTTGATGCAGGGCTATGGGGAGAGAGCGGGGCAGTGGGATTAGTTTAGGATTGATACAGGGCTATGGGGAGAGCGGGGCAGTGGGATTAGTTTGTGGATTGATACAGGCTATGCGGAGAGAGCGGGGCAGTGGGATTAGTTTGAGATTGATACAGGGCTATGCAGAGAGAGCGGGGCAGTGGGATTAGTTTGGGTTTGATACAGGACTATGGGGAGAGAGCGGGGCAGTAGGATTAGTTTGGCTTTGATACGGCTATGGGGAGAGAGCGGGGCAGCGGGATTAGTTTGGGATTGATACAGGGCTATGGGGAGAGCGGGGCAGTGGGATTAGTTTGTGGATTGATACAGGTCTATGGGGAGAGAGCGGGGCAGTGGGTTTAGTTTGTGGATTGATACAGGGCTATGCGGAGAGAGCGGGGCATTGGGATTAGTTTGAGATTGATACAGGGCTATGCGGAGAGAGCGGGGCAGTGGGATTAGTTTGAGATTGATACAGGGCTATGCGGAGAGAGCGGGGCAGTGGGATTAGTTTGAGATTGATACAGGGCTATGCGGAGAGAGCGAGGAAGTGGGATTAGATTGGGATTGATACAGGGCTATGGGGAGAGAGCGGGGTAGTGGGATGAGTTTGGGATTGATACAGTGCTATGGGGACAGAGCGGGGCAGTGGGTTTAGTTTGTGATTGATACAGGGCTATGGGGAGAGTGCGGGGCAGTGGGATTAGTTTGGGATTGATACAGGGCTATGGGGAGAGAGCGGGGCAGTGGGATTAGTTTGGGGATTGATACAGGGCTATGGGGAGAGAGCGGGGCAGAGGGATTAGTTTCGTGACTGATACGGGGCTATGGGGAGAGAGCGGGGCAGAGGGATTAGTTTGGGGATTGATACGGGGCTATGGGGAGAGAGCAGGGCAGCGGGATTAGTTTGGGGATTGATACAGGTCTATGGGGAGAGAGCGGGGCAGTGGGATTAGTTTGGGGATTGATACAGGGCTATGGGGAGAGAGCGGGGCTGCGGGATTAGTTTGGGGATTGATAGAGGGCTATGGGGAGAGAGCGGGGCAGTGGGATTAGTTTGGGGATTGATACAGGGCTATGGGGAGAGAGCGAGGCAGTGGGATTAGTTTGGGATCGATACAGGGCTATGGGGAGAGAGCGAGGCATTGGGATTAGTTTGGGGATTGATACAGGGCTATGGGGAGAGAGCGGGGCAGTGGGATGAGTTTGGGATTGATACAGGGCTATGGGGAGAGAGCGGGGCAGTGGGTTTAGTTTGGGGATTGATTCAGGGCTATGGGGAGAGAGCGGGGCAGTGGGTTTAGTTTGGGATTGATGCAGGGCTATGGGGAGAGCGCGGGGCAGTGGGATTAGTTTGGGTTTGATACGGCTATGGGGAGAGAGCGGGGCAGTGGGATTAGTTTGGGATTGATACAGGGCTATGGGGAGAGCGGGGCAGTGGGATTAGTTTGGGATTGATGCAGGGCAATGCGGAGAGAGCGGGGCAGTGGGATTAGTTTGAGATTGATACAGGGCTATGCGGAGAGAGCGGGGCAGTGGGATTAGTTTGAGATTGATACAGGGCTATGGGGAGAGAGCGGGGCAGTGGGATTAGTTTGTGGATTTATACAGGGCTATGCGGAGAGAGCGGGGCAGTGGGATTAGTTTGGGGATTGATACAGGGCTATGGGGAGAGAGCGGGGCAGTGGGACTAGTTTGTGGATTTATACAGGGCTATGCGGAGAGAGCGGGGCAGTGGGATTAGTTTGAGATTGATACACGGCTATGCGGAGAGAGCGGGGCAGTGGGATTAGTTTGTGGATTGATACAGGGCTATGCGGAGAGTGCGGGGCAGTGGGATTAGTTTGAGATTGATACAGGGCTATGCGGAGAGAGCGGGGCAGTGGGATTAGTTTGGTTTTGATACAGGGCTATGGGGAGAGAGCGGGGCAGTGGGATTAGTTTGGGATTGATACAGGGTTTTGGGGAGAGAGCGGGGCAGTGGGATTAGTTTGGGATTGATACAGGGCTATGCGGAGCAGTGGGATTAGTTGGAGATTGATACAGAGCTATGGGGAGAGAGCGGGGCAGTGGGATTAGTTTGGGATTGATACAGGGTTTTGGGGAGAGAGCGGGGCAGTGGGATTAGTTTGGGATTGATACAGGGCTATGCGGAGCAGTGGGATTAGTTGGAGATTGATACAGGGCTATGGGGAGAGAGCAGGCCAGTGGGATTTGGGGATTGATACAGGGCTATGGGGAGAGAGCGGGGCAGTGGGATTAGTTTCGGGAGAGAGCGGGGCAGTGGGATTAGTTTGGGGATTGATACAGGGCTATGGGGAGAGAGCGGGGCAGTGGGATTAGTTTGGGATTGATACAGGGCTATGGGGAGAGAGCAGGCCAGTGGGATTTGGGGATTGATACAGGGCTATGGGGAGAGAGCGGGGCAGTGGGATTAGTTTCGGGAGAGAGCGGGGCAGTGGGATTAGTTTGGGGATTGATACAGAGCTATGGGGAGAGAGCGGGGCAGTGGGATTAGTTTGGGATCGATACAGGGCTATGCGGAGAGAGCGGGGCAGTGGGATTAGTCTGGGATTGATACAGGGCTATGGGGAGAGAGCGGGGCAGTGCGATTAGCTTGGGATTGATACAGGGCTATGGGGAGAGAGCGGGACAGTGGGATTAGTTTGGGATTGATACAGTGCTATGAGGAGAGAGCGGGGCAGTGTGATTAGTTTGGGATTGATACAGGGCTATGGTGAGAGAGCGGGGCAGTGGGATTAGTTTGGGATTGATACAGGGCTATGGGGAGAGAGAGCGGGGCAGTGGGATTAGTTTGGGATTGATACAGGGCTATGGGGAGAGAGCGGGGCAGTGGGATTAGTTTGGGATTGATACTGGGCTATGGGGAGAGAGCGGGGCAGTGGGATTAGTTTGGGATTGAGACAGGGCTATGGGGAGAGAGCGGGGCTGTGGGATTCGTTTGGGATTGATACAGGGCTATGGGGAGAGAGTGGGGCAGTGTGATTAGTTTGGGGATTGATACAGGGCTATGGGGAGAGAGCAGGGCAGTGGGATTAGTTTGGGATTGATACAGGGCTATGGGGAGAGAGCGGGGCTGTGGGACTAGTTTTGGATTGATACAGGGCTATGGGAAGAGAGCGGGGCAGTGGGATTAGTTTGGGGATTGATACAGGGCTATGGTGAGAGAGCGGGGCAGTGGGATTAGTTTGGGGATTGATACGGGGCTATGGGGAGAGAGCGGGGCAGTGGGATTAGGTTCGGGATTGATACGGGGCTATGGGGGAGAGCGGGGCAGTGGGATTAGTTTGGGGATTGATACGGGGCTATGGGGAGAGAGCGGGGCAGCGGGATTAGTTTGGGGATTGATACAGGGCTTTGGGGAGAGAGCGGGGCAGTGGGATTAGTTTGGGATCGATACAGGACTATGGGGAGAGAGCGAGGCAGTGGGATTAGTTTGGGATTGATACAGGGCTATGGGGAGAGAGCGGGGAAGTGGGATTAGTTTGAGATTGATACAGGGCTTTGCGGAGAGAGCGGGGCAGTGGGATTACTTTGAGATTGATACAGGGCTATGGGGAGAGAGCGGGGAAGTGGGATTAGTTTGAGATTGATACAGGGCTATGGGGAGAGAGCGGGGCAGTGGGATTACTTTGAGATTGATACAGGGCTATGGGGAGAGAGCGGGGCAGTGGGATTAGTTTGAGATTGATACAGGGCTTTGCGGAGAAAGCGGGGCAGTGGGATTACTTTGAGATTGATACAGGGCTATGCGGAGAGAGCGGGGCAGTGGGATTAGTTTGGGATTGATACAGGGCTATGGGGAGAGAGCGGGGCAGTGTGATTAGTTTGGGATTGATATAGGGCTATGGGGAGAGAGCGGGGCAGTGGGATTAGTTTGGGATTGATACAGGGCTATGGGGAGAGAGAGCGGGGCAGTGGGATTAGTTTGGGATTGATACAGGGCTATGGGGAGAGAGCGGGGCTGTGGGATTAGTTTGGGATTGATACAGGGCTATGGGAAGAGAGCGGGGCAGTGTGATTTGTTTGAGATTGATACAGGGCTATGGGGAGAGAGCGGGGCAGTGGGATTAGTTTGGGATTGATACGGGGCTATGGGGAGAGAGCGGGGCTGTGGGATTAGTTTTGGATTGATACAGGGCTATGGGAAGAGAGCGGGGCAGTGGGATTAGTTTGGGATTGATACAGGGCTACGGGGAGAGAGCGGGGCAGTGGGATTAGTTTTGGATTGATACAGGGCTATGGGAAGAGAGCGGGGCAGTGGGATTAGTTTTGGATTGATACAGGGCTATGGGGAGAGAGCGGGGCAGTGTGATTAGTTTGGGATTGATACAGAGCTACGGGGAGAGAGCGGGGCAGTGTGATTAGTTTGGGATTGATACAGGACTATGGGGAGAGAGCGGGGCAGTGGGATTAGTTTGGGATTGATACAGGGCTATGGGGAGAGAGCGGGGCAGTGGGATTAGTTTGGGTTTGATACAGGACTATGGGGAGAGAGCAGGGCAGTAGGATTAGTTTGGCTTTGATACGGCTATGGGGAGAGAGCGGGGCAGCGGGATTAGTTTGGCATTGATACAGGGCTATGGGGAGAGCGGGGCAGTGGGATTAGTTTGTGGATTGATACAGGCAATGCGGAGATCCACTGGGGCCAAAAGGATGCAAGATGTTCACTGTACAAGTATTGAAATACTCAGCATCCCCTCCCGCCCACTCACTCATTCAGCCTTACCATAGCACTGCCCTACCAAAGTGTCGCTCCTAACATTTGTTGTGGAAACTCGTAGGGTATATCTCTGGAGCAGAAGTATGAGAAGTTCACTTCTTTGCTGAGCTTGCACTAAAGACAGCCATAAAAAATAATGAAGTGTTAAGGAAAAAATGATCTGGTAGTTTTTAATGTCAGAAACAACTGCCTGAAGGGTGAAGAATGCTGGCACTGTGCGGAGCTCTCCTCAGACAGCACAGACCGCTCTCCACTCTCACACAGCACAAACCGCTCTCCACTCCCCTCACACAGCACAGACCGCTCTCCACTCTCCTCACACAGCACAGACCGCTCTCCACTCTCACCCAGCACAGACCGCTCTCCACTCTCACACAGCACAGACCGCTCTCCACTCTCACACAGCACAGACCGCTCTCCACTCTCACACAGCACAGACCGCTCTCCACTCTCCTCACACAGCACAGACCGCTCTCCACTCTCACACAGCACAGACCGCTCTCCACTCTCCTCACACAGCACAGACCGCTCTCCACTCTCACACAGCACAGACCGCTCTCCACTCTCCTCACACAGCACAGACCGCTTTCCACTCTCACACAGCACAGACCGCTCTCCACTCTCCTCACACAGCACAGACCGCTCTCCACTCTCACACAGCACAGACCGCTCTCCACTCTCACACAGCACAGACCGCTCTCTACTCTCCTCACACAGCACAGACCGCTCTCCACTCTCCTCACACAGCACAGACCGCTCTCCACTCTCCTCACACAGCACAGACCGGTCTCCACTCTCACATAGCACAGACCGCTCTCCACTCCCCTCACACAGCACAGACCGCTCTCCACTCTCCTCACACAGCACAGACAGCTCTCCACTCTCCTCACACAGCACAGACCGCTCTCCACTCTCACACAGCACAGACCGCTCTCCACTCTCACACAGCACAGACCGCTCTCCACTCTCACACAGCACAGACCGCTCTCCACTCTCACACAGCACAGAACGCTCTCCACTCTCCTCACACAGCACAGACCGCTCTCCACTCCCCTCACACAGCAGACCGCTCTCCACTCTCCTCACACAGCACAGACCGCTCTCCACTCTCCTCACACAGCACAGACCGCTCTCCACTCCCCTCACACAGCACAGACCGCTCTCCAATCTCCTCACACAGCACAGACCGCTCTGCACTCTCACACAGCACAGACCGCTCTCCACTCTCCTCACACAGCACAGACCGCTCTCCACACCCCTCACACAGCACAGACCGCTCTCCACTCTCACACAGCACAGACCGCTCTCCACTCTCCTCACACAGCACAGACCGCTCTCCACTCTCCTCACACAGCACAGACCGCTCTCCACTCCCCTCACACAGCACAGACCGCTCTCCACTCTCACACAGCACAGACCGCTCTCCACTCTCACACAGCACAGACCGCTCTACACTCTCACACAGCACAGACCGCTCTCCACTCTCCTCACACAACACAGACCGCTCTCCACTCTCCTCACACAGCACAGACCGCTCTCCACTCCCCTCACACAGCATAGACCACTCTCCACTCTCCTCACACAGCACAGACCGCTCTCCACTCTCCTCACACAGCACAGACCGCTCTCCACTCTCACACAGCACAGACCGCTCTCCACTCTCCTCACACTGCACAGACCGCTCTCCACTCTCCGCACACAGCACAGACCGCTCTCCACTCTCCTCACACAGCACAGACCGCTCTCCACTCTCACACAGCACAGACCGCTCCCACTCTCCTCACACAGCACAGACCGCTCTCCACTCTCCTCACACAGCACAGACCGCTATCCACTCCCCTCACACAGCACAGACCACTCTCCACTCTCCTCACACAGCACAGACCGCTCTCCACTCTCCTCACACAGCACAGACCGCTCTCCACTCTCCTCACACAGCACAGACCGCTCTCCACTCTCCTCACACAGCACAGACCGCTCTCCACTCCCCTCACACAGCACAGACCGCTCTCCACTCTCCTCACACAGCACAGACCGCTCTCCACTCTCCTCACAAAGCACAGACCGCTCTCCACTCCCCTCACACAGCACAGACCGCTCTCCACTCTCACACAGCACAGACCGCTCTCCACTCCCCTCACACAGCACAGACCGCTCTCCACTCTCCTCACACAGCACAGACCGCTCTCCACTCTCCTCACACAGCACAGACCGCTCTCCACTCCCCTCACACAGAACAGATCGCTCTCCACTCTCACACAGCACAGACCGCTCTGCACTCTCCTCACACAGCACAGACCGCTCTCCACTCTCCTCACACAGCACAGACCGCTCTCCACTCTCCTCACACAGCACAGACCGCTCTCCGCTCTCACACAGCACAGACCGCTCTCAACTCTCCTCACACAGCACAGACCGCTCTCCACTCTCACACAGCACAGAACGCTCTCCACTCTCCTCACACAGCACAGACCGCTCTCCACTCTCACACAGCACAGACCGCTCTCCACTCTCCTCACACAGCACAGACCACTCTCCACTCTCACACAGCACAGACCGCTCTCCACTCTCACACAGCACAGACCGCTCTCCACTCTCCTCACACAGCACAGACGGCTCTCCACTCTCACACAGCACAGACCGCTCTCCACTCTCACACAGCACAGACCGCTCTCCACTCTCCTCACACAGCACAGACCGCTCTCCACTCTCCTCACACAGCACAGACCGCTCTCCACACCCCTCACACAGCACAGACCGCTCTCCACTCTCACACAGCACAGACCGCTCTCCACTCTCACACAGCACAGACCGCTCTCCATTCCCCTCACACAGCACAGACCGCTCTCCACTCTCCTCACACAGCACAGACCGCTCTCCACTCTCCTCACACAGCACAGACCGCTCTCCACTCTCCTCACACAGCTCAGACCGCTCTCCACTCTCCTCACACAGCACAGACCGCTCTCCACTCTCCTCACACAGCACAGACCGCTCTCCACTCCCCTCACACAGCACAGACCGCTCTCCACTCTCACACAGCACAGCCCGCTCTCCACTCTCCTCACACAGCACAGACCGCTCTCCACTCTCACACAGCACAGACCGCTCTCCACTCTCACACAGCACAGACCGCTCTCCACTCTCCACACACAGCACAGACCGCTCTCCACTCTCCTCACACAGCACAGACCGCTCTCCACTCTCACACAGCACAGAGCGCTCTCCACTCTCACACAGCACAGACCGCCCTCCACTCCCCTCACACAGCACAGACCGCTCTCCACTCCCCTCACACAGCACAGACCGCTCTCCACTCCCCTCACACAGCACAGACCGCTCTCCACTCTCACACAGCACAGACCGCTCTCCACTCCCCTCACACAGCACAGACCGCTCTCCACTCCCCTCACACAGCACAGACCGCTCTCCACTCTCACACAGCACAGACCGCTCTCCACTCTCCTCACACAGCACAGACCGCTCTCCACTCTCACACAGCACAGACCGCTCTCCACTCTCCTCACACAGCACAGACCGCTCTCCACGCTCACACAGCACAGACAGCTCTCCACTCTCCTCACACAGCACAGACCGCTCTCCACTCTCCTCACACAGGACAGACCGCTCTCCACTCTCACACAGCACAGACCGCTCTCCAATCCCCTCACACAGCACAGACCGCTCTCCACTCTCCTCACACAGCACAGACCGCTCTCCACTCTCCTCACACAGCACATACCGCTCTCCGCTCTCACACAGCACAGACCGCTCTCCACTCTCACACAGCACAGACCGCTCTCCACTCTCACACAGCACAGACCGCTCTCCACTCTCACACAGCACAGACCGCTCTCCACTCTCCTCACACAGCACAGACCGCTCTCCACTCTCCTCACACAGCACAGACCGCTCTCCACTCTCACACAGCACAGACCGCTCTCCACTCTCCTCACACAGCACAGACCGCTCTCCACTCCCCTCACACAGCACAGACCGCTCTCCACTCCACTCACACAGCACAGACCGCTCTCCACTCTCCTCACACAGCACAGACCGCTCTCCACTCTCACACAGCACAGACCGCTCTCCACTCTCCTCACACAGCACAGGCCGCTCTCCACTCTCCTCACACAGCACAGACCGCTCTCCACTCTCACACAGCACAGACCGCTCTCCACTCTCCTCACACAGCACAGACCGCTCTCCACTCTCCTCACACAGCACAGACCGCTCTCCACTCTCACACAGCACAGACCGCTCTCCACTCCCCTCACACAGCACAGACCGCTCTCCACTCCCCTCACACAGCACAGACCGCTCTCCACCCTCCTCACACAGCACAGACCGCTCTCCACTCTCACACAGCACAGACCGCTCTCCACTCCCCTCACACAGCACAGACCGCTCTCCAATCCCACACAGCACAGACCGCTCTCCACTCTCCTCACACAGCACAGACCGCTCTCCACTCTCCTCACACAGCACAGACCGCTCTCCACTCTCCTCACACAGCACAGACAGCTCTCCACTCCCCTCACACAGCACAGACCGCACTCCACTCTCCTCACACAGCACAGACCGCTCTCCACTCTCACACAGCACAGACCGCTCTCCACTCTCCTCACACAGCATAGACCGCTCTCCACTCTCACACAGCACAGACCGCTCTCCACTCCCCTCACACAGCACAGACCGCTCTCCACTCTCCTCACACAGCACAGACCGCTCTCCACTCTCCTCACACAGCACAGACCGCTCTCCACTCTCACACAGCACAGACCGCTCTCCACTCTCCTCACACAGCACAGACCGCTCTCCACTCTCCTCACACAGCACAGACAGCTCTCCACTCCCCTCACACAGCACAGACCGCTCTCCACTCTCCTCACACAGCACAGACCGCTCTCCACTCTCACACAGCACGGACCGCTCTCCACTCTCCTCACACAACACAGACCGCTCTCCACTCTCACAGAGCACAGACCGCTCTCCACTCCCCTCACACAGCACAGACCGCTCTCCACTCTCCTCACACAGCACAGACCGCTCTCCACTCTCCTCACACAGCACAGACCGCTCTCCACTCTCACACAGCACAGACCGCTCTCCACTCCCCTCACACAGCACAGACCGCTCTCCACTCTGCTCACACAGCACAGACCGCTCTCCACTCTCACACAGCACAGACCGCTCTCCACTCCCCTCACACAGCACAGACCGCTCTCCACTCTCCTCACACAGCACAGACCGCTCTCCACTCTCACACAGCACAGAACGCTCTCCACTCTCCTCACACAGCACAGACCGCTCTCCACTCTCACACAGCACAGACCGCTCTCTACTCTCCTCACACAGCACAGACCACTCTCCACTCTCACACAGCACAGACCGCTCTCCACTCTCACACAGCACAGACCGCTCTCCACTCTCCTCACACAGCACAGACCGCTCTCCACTCTCCTCACACAGCACAGACCGCTCTCCACACCCCTCACACAGCACAGACCGCTCTCCACTCTCACACAGCACAGACCGCTCTCCACTCTCACACAGCACAGACCGCTCTCCATTCCCCTCACAAAGCACAGACCGCTCTCCACTCTCCTCACACAGCACAGACCGCTCTCCACTCTCCTCACACAGCACAGACCGCTCTCCACTCTCCTCACACAGCTCAGACCGCTCTCCACTCTCCTCACACAGCACAGACCGCTCTCCACTCTCCTCACACAGCACAGACCGCTCTCCACTCTCACACACAGCACAGACCGCTCTCCACTCCCCTCACACAGCACAGACCGCTCTCCACTCCCCTCACACAGCACAGACCGCTCTCCACCCTCCTCACACAGCACAGACCGCTCTCCACTCTCACACAGCACAGACCGCTCTCCACTCCCCTCACACAGCACAGACCGCTCTCAATCCCACACAGCACAGACCGCTCTCCACTCTCCTCACACAGCACAGACCGCTCTCCACTCTCCTCACACAGCACAGACCGCTCTCCACTCTCCTCACACAGCACAGACAGCTCTCCACTCCCCTCACACAGCACAGACCGCACTCCACTCTCCTCACACAGCACAGACCGCTCTCCAACTCTCACACAGCACAGACCGCTCTCCACTCTCCTCACACAGCATAGACCGCTCTCCACTCTCAAACAGCACAGACCGCTCTCCACTCCCCTCACACAGCACAGACCGCTCTCCACTCTCCTCACACAGCACAGACCGCTCTCCACTCTCCTCATACAGCACAGACCGCTCTCCACTCTCACACAGCACAGACCGCTCTCCACTCTCACACAGCACAGACCGCTCTCCACTCTCCTCACACAGCACAGACCGCTCTCCACTCTCCTCACACAGCACAGACAGCTCTCCACTCCCCTCACACAGCACAGACCGCTCTCCACTCTCCTCACACAGCACAGACCGCTCTCCACTCTCACACAGCACGGACCGCTCTCCACTCTCCTCACACAACACAGACCGCTCTCCACTCTCACAGAGCACAGACCGCTCTCCACTCCCCTCACACAGCACAGACCGCTCTCCACTCTCCTCACACAGCACAGACCGCTCTCCACTCTCCTCACACAGCACAGACCGCTCTCCACTCCTCACACAGCACAGACCGCTCTCCACTCCCCTCACACAGCACAGACCGCTCTCCACTCTGCTCACACAGCACAGACCGCTCTCCACTCTCACACAGCACAGACCGCTCTCCACTCCCCTCACACAGCACAGACCGCTCTCCACTCTCCTCACACAGCACAGACCGCTCTCCACTCTCACACAGCACAGAACGCTCTCCACTCTCCTCACACAGCACAGACCGCTCTCCACTCTCACACAGCACAGACCGCTCTCACTCTCCTCACACAGCACAGACCACTCTCCACTCTCACACAGCACAGACCGCTCTCCACTCTCACACAGCACAGACCGCTCTCCACTCTCCTCACACAGCACAGACCGCTCTCCACTCTCCTCACACAGCACAGACCGCTCTCCACACCCCTCACACAGCACAGACCGCTCTCCACTCTCACACAGCACAGACCGCTCTCCACTCTCACACAGCACAGACCGCTCTCCATTCCCCTCACAAAGCACAGACCGCTCTCCACTCTCCTCACACAGCACAGACCGCTCTCCACTCTCCTCACACAGCACAGACCGCTCTCCACTCTCCTCACACAGCTCAGACCGCTCTCCACTCTCCTCACACAGCACAGACCGCTCTCCACTCTCCTCACACAGCACAGACCGCTCTCCACTCCCCTCACACAGCACAGACCGCTCTCCACTCTCACACAGCACAGCCCGCTCTCCACTCTCCTCACACAGCACAGACCGCTCTCCACTCTCCTCACACAGCACAGACCGCTCTCCACTCCCCTCACACAGCACAGGACAGCTCTCCACTCTCCTCACACAGCACAGACCGCTCTCCACTCTCCTCACACAGCACAGACCGCTCTCCACTCCCCTCACACAGCACAGACCGCTCTCCACTCTCCTCACACAGCACAGACCGCTCTCCACACCCCTCACACAGCACAGACCGCTCTCCACTCCCCTCACACAGCACAGACCGCTCTCCACTTTCACACAGCACAGACCGCTCTCCACTCTCACACAGCACAGACCGCTCTCCACTCTCACACAGCACAGACCGCTCTCCACTCTCCCTCACACAGCACAGACCGCTCTCCACTCTCACACAGCACAGACCGCTCTCCACTCTCCTCACACAGCACAGACCGCTCTCCACTCTCACACAGCACAGACCGCTCTCCACTCTCCTCACACAGCACAGACCGCTCTCCACTCCCTCACACAGCACAGACCGCTCTCCACTCTCCTCACACAGCACCAGACCGCTCTCCACTCTCACACAGCACAGACCGCTCTCCACTCTCACACAGCACAGACCGCTCTCCACTCTCACACAGCACAGACCGCTCTCCACTCTCACACAGCACAGACCGCTGTCCACTCTCCTCACACAGCACAGACTGCTCTCCACTCTCCTCACACAGCACAGACCACTCTCCACTCTCCTCACACAGCACAGACCGCTCTCCACTCTCACACAGCACAGACCGCTCTCCACTCTCACGCAGCACAGACCGCTGTCCACTCTCCTCACACAGCACAGACTGCTCTCCACTCTCCTCACACAGCACAGACCGCTCTCCACTCTCCTCACACAGCACAGACCACTCTCCACTCTCACACAGCACAGACCGCTCTCCACTCTCACACAGCACAGACCGCTCTCCACTCCCCTCACACAGCACAGACCGCTCTACACTCTCACACAGCACAGACCGCTCTCCACTCTCCTCACACAGCACAGACCGCTCTCCACTCTCCTCACACAGCACAGACCGCTCTCCACTCCCTCACACAGCACAGACCGCTCTCCACTCTCACACAGGACAGACCGCTCTCCACTCTCACACAGCACAGACCGCTCTCCACTCTCCTCACACAGCACAGACCGCTCTCCACCCTCCTCACACAGCACAGACCGCTCTCCACTCTCCTCACACAGCACAGACCGCTCTCCCACTCTCCCTCACACAGCACAGACCGCTCTCCACTCTCACACAGCACAGACCGCTCTCCACTCTCCTCACACAGCACAGACCGCTCTCCACTCTCCTCACACAGCACAGACCGCTCTCCACTCTCCTCACACAGCACAGACCGCTCTCCATTCTCACACAGCACAGACCACTCTCCACTCTCCTCACACAGCACAGACCGCTCTCCACTCTCACACAGCACAGACCGCTCTCCACTCTCCTCACACAGCACAGACCGCTCTCCACTCTCACACAGCACAGACCGCTCTCCACTCCCCTCACACAGCACATACCGCTCTCCACTCTCCTCACACAGCACAGACCGCTCTCCACTCTCCTCAGACAGCACAGACCGCTCTCCACCCTCACACAGCACAGACCGCTCTCCACTCTCCTCACACAGCACAGACCGCTCTCCACTCTCACACAGCACAGCCCGCTCTCCAATCTCCTCACACAGCACAGACCACTCTCCACTCTCACACAGCACAGACCGCTCTCCACACCCCTCACACAGCACAGACCGCTCTCCACTCTCCTCACACAGCACAGACCGCTCTCCACTCTCCTCACACAGCACAGACCGCTCTCCACTCTCAACACAGCACAGACCGCTCTCCACTCTCACACAGCACAGACCGCTCTCCACTCTCACACAGCACAGACCGCTCTCCACTCTCCTCACACAGCACAGACCGCTCTCCACTCCCCTCACACAGCACAGACCGCTCTCCACTCTCCTCACACAGCACAGACCGACTCTCCACTCTCCTCACACAGCACAGACCGCTCTCCACTTTCCTCACACAGCACAGACCGCTCTCCACTCTCACACAGCACAGACCGCTCTCCACTCTCACACAGCACAGACCGCTCTCCACTCTCCTCACACAGCACAGACCGCTCTCCACTCTCCTCACACAGCACAGACTCGCTCTCCACTCTCCTCACACAGCACAGACCGCTCTCCACTCTCCTCACACAGCACAGACCGCTCCTCCACTCCTCACACAGCACAGACCGCTCTCCACTCTCCTCACACAGCACAGACCGCTCTCCACTCTCCTCACACAGCACAGACCGCTCTCCACTCTCCTCACACAGCACAGACCGCTCTCCACTCTCCTCACACAGCACAGACCGCTCTCCACTCTCCTCACACAGCACAGACCGCTCTCCACTCTCCTCACACAGCACAGACCGCTCTCCACTCTCCCTCACACAGCACAGACCGCTCTCCACTCTCCCTCACACAGCACAGACAGCTCTCCACTCTCCTCACACAGCACAGACCGCTCTCCACTCTCCTCCACAGCACAGACCGCTCTCCACTCTCACACAGCACAGACCGCTCTCCACTCCCCTCACACAGCACAGACCGCTCTCCACTCTCACACAGCACAGGACCGCTCTCCACTCCTCCTCACACAGCACAGACCGCTCTCTCCACTCTCCTCACACAGCACAGACCGCTCTCCACTCTCCTCACAACAGCACAGGACAGCTCTCCACTCTCC